>NC_137782.1:111605144-112026144 GCF_963455305.1 Plecotus auritus | reverse complement strand
AATATGGGTTTTTTTTGGATTTTTGAGAGAAACATCCATCAGCTGTCCCTGCATGCCCTCTACTGGGGAATGGAGCAGGAAATAAACTGCTGATTTCTTGGTGCATGTGGAGACACTCAACCAACTGAGCCACAGCGTCGGGAAGCTTATTAAAGAGATATTTTACATTATTTTTAATTGTTATTAAGTCCACAGAATCTATTATGTATTTTGCACTTATGGCTCATCTCAGCTCAGACTGGCTGCGTTTTCAGGGCTCAGCGGCTACACGTGGCCACTGGCTGCCTGAGTGGGCGGTGCAGTGGCAGAAGGCTTGGCTGTCTCCATGGCATTGGCCGCATTGGTCATTCCAGCTGGTTCAGATAATACCAAAGTGGCCATCTTTGTGCACGTGGCCTGTTTCTTCTTTTGGAAGTAGATTCCCAGCAGTGGAATCACGGGAGCGTGTGGTGTTTTGAGACATTGTCCATCTGTGTTTTAGCTGCTCTCCCGTCTCAAGGGGAACTTGGAGGGAGAAAACCGTCACCTGCAGAGCCAAGTCCAAAGGTTGAATGAGCAGAACCAGAAGCTTCTCCAGGAGGACTTGGAGAATGAGGACCAGCACCAGGAGGAGCAGCAGCAGTAAGTGGGAGGGGTGTGGGCTGATGGCCGCCCATCAACAGAGGGTGCGTGGCTTCCAGCTCCAGGATTGGACAGTGCCCCTCTGGGCAGCAGAGAATCCTGGGCGCATTGGTGTCCCCAGGGCAAGGGGACAGACCATCTTACCAGCTCATCCTTCTCTCGCTTTCCCTGGAATGGTTCTAGATTTCTGCAAGTAGGGGTGGTTGGCTTTGTTGGCTTTTCAGAGACACTGCCCCCTGCCAGACTCTTCTTAATCTGCTTTGGGGATTAAGTTCACTTTGAAAAACACCACAGTGATACAGAGAGGTCCTAGGGAAGGACTTCAGCTCGCAGGCTGAGCCCTTTCTGTGTCGGTGTTTCCCTTAATGGGCTGGCAAGTGGGTTGTTGGTGCACAGTAGCTGTCCTCGCTCTGCCGACATTGACTTTGCCGACAGTCCTGGCTTTGGCGTGGGCGCTGCAAGGTGCACAGAACCAGTTACCTTGTCCCCAGGAACCAGTAGGGATGATGGGATGTGAGCAGAGCTGTGTGCACACCAGACAGATCTTGAGGGGCTCCATGGAGGTAGAAGGAAGCGTGGTGGTGGGAGTTGGGGTTCTGCTGACAGGGATGGGGAAAAGGCTAGCCAGTGTGGGTGTGTGTGTGTGTGGAGGGGAGAAGGTGGGGGACGTGAGGGTGGAGCATGGCGTGGTCTGGGTGCAGGGAAGGTGCAAGGAGTGGCAGGAGGGAAGGCTGGAAGGGGCAGCGCTCAGCCGTGGAAGGCTTCCATGCCCGCTAATGAGTCGGATTCACTGGGAAGTGAGTGTTTAAGGGATGCTGGTGTACAGGGCCTAGGAAGCTGCCAGAAATGAGGGCAGGAGGAAGAGCCTTGGTGCTGGAAACCTCGTGGTTTGGAAGTCAAGTAATCTGAAATGCGTCTTGTGGGTCCAGGGTGGTCTTCACCCCTCGGTGCTGTGCTGCTGGGACTGTCCTTCCTTGTGATCGGGAATGGCTGGCCAGTGTGGGACAGAGGGACACGATGCTGCTCACTGTTCTCTCAGAGTCGTCTGCTCATCTACAAGGGGCTCGCCACGTACCAAAGATGGTTGACATGGTTGACATGGAAAACCGCACTGCAGTTTTGGGGTAGAAGTGAGAGTTTGTAGCCTGAAGTTACACAGCTGCTAAAAATGACCAGCAGAGGTTGGGCGGGTGTGACCTAGAAGAGTGCGGACCTGGTACCCTGGGGGATGATCTGATGATGCTTTTGCATTAGAAAGTGTCTGCAGGAGGCCAGGGAGTGGGCAGGATTCCTGAGCCTGCTCTGAGCAGAGTCTTCCCCAGCCCTAGGATAGCTGGGCCATGAGTTTGCGGGGCTGGCGGACGGCCGTGGGAACAGAATAACAGAGTAGAAGAACAGAGGCCGAGCCAAGGGCGCTGGCAGCAGAGCAGGTCAGGGGCCAAGGGCCCAGTGGTTTGCAAGAGATCACTTTTCACGGGTGCCCAGTTCGCGGTGAACTCGCGGGAAAGCCCTGGGATTAGGTGGGGCCTGAGCACCTTATGATCGAAGGAGCCTGAGCAGCTGCCTTGATGGCTAGGACTCACTTTCAAGAAAGGAAAGCAGGGGTCTGAGCTATCAAGGCCACATGGGTGAGGAGAGGCAGGAAGAGGACCAAAGCCGGCGGCCCAGTGGGGGACGCTGTACAGCGAGCACTGCGTGCACGGCTCCTAGACACACAGAACGAAAGCATGCCATGCCGTCTGCTTCAGGAAGGCCAGGCTCCCTCTCCCAAGAGCGGGGGTGCCCTCTGGCAGCCCAAGGTTTAAGAGGTGTCTCTCTGGTCCTTTCTGCTTTTTTGAAAATGTGAACTGACTTCCCACATTTAGAAATTAAGAGTTTATGCTTCAGAGCCGGGGCTTCTGGATCCTTCGGGAAAAGCAATCAGAAGCTCCCCCACATGGAGAGTGGCGCTCCGATTGCAGGCCCTGCGTTAGGTCCCACGTGGCACCATGCGCTCAGCCTCGCCGCAGGCCCCACCCCTCCTCCAGTCCTCCCAGGCCGCCCTGCTCCTTATCTTCTCTGGCCCCCGAAAGGCTTTGAGTTTGCTTCCCTGGAAGTGTGAGCAGAAGCCCAACATTGGAGTGGGTCCAGGTCGGAGGTCTGACTTTGCTAAACTGACCTTTTTCACCTGATGCCCGTCTATCTCATGGAGGGCAGACCCCTCCCCACCACTAAAGGCATCGTTGCTCTGCACCCGCAGGAGCCCGCCTAGCCCCGTGTCCGACCCGAGTGCCCAAGATCCTGAGCTGACCTGCCCGGAATCCTCGGGGTTTCCCAGCTTGAATTTCAGATGGTTTGGGGTCTGCTCTCCTGAGGTGACATACAGCCTGATCCTAGGTGTTCAGCCAGTCCCCTCGATGTGCTAGGGGTCCTGGACCAACGTCACCTGCTTCCACCCCCATATTCCCAACTTGGTGGTCATGATGGCCATGAGCACCGTGATGTCTGAGTCCCAGAAACACACCAGTTCCTCCTGGGCCAGATCCCAGGCGGGGCTGATGAGTCAATTCACGTGTTTTATTTTAAAAACCAGACTGTTTTTCCTCTCTCCTCTGTTAGAGACAAAGTAAATGCCTCACATAAAACTAATGAAAACCTAGAAGAACAAAGCATGGCTCAGCACAAGGTCCATGATCCAGCGCCAAAGAAGTGAGTTGATCTAAGCGTCAGTAACTTACACACGGAACAGAAGCTTCCTCTTTCACGAGTAGGGAAAGCTGTAGCATCTAGAGCAACGACCAGTTTGTTGGGCCTGTACCTTCTGCTGTATGGCAGCTGCCCTATATGCAGGTCTCTCCCAGCAAGGAAAGAATTTAGAGTTTCTTTCGGTCCCGCCCTCCGTGTTCAGGGTCATCCTATGAGGGACGGTGAAGGCCAGCTGGCCCGGAGCCTGTCTAAGGGGCAGAGAGTCTGTGCTTTTAGAGCCACTAAAGCAGGCATATCAGGTTTGGTCTCAAGATTATGGGACCTAGAAAACCATGTTTCTGTTTTGGGAAGGAAGCTTGGGTCAGACGTCTGGACCAGCTCCCCCATCTTCAAGCACAGGAATCTTTTGTTCTGACCTCCATTCCTCTGGGTTCACTGGACCCCCCAGGGCAGGTTCACAAACACTTTCCCTTCTCCTGAGAGCAGCAGCCCCGGTGGTGGGACGGCTCGGTCCCCGAGACTGCCGGACTCCGTCCAGCAGGGCTTCCTCTGGGCCCGGGCCCGAGCCCAGGAGCTGGACTTTCCCATTGCCCTGTCCCAGCCCAGCCTTGGGGTCAAATCCCCATGAATCCGGCAGGGCCTCTCTGTGGAAATCACAGAACCACAGAATTTCAGAACCTCTGCCTGACCCTGCCGTTGACAGGGAAATTGAGGCACCGATGAGGAAATGGACTGGCTTGTGTCGCACAGTGCTGTTTCGTGGCAGAGCAGGGTCAGAACACAGCTGTGGTCCTTGTTACATTAGAATGCCTCATTTCCTGTTAGCTGCAGCGTATTACCTTTACATTCACTGTTTTCATTTATTTACTTATTTTTTTAATCCTAACCCAAGGATATTTTTCCCATTGATTTTTAGAGAGAGTAGAAAGGAGGGAGGGAGGTGAGGGGGTTGGGAGAGAGAGACAGGCAGACAGAGAGAAAGAGAGAGAGAGACATCGATGTGAGAGAGACACATCAATTGGTTTCCATCTGCACACGCCTCCACCGGGGCCGGGTATCGAACCTGCAACCTAGGTATGTGCCTTTGACGGGGGATCGAACCCACCACCCTTCAGTGCTCAGGTGGACGCTCCAACCAGTGGGCTCCCAGCCAGGGCTCACTGTTTCTACTTGAAGCGGCCCACTCTCCTGCCCTCTTCCCCTCACCCAGACTCCTCAATGCCGGGAACGGGCAGAGTATGCCAGCCTATTCCACATATTATTAACTCTAGCAGAAAATGAGGAGGTCCCTGACCCGTTCTGAAAATGGCATTTTGGAGGAATTTTGCCAACCAGCATGATTAGGTCAGCACAGCACCGCTTCCTGCACTTGGCACAGTAATGGAGAGCTGAGAGCTGGGTTGGAGGTTCTGTTTTCCAAGGGGCTAGTGTGGGTTCCTGCCACGAGGAAGGCTTCACCATCCCTGGGTCTGTGCGAATTAACTGCACAGTGTGTGCCACCTCCTGAGCCCCAGGTGGGATGAGCGTGGTGATGGCGAAGAGCACCCTCATTCTGAACCAGATTAACCGCCGCCTTCCCAAGCTGGTGATGGAAATCCCAGCTGGCACCCAGGGACCTGATGGAGGGGCAGTGAGGGTTGGCTGTGTCCTAAAAACCTACCTCTTACAGGAAAAAGCGCTGGTTTGCAGCGAAAGCCTTTGTGACATTTATCAAAAGAAAGAAAGGGCATTCCAGAGAACAACCAGACCAGGCCTCGCCCAGTACTTCTCAGCCTCTTCAGTCTCAGCTGGAGCCCCTGGAGGCCACCCCATGCAACTCAAAGTGTTCAGAAGAGCAAGAAGCCCGCTGGGGGCGCAAGGGAAAAGGTAGGAGGGGCGGACCTGGCTGCAGGCAGGATGTGAAGGGGAGCATCTCAGGTCACCCTCAGGGACAGGGGAGAACCAAGGACACTGCATGCTTGGTGTTCAAACGTGTGTGTGTGTGTGTGTGTGTGTGTGTGTGTGTGTGTGTGTAGGAGCCTGAAGGGGGAGTGCTCCATACATGCACAACTGCCTCCTGAGGTATGTGAACACCCAAGTAGAAAATGTAAACCCCCATCAGTGTTGCTGCACTTCCGTCCCAGAACAATTCAGGTCCTTTAGCATGAGGAGCCTCTCGCATCATGGACACTGTGGTAGGGACTCGACTATCCAGAGCTGAAGTCCACACAGTTGCCGCAGAGACAAGCTCCACCGCGGTTGTGTTTGGGGTTCCCGGTTTCCTCCAGGCCTACAATAGGCCATTTCTGTAGGGAGCTCCACGGTGCATTGAGCGCGTAATGGACAGCGGCAAGGTCTCCAGCAAGGCCTCCTGTGGCTCTGATCGTTCTGTCACTTTGAAAAGCGGGTCTGGTTTTCTCCTCAAACCTGATCTGGCCTTGAGTCCTGCCACCACGGGGTGCACTGTACTCGTCCTTCAGGGCTGACGTGTGGAGTTGCCTTAGGTCTGAAGTGGATTTCTAGTTGCATGTGCTGTATGTATTTCATGGAATCTAAGAGGCTGTCAGGACAAGGGTGCTCACATAAAAAGAAGATCAATGGGTTGTGGCAGTGACGATTTGTCAGAATTGCCACCTGGCCGACAGGCTCGAAGCTGCATCCTGATTTCAGAGATGTTAAGGTTTGGGAGAGGGCCAAAGCGCACCTTACTTGCCTTAAACATGGTTTAGTTTTCAATTTACTTTTAAAAATCATGTCCTGCATGACTTACCTATAAGCCTGCCAAACGTGCTCCCTGAGAATTTAAATTTATGAAGGACACCAGGACTTCCTGAGACCAGCCCATGCCTGGGCCACTCGGGCCCTCTCAGGGGCGGCCGTGACAGCACCGAGAGCCCGTGACCAGCCGCCTTCTGAGTGTGACCTGTGCACACACCTTTCTGGGTGACATTCACCACTTGAGGTCCTGGTGTGTCCCTCGAAACGCAAAAAACCAAGTGTGCACACGCATCATACCAGTGTTTGGGACTCACGCTTGCATTCCCAGTCTTTGCAGGAGTTGATTAGGTAAAACGCTCATATGCAGGTAAATGAGTTTGAAACTTATGAACATTGATGTAGAGGCGTCTGTTGCCTCGGGTTTTCATTCAGGCTACATAATTTTTTTTACATTCACCACCTCCACTTGTGTTATTGTCTAAGTTGACTTAATGAACGATAATCATCCTAACTGAGCTAGCAAAACATTCAGAAAAAAGATGCTTGACTGCCCTGGCCAGTTTGTCTCAGTGGTTAGAGGGTCGGCCCTCGGACTAAAGAGTCCAGGGTTTGATTCTGGTCAAGGGCAAGTACCTGGGTTGCAGGCTCAATGCCGGGCCCTGTCGAGGTGTGAGGGTGGCAGCTAATCGATGTGTCTCTCTCACATAGATGTTTCTCTCTCTGACTCTGTCCTTCCCTTCCACTCTCTCTGAAAGAAAAAAAAATATATATATATCCTTGGGTGAGGACTAACAAAACAAAACAAAAAAAAACAGCTGTTTGGATCCGTGAATGAGCAGGTCAGTGGTGGATATTAGTAACATTGCATGGCTGCTGTTTCTGGGCCCAGCACCTTTTCGGTAGTTTCACATTTTATGTCTCTCCTTTAGTTCCAACTGCCATGTGAGGCAGGCACGATTCCTATCCCCTTTGCAGGGCTGGGAAAGTGAGGCTTGACAAGGTTAAGCACTTGCCCAGAGAATAAGGGGCGGAGCTGGGATCCGAACCCAGGTCTGACAGATTATGGAGCCTGAACTCTTCACCACTGTGAGCACTGCCTGCAGTTAAAGCTGCTTTGGTCCCTGAAGGTGCTGACCAAGCCTGGGGCACCAGCATTGCATAGTGGGTCCCTGTGGTGTGAGCTGTGGCCACCAGGTGGTGCTGTGGAGAGAGAAATAACAGAGGTCCTGCCATGGACTTGAATCCGAAATCAGAAATCAGATAAACCAGTTATGCCCATGTATGTGACATGTTCAGGAAGTTGGGCCAATTTTCTGCTCTGATAAGACTCCAGAATTCAAAGGTCATGAAGTGTAGGTTTGCAGGAGAGAATGCGTAGGGATCTAAATGGGAATAATTCTTGATGTTGACAGTGTTTTGGTATGAAAAAGAGGTATTTCAAACTGATCCTTCCATAAGAGGCTGTTCTAGATGTACTAGGATTATCAGTGAGCAGCTCAGGTAGACTATCCTGTTGCAGCAGCCAGAAGCATTCCAGGAAGTGTCCCAAGGTCTTTGAACAGGAGCAGGAGTTAGTTGTGTGCGAGCCAAGTTGTCAGGGAGCTTGTCATTAGGGCGGAGGAGTAAGGAAAACCAGGTCCTAAACTAATAAACATCCTTATTTAATAATTTAACACATTGAAATTGAAAAATAGTCTAAGGCATCAGCTCCTAGAGCAATATAGAATTCTCCTCACGTGCTCAGTAAAGCGTTGGCACCAGGATGCCATTAAACGAATTAAGTGGAGTCAGGGCATAATGGTTTACCGAGTCCTGATTCTGGTTGTGCCGTGGGTATAGTTTCCAACTCTCCTGGGAGGACAGGACTCTGATCTCACAAGAACATTTAGCTAACGTAGTCATTTGTCATTTACTCATTTCATTTATTTGCTGTTTTGTTTTGTTTTTCCTTCCTCTCTTGTGTAATCCGGGGGATAACAATTTAGCAACTCAGCGCAAAAGGAGTCGCCTTTGGAAAAGCGGAAGCGAGGACAAGGCCAAGTCTCCATCTGGCCGCCCCGCCCGCCTTTCTCTACAGGACTGAGTGTCTGGCCTTTCTCTGACATCGCACCCGCTTCTAACTAGCCCCTCCCTTTCTCAGACACTGGGATTTCTAATCCTTTCCCTTCAGCAGTGTCTCAAGATGTATCCTCCTTCATGGCTGAAATTCAAACAAACAAACAAACAAACAAACAGAAAAACAGTAGTTAAAGGCCAGATGACCCATAGCGGACTCCTCCTCCGGACACAAATTCCAAGCCAAGCTTTAAGTAGCCAACGTGGATTCTGACTTCAAAGGAGACCAGTTGTCACAGCCTCTGGACCGTACTCCAGCGCAGCACAGTGTTAGGGGAGCCTCGGGGCATCCACGCCCAGGTCCCTGGGCCAGGGTGTCCATGCTAAGTGAGTCCCTGGGCCCAGTGGCACCCCTGCCCTCGCACCTGCAGGCTTGGAGACCATGCCCCTGTGCAGGGCAGAACTGATCAGCGGCTGCTAGGCTTCCAAAACTCTGTGGACCCTGTCAAGTGAGATTTTTTTAAGACTCGTTTTTGGACAGCTAACTTTAAATCTGCTGCCCTTTTCTCCACTTCCTGTGTCAGAGCACAGAAGCTTGGCTTTTGCGGAGCAGTCCCTTTTTAGATGTGTTCCGTGTTTTGAAGAATTTACTGCCCCACTCAGCATCTCAAATAATTGGATCGATGTTGCCGAGCCAGGGTTCAGCCCAGAGTGACGCTGTAGGACCGTGCTGAGGTCCTCTGAAGTCTTGGATGCTGCTGTGAGGGCAGCAGTGGACAGACAGGACATCAGCTCACAGTCAGCATCAGCCGGGAGCGCTGGTCCACAGAGGCCTTTAGCTACTGCATTGTTTTCTGTCTTCAGCCATCCTCGTACCATCTCCATGATTTTGCAAAGTCTGTATCACTGAGTGATTATTTACATACTTTCCCTTGAAACGACTTGGAAAACCACTGTCACTATAAACACAAAGTCACCGTAAAAGAAAACGGGTGACTCTCGCACTGTTCCTGTCAGTTGATGTGGCACTGACTTCCTGGCATGCTCAGCTCTGATTCCTGGGCTGCCACCTGCTGGTCCCCCGCCTGCCTGCCCAGCATGCTGTTGGAAACACAGTCTCTCTGGCCTGGCTGCTGTCTGGCACTTCCGCCTCTGCGCCCCTCCTCACGCTGACTTCACTCAGTGGACAACTGTCAGATTCACCCCAAGAGACTTGAATCTTGCTTCTCATCAAGGTTATCCTTCAGAATCCAAATTTTCCCTTGATTTCAGTTTGCAAGGCTTGGGTGCTTACAACTTCCCCGAGAGTCCAGACACTGGGTAGCTGAGAGCCAGAGGGGTCAGGTCCTAGGAAGGTGTGGAGGGGCCCAAATCCCCACAGTGGGCGTGGCTCCAGGTCCTTAGCCCTCCAGCTGCCTGGAGCAGGACGCTGTGCAAAACAGCCTTGTCCTGATGCTCCGAGAAACTCCAACCGCATTCATTTTTCACTTGTATTTGAAGAGCCCATCCCCTCTCCTAACGAGGTAGTTGAAGGTCTTTTAGGTGTGTATTTCTCCCCAATGTTGGTGTTGTTTTTACTAGTATTTTATTTAACTTTGCCAGTAGTACATGTTCACAGCAGAAAATTCAGGGATTGCAAAAATGGAAGGTAAAAATCATTCTTGAGTCAAAGTCACCATGTAGAGATGAAGACTCCTTAAATGACTGTTAGGGTGACAATGAACTTCTTTCTGCAATCATAAGGGAAGCCTGTTGGCAGGGTGCACATCCTGGACCTTGAGGGCCTGGACCACAGGTTGGGAGTGGTCTTGAGCAGCCACAGGCCAGGTCTTCTTAAGTCAGGGATTGAGTGACACAGCAGGTGGGCCCAGTAGTTAATGTGTTGCACTTTTACCAACATTTTGTTGAGCCTCCTGAGCTCATCCTTTATTTTCTCCCAGCTGCTGGGGGCTCGCACTGTGAGCCATGGTTAGAGCCAGGGCCAGCCTCCCAGGGCCTCCAGCTCAGGCTGCCACCAGGGCCTCCCCTTAGACCACAGCCCGTGAGGCACACAGCCCAGCTCTTGTCCCTGGGCTCCCTGTGCCTGCTGTCTCTGCTTCTAGGCCGCAGTGTGATCGCCCACCTTGGCATGGGAATTGCAGCCCCATTTCTCACTGTCCTTCTCTGCCCCAGGCCCTGGGAACCTAATACCAAAGGGAGTGGCTCCACCCAGAAGCAGCCTTGATGGCACTGATGCCTCCACTGACCCAGCCACCAAGCCCCGGCCATCAGAGCTGGGCTCCGGGGCCTGTTCATCCGCAGCCATCACTACAGCTCCTTCCAGCTCCACCTCCACCCCCACGTCCCGGCGCCTAGACCGCACCCACGGTGAGTCACGGTCCCTTCAAACCAAGAGTGATGAGCATCTCGGCCTGAGGTCCTTCCCAAAGACCCCGGTTCACAGGGGCAGGAGGCGCCTCTCAGACTGAGAGCTGGTCAGCAGGTGGGTGAAGCTGTGGACATGTTTGGTGTCCCACAGACACAGGTTCAGAGCCCAGCTCTACCTATAACTGTGCGAGTTTGGGAAGGTAACTCCGCCATCCGGGGGCCTGGGCCTGAGCCCTGGAACCCACACCACTGCTCAGGAATTGGTGGCACCAAGCGGCTTCATAACGGAGGTGAACCGTCCTTTGGGCTACAATCAGGCAATGTTGGAGGTTTATTCTCCAGGGAGGAGACTTGACAGGGTCCTTGCACTGGAGGCCGGTCCATGGAGTGGAGGGCAGGTGTCCTAGACGGAAAAACAAGGAGGTTCAGGAGGGGTTGACAGGTTGGATGTCCCCCAGATGCCAGTAGCCAAGCGTGCTCGCACCTTAGATGGGATGTTACATCCTCTTCAAGGCATCTGATTAGCGGGAGGCATTCCCAGCAGAGCAGTCTGGTCACATCTTGCCAGAGGGAGCCCATGAGAAGTCAGGGTCCCCGGACACCTGAGGAGCTCCTGCAACACCTGAGACAAACTGATTTGAGAGCAACAGAGTCAGCGGGCATTAGGCACAGAGACAAAAGCTTTAAAATGCCCGTCGTGACCTCAGAGTGAGCCACTTTGCACGGTGAAACCAGACCAGGATGCTATGAAAAGAAGCATCTGGGGAAGAGCACTGGGAAATTTAAAATATGCAACAGCAGGGGAGAAATAAAGCTCAAAACTTAAAAAGACACTCTGCTTCTAACCTAGAGATGAAGAATCCGAGGACAGCAGAAAGAGCTGAAAATGACTGTCCCGGGGGTGTTAGAAACTGAAGAGAAGGGCTTATGATTTTTCATAATCTTACCTCCCACAGGACCCTGGAAGCCATGGCATGCATAACCGTGGTTTGACAAGCCCAGCAAAGACAGACAGGGTCCCTGCCCTCGAGGCTGCCTGGGGCAGCTTCAGGACCTGTCCCCTTGTTTACAAATCAGAAGCACCCCTGGGAGAAGATGAGGTGAGTGAGCACAGGGCAGGAGGCAGTCCCTCTGTGCTCCTGGGCAGACGCTGAAAAGGCAGCCACTCACTGTTGGGTGTCAGGGGCATGGTGCCTTGTGTGGCTGGGGCGGGCTTGCTCCGTGTCCCTTGTGGGCACTCAGCAGTTGGCCCGGTCTCCCAGGCTCTGCAGAGCAGAAGCCCTGCCTGGGCTCCAGAAGGAGCCAGGAGCACCATGTCCCCTGGGCCTGCCAGCGGCCTGTGTGGCTCCAGGCCCAGCCCTCCAGGCTAACCCTCGGGCTGTCTCAGCCTGGATCCCACCCAGAGCCCAGGCCTGTTTAGACGCCTGCTGACCCTGCCCAAGGGCCCCTCTCACTGCACACCCAGCACTGACCACGGCGATTCCCTGGCAGCCCAGAGCTCACGCTCAGGTGGACCTAGAACTGTCTGCAAAATGGAGACCCTGGTGTCAGTTTGTGGGGGATCCAGGGCTGCTGTCAGAGAACAGCTGGCAGGCCTAAGGCACATGGCATCTTAGTCCTTCTCAGGGAAGAGCAGTGACCGGTGGCCCATGGATACTTGACGTTGCTGGGAGGAGCTGCTGGTGCAGGCTCAGTCTCTAGGGAACCCGCATCCTCCCTCAGGTGGTGGTACTTTCCTTTTCCTTCCTCCAGCCCCTGGAGAGCCCAGGCCCCTGGGAGAGAATTGCTCTCAGGGCCCTGCTTTTGCTGCATCTGGCCCTGGAGCGGGGAGGGGCTCCCGGGACACTAAGTATCAGCTGCCTTTGCTGCATGGCCCTTAGGCCAGGACACTGCTGTCCTTTGGAGTCCCAGTCATTGCGCAGGCAGAAGTGTGACTTAAAGTTAAATCAGATAGAGTCCCGAGTGTGAGGCTGTCCCAGCAGGAGAAAAAGGGAAGAGATAGGACATATAGGCACCTGTTCCCTAAGGACACGGTCCACCCGTCCCTCCCTCCTCCAGGAGCTGGACACGACTACACCTCAGGGGCTGGGCCAGAGTCAGAGGTGGCTGTCTCGCAAAAGGCCCAGGTTTCCCCGTTTATGTTCAGGTCCGCTGAATCTCCAGCCCTATGTTCTCCGCAGGCTAGAATTCAGATGACAGCCCCTGTGAGCGGTCCCTGGAGCTCAAGTTCCCAACCGCAGGCAGCACGGGCCGTGGACGGTGTGTGGTGCCCTTCCGCCTGGGTTATCACACCTGTTTCCATCAACAGTGCTTTTCCTTCAAGCTAAGGCCTGTGTGCAAATCCCACACACAGAGGAGGTGAACGAGGAGGTGTTGTGCTGAAGTGGGAATGGGGACCCACAGTTCCTCAACACCCTTTTCCTGCCTCCCCTAGGGGCCTAAGCATGCAGCTCCTGCTTACCTCCCTCCAGTGATGGGTGTCACTACTTCTGGAGGCTCTGACTCCTCTTGCTGGCAGGAAGCGCTAGTGGCCCAGGCACAGAGCACTGATTGCAGGAAGGTCTCACCTTCCTCACCTGGACTTTAGTTGCCCAGAGCAGCTCCCTGTTGAAAATTTCATCTTAGAAATTGGTGGAAACACTTGCCATCTCAAGTAGGCAGAAGGGAATCAGTGAATGATACCAGCCTTTTCAAACATTAACAGTTGCTTTGGGTTTTTATAATTCCTGAGAACAAAATCCTAGGAGGGTGGGAAGCTAACGTTTTGAATAAAGTGAAAACTGAGAGAGTTTCCATTGGATTCAGCTTCTGAAGTAATCAACAGTAAGTGTAGGAGTGAGCATTATCTCCTCCCTCCCATTGCCTAGAAAGCTCCATGGTGCTGGCATGGACTCTTACAACTTATGGGCAGAGACAGGCTCTGTGGGGAAACAGTGTGAAACCCCGGAGCCCTCACATCTTCTCACTGGGTGGAGGGGAACAGGACAGGAGGAGTCGGCCACCGCTCTTAGAAGTGTCACTGAGGGGACAGATTTATGCCGAATCAGCTGAGGAAAAGGATCTTATTCCTTAGTGTTCTGATTCCTCGAGCTTCTCATATCAAGAGACAGAGGCGAAGGGGTGGGCAGTGCTGGGCTCCAATGGACGGAGGGTTTGGAGCCCGCTGATCTGTGTCACAGTTGCCTTTCAGTGACACGTCCTTTTCCAAGAGGAAGGTGGATGTTTCTGTTCAAGGTTTTTCTTTCTCAAAGAGGGGGCTGGTTCTGCTTCTGTGCTCTCCACGGAACCAAGTACTTTTCGGCTCACCCCCAGCCCCGCTGCTAACAGGCTTTTTCCGAATCCTGCTATTTGGGGAGCGGGCCAGGGCTGGGGAACTGGGTGCCCTGTGCCCCTGTGAGTCCAGAGCAGACTGCTAGGTGGGGCGGAAGCAGAGCTGCTCCTAGCGTGTCCCCGGTTCTCAGTGCAGTTCAGCTCAACACCAGCTGTGTGCAGGGAGGACGGGCACACAGTCCCTGTCCCCAGCTGTGACTGTGCGGTGGGACAAGCCCTGATGGTACACGGGGCGGGGCCGTGGGACTGCGTGTGCTGGGGGCATGGACCAGGAGGGGCGGTCTGCAGGCCTGAAAGGGACCGCCTGCCCTGGCCAGGTGGTGCTGCCCTCCCTGCAGCAGGTGCTCCCCCTCTGATCCAGGGAGGCAGGGAGGGCTGCCCTAGACACGCTCAGGCAGGCACACACCGCAGCCAGGAGGGCGGCTGCCCCACACTTGTCATCGTGAGGTCCATTTCTTTTCCCTTTGGGGCAGCTGTCAATTTGAGACAAAAAGAGGAGAAGCTGAAGGACAGCAAACAGCCACGGAAAGCCAGCATGTTCTTTCCTCCTGAGACCCAGCACATGCCCCTCGGACCCCAGAGGTGCTGCGGCCCCTGGAGCGGGCACAGGCTTCATTGTGCACACGTGGGCGCTCACTCTGCCCTGTCCTGGCTCCCGCCCTCACCAGGTGCCACTGTTCTGGTCTAGGCAGCGTGTTTCCACGTGTTCTAGAAAGCTCCATGTGTCCTAATGGTGGGCTCCTCACCCCTCCAACGCTTTGCTTTCCCAGAGCCACCCCGTTTGGTCTATACCGGAGTTCTGCGTGAAATTTCCTTTGTCAACAACATTGTTTGAGCCCCAGCCCCAGACCGCACATACACAGACGCACAGGCTGTCATCCCGCACAGCCCATGCCCACTGTGCACGGGGCCTGACTCTCAGGGGAGGCGGGTCCCCTCCTGGGGCGTCTCCAGAACCTGCGTATGTCCTTCTGAGGCCGCTCCCTGAGCTGTGGCAGAATCACTCTGTTCTGTCCTCCTTTGCAGACTGGATGGCGTAGTCTGGGCTAGACTGGGTCAGCGGCCCTTTCGGTTCAGGGTGGTCCTTTCCTCTCAGGGTCCCGGCCAGGCAGCTTAAGAGAGCCGCAGGGATGAGTCCAGTGACCGCTCACCTCGCGGCCTGAAGGGTAAGTCGTCCCTCCTTCTGGGCACTTTCCAGTGCCCTTGGATCTCCGCTCCGGGCTTGGTGCTATCTGTGTGATTTAAAGAAGACGATTAGCAAGTTCTTCAAAGCTTGATGGGTTTGCCTCCATAGGGCACACCATGCCGTTTCAGGCTCAGGCCTGGGAGTTTTCACGGATTGGGGTTCAGATCCCTTCTCCTCACTGACCAGCTCTGGGCACCTGGGCAAGCCACCCATCCTCCGAGTCTGAGTTCCTGCAGCTTCCGGAAGGGGACAGGTCCGTGAGTTCCGGTCCATCGTGGTCAGAAGACACGGGGTGAGTGTGATTCCTTTACGATGTTTAAGCTTGTTAATGGTGCAGATGATGGCTGTGTACGCCTCACAGCTGTTGCTAATTTCAGCTTTAGCAGAAGCTCTGCACCTCCCTCCCACATATTTTGTTTTTAAATCCCACTGTGAACTTCTAGAGAATTCCAGCATGTCCTTGACATCCCCAGTGCCAGCCTGGGAGAAGTGTGCTCCAGGTTCTCCAGCAGGGCTCCCTGTGTTCCGTGAGCCAGAGGCAGCGCAGAGCCCACTGGAGGCAGGTGAGTGAGAGTGAGAGACTGACGTGTGTCCCTCTGTGTCCCCTCGCCCGGACACCAGGTTCCTCTGACCCGGCCCTCTTCACCGCAGGCCCGAGAGCTTCCGCAGTGAGGACCTGATGCCCAGCAGGGACACAGCACTCTACCCCGCCCCGCAATGCCAGGACCCCAGGACACACTACCCTCAGCCGCCTGGAGTACCCGCCACCCGGAATGGGCCTCTCCACCAGGAGGCATCCAGAAGAGGGGTGTGGCCCAGCCCCAGGGATGGTCACCCTGGAGGAGTTCCTGGAGGAGCGTGACTGGGCTCCCCCTATGCTGCGTGTGGCCCGGGAGTGCTCTTTCCTCACTCTCCCCTCAGATGGACCTGGACCAGAGGGGAGACCTGGACAGCAAAGTCACAGGGAGGGATGGGATGGGGCTGGCGCAACCTGGCTGCAGAGCTGGCTGGATGGGAACATAACCACTAGCCAGAAAGTGACTGTGCTGGCGGCCCGCCCAGACCTGAGAGGCTGTTCTCTCCATCTGTGCAGAGAGTGGCAGAAATGCTAACATGAGGGGTAAGCCATGCAGTCTCTCTTGACGCTGCCACTGGGAAGGAGGCGGTCCTAGTCCATCTGTCAATAAACGGGCAAGGCTGTGCTGCAATGACACTTTACTTACGGACATTGACCTTTGAATTCCATAGAGTTTTCACAAAAGATCGTTTAAAACATTTCTTTTAATCATTTAAAAATGTAAAAACACTGCTTAACTCACAGGCCATACCAGAGCGAGTGGCAAGTCCTAGCCGGCTTGGCACAGTGGTTAGAGCATCAGCCCGTAGACTGAAGGGCCTCAAGTTGGATTCCAGTCTAGGGCACATATTCAGTTGCAGGCTCGATCCACCAGTCTTGGTCGGGGCATGTGCATGGGGCACCCAATCATTGTGTCACTCTCACATTGATGTTTCTCTCCCCCTCCCTCCTTCCCTTAACCCCTTCTACTTTCTCTAAAAATTAATGGAAAATATATCTCCTCAGTGGAAGGTTAACAACAACAACAAAAAGAGAGAGAGTGGATGTCAACGGGCCTATAAAAAGTCCCAGCACAGTCTGGCCTGTGCCAACAAACTCTTCCATCCATCCACCTGCTTCCATTTTTGAGCACTTGCCCTGCGCCTCCCTGGGCTTGACACTGGGAAAATGCAAATGCAAAGGCCGCAAACCCCGGAGACTGGAAATAAGGAATGCTATCAAGGCCACTCATGCTGGATGGAGACATTCGGGCCCTGTCTCTGGAGCCCAGCCTACTGTGGTGGTTTTTGTGGCCAAGAAAGACAGCGATCGGTGCAGCGTCTCAGATCAGCGTTCCATGAGCACAGGCCAAAATTAACCATTTTCTAGGTCCTGGAAGGTTCTAGAAGGCAGTTGTACTTCATTTTAATTAAATGAACTAAATGAACTGGGTGCTGTTCACAAGGCCAATGCCTGATGGTGTTTGCTCCTGCCAAGAACTGGATAGTTCTTGGTTGAAGCATCTGCCCCCTGGTAGTCAGTGCGCATCATAGCAACTAGTGGAATGGTCATATATATATATATATATATATATATATATATATATATATATATGAGGCCCAGTACACATATTCATGCACACTGAAAGGAAATTAATTAGAAGAAATATTTTAGAGTCTGGGGAGGGACCATGGGAGATTGGCTGGCTGGAGAGGGACTGTGGGTTTTGCTCCAAGGTGTGTCTGGCCATCTCGCCCAGTCCCAATTGGCCAGACCCCACCAGCAAGAGGGGTCTCCTGCAGTACCTTATCTACACAGAATCTACCGTGTTTCCCCGAAAATAAGACAGTGTCTTATATTAATTTTTGCTCCCAAAGACACGCTAGGTCTTATTTTCAGGGGATGTCTTATTTTTCCATGAAGAAGAATACGGTACACATTTATTGTTAAATGAAAATAAAGGAAATTTATTACCTGTATACGGTACGGTAGTACGGTAGTTGTCAACACAAACCAGACAAACTGTGAATCCTACAGTATCAAGAATTTACTCATTTATTCAATGACAATCATGTCATCATCTTCTGGAACATCATCATAACAATCCAATTCCTGAATTTCCTGGTGAATTTCTTGTGACTCCATTTCTTTCAGAATCAGTGGACCAAATCTCTCATGTTTAGCAATAGCACTGTCTTTAAATGAGTACTTCTTGTCAAGGTAGCCTGCTCGCAGTGCATTTGCAATGCAACTGTCAGTGATTTTCTCCCATGAATTCTTCACCCAAGTCACAACTTCTTGCAGTTTAGGTTTCACAAAGTTTCCACGCTGATTTCTCTCCATTCTATTTTCAGTGTAGTCATTAATTTCCATGCGCAAATTGTCTTTGAATGGCTTGTTTCTTGCAATATCAAGAGTCTGGAGATAGGCCGTCATTCCTGCGGGAATCATTATCTGATCTATTTTTCTTTCGTGAAGAAATGTCTTCATGTCTTTAGCGTGGTGAGTGCTGGCTGCATCCCAGACTAGCAGACCTCTTTGGCTCCCTCGCATAACAAGCGGCAGCATTAAATCGACCCACTTCCTTATAACTGCTTGTGTGGCCCAGGCTTTTTCAGTTTCAAGAATAAAAACGCCCAAAACACGTTCAATCTTTTCCTTCTTGCCCTTAGAAATGATTAAAGGTGGGATTTTAGTGCCATTCAGACGAATTGCCAAAATACAGGAAACACGTGCACTTTCGTAAGCAGTGGGGGGAATGTACGCCAAGGAGGCACCCCGCTGTTCAATTGTTGTTTGAGATGATTGGCCCATAAACACTGCAGTTTCATCCATAGCAATCATGTTGGAAAGATTGTATTTAGAGAAGTCAGCATCATCAATAAAGGACTTGAATGCAAGTGCTCGCTTAATAACTTGAGTATCTTCCAACCTAAACAATGTTGAAGATCTTCTTAAAGACAGTTCACTTCGCTGAAGGAAATTATCCAGCCAGTGTTGTGATGCTTTGAAGTCTTCGGGGGCTATGTCAAACTGTGGTGCCACTGCAAGGGCAAATTCTTGGATCTGAGCCCTATTCACAACCAAAGCCTTTGCTCTCCTGTCAACAACCCATTCGCAGATCAGGTCTTCCAGTTCGGAAAATAATGGTTGCCGACCTGATCCACACTTGCGCTTTTTAGCATTTCCCTTGTCCACTTGTTCAATGAGGTTACCATACTCTGCTTGCCATTTTGGGACCAATCGGATACTCAACATCTTCTCTTTGCAGAAAGCAGTAAGATTTTGGCCCCAAGAGTCTTCCACGATTCTTTTCTTGTACTCCACGGAGTAGCTTTTGCTTTTTGCGCTCATTTCTAGGGGTAAAAAAAAAAGGAATTGGGGTATCAAGGTGGGGGAGGGGGATCACTCAAAATGACACAGGGGGGACCAGAGGGGGGAATCAAAATGGCATAGGAGAATCAGAGGGGGGATTACCATTTTAGTAACCCCTTTTGATCTTCCTGTGTCATTTCGATTGTCCCCTCTGATCCTCCTGTGTCATTGTGATTGTCCCCTCTGATCCTCCTGTGTCATTTTGATTGCCCCCTCTGATCCTCCTGTGTCATTTTAAGTGATCCCCCTCCCCCCACCCCTGTGCCACTGAACACCTTCACCAGACATCCCCCCTACCCCTTTATCAGACACTTACCCCCCTGGGGCCTGCCTGGAGACTGTCACTGGGCTTGCTGGGGCCTGGATCTGGGCTGGAGCAGGGTCTGCCACTGACTGAGAACCTTCAGTCATCATGAAGGGTGCCGCGAGCATCAGGTAGTGTCACCAGAGACAGACCAGGACTCACCACCTTCGCCGCGTCCCGTCCGCGCTCTAATCCTCCTATTCTTCTACATGCATCTGCGAAAGTCTCCTCCTCTCTCCCGCCCCCACGCTCACCGCTCACTCCGACCTCCGCTCCACCTCCATACAGCAGTGACATCAGGACTCCGCGTAACGTCACTGGTTGCTAGATGCCAGTCGGGGCGGCCCTAGCGACCAGTTTACGGTAAATTAATTTTCATTCTGAGACAGAGCCTGGGGGCCTTATTTTCGGGGGATGCCTTATATTTCACCCAGAAGGAAACCTGTAAGTAGGTCTTATTTTCGGAGGATGACTTATTTTCGGGGAACACGGTATGGAATATGCACTTACCTTGACTGCAGCTGGGACTCTACTAAAGAGCAGGAGAACTTGTCCCACATTGGTCAGATGTAATGGACACTGTTGAGGACCTTGAATTTTTCTCTCTGCCAGATACATTAAAGAAATAGCTGTCAGCATTGGTTCAGAAATCTATTAAAAGTCATACAAATTATTCTGCAACAAACCTAAAAACTCCATGGGCCAAGCAATGACCTTAGAGACCCCCAAACACTTCTAGGATTTGAGTTTCATGATCTCTGAGATTACTTTCACTTTGAGTCTGAGTCAGCTCCACAGCTTTTTTTGGGGGGTGGGAGAAGGAGAATCAAAATACATTGAATTAACAGCAATGGACTTTTTCTTTTCCTTCCATATTACGCTAGTCACCTACTGCTAAAGTAATGCAGACTTGAATTTTAACCCGTCAAGGGGCTCAGGCATTTCATAACATCTGTGTGTGTGTGTGTGTGTGTGTGTGTGTGTGTGTGTGTGTGTGTCCCTCTCTCTCTCCCTCCTGTCTCTCCTACTAGGTTCTACTTCCTCACTCATTTTAAAACCATGCCACTAATGCCCCAAAATTTCTTCCTGGAGTGGTGCGGAAGACCAGAAACCTGTAACAGGGATCTGCAATGTATTCAACTTACCAACAAGGTCTTTAAAGACAGGGGCTTTTATTTTATATGTGAGGACCAACACAGAGAAGCACCATCAGCACTGTATTCCCATCTCTCCTTCCCCTCCAACCCGCCCCCCTAAGAGCATGCATTTGCCTGCTGTGTCACAGCTCACCGCCTACCTCTGTGTGTGATAAACACAACCTCCTTTCTCCTCAGCCTACTCTACCCTTCCTCAGTCCCTCTCCCCTGTATTTCCAATGCTTTCCCAGCTTGGGTGTGCTCCTTAAAACCTACTCTCTCAAGATAAAGGTCTCAAAATATAACGGTGGGCTGGCTATTATTGTTAAATCTTTATTGTTGAAAGTATTACATGCATCCCCCTTTTTCTCCCATTGACCCATTATAGCCTGCCCCTGCCCCACACCCCAGGCCTCCACCACCCTATTGTCTGTGTCCATGGGTTATGCATAGATGCATACAAGTTCTTTGGCTGATCTCTTCCCACCCACCCATCCACTCTCGCCACCTCTGACATTCGACAGTCTGTTCCATGTTTCTGTGTCTCTGGATCTATTTGGACGGACTATTAGATGACATGAAGGACTAATTGAAAATTGGCAGGTGTGACAATGGTGTTATGGTTAGTTGAGGAACTGCCCTCACTTTTTAGAGACACACTGAGGTATTTGGTCATTAAGACTCTTTTTCTTAAAGTAGGTCAGCATACACAAACTCGCCCTTGACCCAGACCTCCGTCTGGCTAGTTGTGTATCCTCACGGCCATTCAAAGGCAGACTCCTTAACACAGCCTCTACGTCCATGTTCACTTCCTCAGCCCCATTTACTTCCTCCCCCAACTCCTCTCCATCACCTGCTCCCCACGTGTTCTAGCCAAGGTCCCTGTGCAACCCATGAGAAGGGAAGGGATCCTCTCTCCTTGCTCAGGCCTTGGGACTCCAGAAGGAGGCTGACTTCCCTGTAAGCCTCATCCACAAGGAAGCGGAGATTGGAAAACAGTTTTAGAAACTACGACATCCATTCTTAGTTGAGACGGAGGAAAATGGACTTGGTCGCACATTGCTGACGGGGGTGTGAATTCCCTCCTATAAAAGTCTGGCAGAATCTATTTAAAAGTACACATGCTTTCCCCACATGTTTTGAGAGAATCTAGTGAATAAGCACAAATTACATAAGGAGATTCATTGTATAGTTATTTGCAATGGCAACCCCCTGGAAACCAGTTCCATATTCATCAATAGGAAATTAGATGAAGAACTCTGGTATGTATGCTATGAAATATTATATACGTCTTAAAAATAAAGAGGTGTGTGTGTGTGTGTGTGTGTGTGTGTGTGTGTGTAACTGGAGGAATGGCCATGATATGTTATTAAGTAGAAAAAAGTAGTAAGTGGAAAAAGCAAGTTACCGAGTATGAGTAAAATATGTTCCCATTTTTCATTACAGAAGGAAAACTGCTATATAAATATATAAATGTACACATGCACACACATGTATGAAAGAAGAAACACAGACATATTTATATAAAAATCTGTAATAATACCCACACACAAAAACTATTAACATTGGTGAGTATGAAAGAGAGGGATTATAGAGAGGACATGGAAATTAACTGTGTATCTTCTTGTTTGGTTTGACTTTTTGCACTGATTCTACATCATTTTTATGATGTAAAAATATAATAAAATACTTTAATTGAACATAAAATATTCTGACCCCCTACTATCAATAAGTTAAATAATATTATCAACACCATATTTTTCCCTTTTTAAAAAATTGAAATGTAATTAACATGTAACATTATATTAGTGTTTTGGTATTCAACTTAATGATTTGATATTGCATATATTGCAAAATGATCACCACAGTAAATCTAGTTAATATCCATGACCACACAGTTATAATTTTTTTCTTGTGGACACCACAATTCTTAAATCATCAGTTTATTCATTCACTAATTCAGCCCATGGGCTCTGCATCCAGTTGATCCATATTCAGTGATGCCTGACATATGCTACATTGTAGGGCACAGCAGGGAACAAAACAGAGCCAGACACCACCTTCAAGGACTACAAGGTAGAACAGGTATTAAACGAGCAGAGCATGTGAACAGAGTGTGACAAGGCCACAAAATAAAAGCGTGGGGTCCTGTGAGGAAATCCTAGGGTGCCGATGAAGCTGCGTGCACCATGCGACCAGCAAAGTCACTCTAAGAAGAACACGCCTAAACTGAGACCCAAAGGGTGAGATGTAACCAAGAGTTGGCCAAGAGCTGAGAGGAGCATCGACCCACTCCACAGGGGGAGGCTGGCTGTAAGAAGCCTCTGTTTGATGTGCACAAGAAATCAGGAGAAGGTCAGGGTGTCTGGAGCCCCCTGAGCAAGGGAAGGTGGAGTGAGATGAGTTCAGAGAGAGGCCTGGATACCGCGGAGCTATATGTGCCAGGGAGGAGTGTGGCTCTGGTTGTGAAGTACGCGCACAAGGATGTAACTCCCAGAGGACTGCCAGGATGGAAGTTAATGTTATGAGCCAGATGGTGGGACAAGTTGATCACCTCACATGTCCACCTACTATGTGCTAGACACCCTGAGAAAGTACAGGGAGAAAGTGAAATATAACCTTTTTCCTTGAAGACATTACCGGAATGGCAGTGGTATTGTTGATGCTCAGGTGCCTTTGTCTTCTCATCTCTGTGTATATGACCGTCTCTCACCACCCACAGGCAGCCATCTGCATGGCAAGGAAGGGGCTGCTTTTCTTTCACCTGGGCAAGAGGAATGTGTGTGATTGGGACTCTTACAGCAGAAAAGAAGAAACACATTTGGAATTCAGTTTTTGACTACCAGAACAGAATTTCCAAGACCGTATTTTGGAAGTCATACTTTATTATTAAGATATAAAGTAGATATTCCCTAGGTGCCAATTAACGTGTGAAAAGCTAGACCCGCCTGACTTGAAGTGAGAACATGTCTCTGCACTCACCGCCACGTCAGTGCACCAGGCTTTCTGAGAGGAGACACACTTCGGCTGTGCGTTTCCAGGGCTGCAGCCCTTTGGCCAGCAGGGGACGCCACCCCGCCCCTCTCTGCTCCCTGCTCTCCACCAGGAAGTCCCGCCCCTGCCGGAAGTTAGAGTGGGTGCATTTGGAAGATGGTGGCTTTCCAGTGCTCATGACCTCAGGAAGCACGAGACAGGCATGGCCCGTGGGCGGAGGGCTGCAGGCGGGGGGCAGGGCCCTGAAGCTGCTAAGCCCACGGTGAGGAGTCCACTGGGACCTCTGCGGAGGAGAGCTCATTGCAGGTAGTCCCTTAACTTCCCCAGAAGGTGGCCAGGGCAGGGCAGGGCAGAGGGCAGGCCGGGCTCTGCGGGCACCTGCTGCTTAGGGAGCCGGCCTTCTGAAGTCAGGGTGTTATTTCATCCTCACCACGGCCAGTCCCGCTCCTCCCTGCACAGTGTGACGGAGCCGGGGCGCCTCTCTCCTGCCCCGTGAGGGTCCAGACTTTCCTAGTGTCTCCCACCACCTCCCCCTCCTGTGTGAGACCGGGATCCTCCACAACCAGATGTTTCCGGCTGGGACAGAATTTCAGGGAGATGTAATTAAAGCCATAGACCTGACCCCCTACAGCAGGCCAGGCATTCACTGGACGTGAACACAAGAAGTTAATGGTCCACTTCTCACTTAACCTTCACTCCTGGCATGAAGGACACCACATATGACTGGTTCCAGGGAAGCCATTGTGGTGCTTCAGCTAATGGCATCCCCTGAATCCTGTGCCCCAGCCATGAGCTCTCCCGATGCTGCGCCCATTAAACTCCAGTTCTGTGGGGGTAGGAAGGTCCTCACGGAATTGAGAGTGGGTCACAAAGCCCTTGGGGTCAGTCACTGAATTGCTCTTCAGTCACTTAAGACTAAAATCAGGTCTCTGCAGATTTGTGTTAAAATCCCATCAAATGAATATATGTGCTTAAGTAACTTCAGTGACATGAACGGTATTGCTGTTTTTAAATGCTATGTTAAGTTATATTTTATTTTGAAGACATCAAATAAATTTCAAATTTGATGTAATTAAAAAATTTCATTCGTGTGTTCAAAACATCCAACCTGAGTGGCTTTTAAGCATGAGTTTTTCTTGATATCTAAAGAATTCTAATTTCTCTTTTTTAAGTTATATTTGAACATAATATAGTGGCTCTTCAGGTTTATCTTTAGTGAGGGGGCTCAAATGGGGAGTTTACAGGTTAAATTTATTTATTAACTAAAGGATATTCCAAGTCTATAGGAGCTGGCCTCTGTGAAGTCATCGTACCATCCTACCCATCGGGCCTTTCTCGGGAGTCTTCTAGCATTTAGTTTTTGCACTGTGGCAGTGACACGTGTATATTACAGTCTAACCTGTTGAGCTCACCTGCACCCACAATTTAACTAGCCCCCACTAACCTGCTCTCCCCCCAGTTTCTTTCTTCCGGCTTTTGTTCCCCAATGTTTAAATCTTTCTCATCCAGTGTCTGAGTGGTTGGTCACACCTGCCAGTTGTCTGGCACAGCTGTGTTCCTCCAGGTCTCGGTCTCACTTCCTGACTGGACCGTTAGCATCCATCCAAGCCATCGTACTTCTGCCTCCCCCTCCTCCAGTCTCAGCCTGCATTTCAGAGTGAGTGCTGTTAGATATGCATCGTTGTGCAGCGTTACAGACAGAGATGCGTTTGAACACTTCTAACAGTGCTGTTTTTCCAGGGAAGCAGATGGCTGCTGGCCAAAGCACAGCACCTTGTAGAAGATGAGGGGGTGTACTTATAGGGGAGGTTTGAGTGCTATGGCAGATTGCTCTGTGCTTCATTCACCAGTCCGTGCTGTTGTCTGTCAATGCTGTACACTCAGACTGGTTTTCAAAGATTATGCCTTGAGGTAGTGTACACCTTATCATATGTATATCTATGAGTTAATCCTTTATAATAAAGAGGTAATATGCAAATTGGCCATCACTCCGCCACAAAGATAGGAGAGCCCAGAGTGGAGGCGGGGTTTCCATAACACAAGATGGCTGTACCCACAGCTGAGGCGAAGTTCCCATAATGAGCCTTAATGAGCAATCAGCAGGGACCTGAGGCCTCGCTGCCCATCCCCCGCCCCCATGGGGCTTCACAGGGGACCTCAGTACGCGCCCCCCCCCCCACCCTGGCACCAGGTTGGGGGACCTCAGGACATGCCCCCTGCCTTGGCGCAAGGCCAGGGCACCGCAGGTTGTGCCCCATTCCTGGCAGGGCTTGATGGGGAACCTCAAGGTGTGCCCCATGCCCTGGTGCTGGGCTGGGAGAACTCAGGCTGCTCCCCCTGCCCTGGTGCCAAGCCAGAGGACCTGAGGCTCCACCCCCCCACCCGGCAGGGCTTTATAGGGGAACTCAGGCCATGACCCCTGCCTGGCAGGGCTTGACATGGGATTTCAGGCCTTATCCCCAACCTGGTGGGGTTTGACAGGGGACCTCAAGGCGTAACCTTCACCCTGGCCCGGGCTGGGGGACCTCAGGCCATGCCCCCCACCCCAGCGTCGGGCTAGGGGACCTGAGGCTGCGCCCACCCCAGGGGGGATTGACAAGGGTGGGACCGGATGGGTCTGGATCCAGCCCAGTGCGTGGGGGACTGGCTGGGCCTCGCGTGATTTTGAGGCACACGTGGGTGGGCGGGAACTTGACTCTGGGTCCCGTGGTGCGCCCCAGACTCTGACAGGAGGAAGATTTTCATACACATTTTACTAATTTTCTTTCATCTCTGACACTTCTATTATAGAGAAAGGGCAAATAGCAATATTAAAATATTTCCTCTAATTAATCTCCTTTTAATGTGCACAGATTTCGTGCACTCGACCACTAGTTTTAATATATTTTTGTTGACTTCAGAGAGAAAGGGAGAGGGAGAGAGATAGAAACATCAGTGATGAGGAAGAATAACTGATGGGTTGCCTCCTTCATGCCCCCTATTGGGAATCGAGCCAGAAACCCTGGGCATGTGCCCTGACTGGAATTGAACTGTGCCCTCCTGGTTCATAGTTCATTGTTCAACCACTGAGCAACACTGGCCGGACTTATGCATTAATTTTTAAAGTACTGACTCTTTCAACATAAACATCTAATTTTGTTGAAATGAAGGATCCCTGAGAGTAACTTGCTGGCACGATTGTCAAGTGTTTGCTCACAAGGTTCATTGTTCCTGTGCTGGCATCTCCCCAGTCACAAAGCTGACTGGCAGCCATATCTGAGTTTCCATCAGTGTGGCCCTCACTGTTTTCTCCACCCTGGTGATTCCCTGAGACCCCACCCCATCCAATTTGCATCCCTACCCAAGCAGTTTGTAGCCAATTTTCCATATGAGTGGCCTATCCTGGCTCAGGCTTCAGACTTTATTCTCAAACAAGCAGCAGCTGGCATCAAACCTGTCAAAAAAAGGCCCAAGACTCTGCACTAGCACCAGCCCATTTTACTTCACAGCTGGGTCTTGCCTGGGCATTTCCCAGCTCAAAACAAGTAGCAGCCATCTGCAGATCTCTCTAGCTCCTGCCAGGTGGTCCCAGGCAGTGGCTGACTTTGCACCTCCTGGAGGCCCCAAAGCCAATGAATCTGGTGGACAGTTTCAGATCATAACAGATTACAACTCTGCACATCCACAAGCAGCACACTCAAGGAGCTGACTCAGTGAGCACCAAAGCCCCATTGAAACAAGTCCTGTTCCATAGGGGTGTCTCCTGCACAGAAGCGCTTCCATTTTGGATGCAGCTGGTCCACACAACCCATCAGCCTGGAAATCAATTCCTCCCAGTGATGCCAACAGCAGTCAAGGCTCAACTACAACAAGACTGTGCACACAGCCCACACAGGAGCATGCCTAGAGTGCCCTGTTAGGTGACTGGGGAGGCGGAGCCACTAGGCCAGCCGTGGGCAAACTACGGCCCGCGGGCCGGATCCGGCTCGTTCGGCTGTTCTATACGGCCCGCGGAGCCAAAAGAGCAGAGGGTTCTCTTGCTCTCCCCTCCGCTCCTTTACTTTGAATTTATATTAGTTCACACAAACACTCCATCCATGCTTTTGTTCTGGCCCTCCGGTCCAGTTTAAGAACCCATTGTGGCCCTCGAGTCAAAAAGTTTGCCCACCCCTGCACTAGGCCCTACAGGACACCTAATACACAAGTTCTCTCTACCAATTCCAGGAGACATAGTAGCTCTACCTAATATGTAGAAATAAACACAGGGAAGCTTCCAAAATGCGGAGACAAAGAAACATGTCACAAATGAAGGAAATGGAAGTAAGCAAACTACTGGAGACAGAGTTCAAAACAGTGGTTCTAAGATTCCTCAAGGAACTTTTTCTTTTTTTTAATTCAGTAAATCTTTATTGTTCAGATTATTACAATTGTTTCTCCTTTTTCCCCCCATAGCTCCCCTCCACCTGTTTCCCACCCCACCCTCTGCCCTTACCTCCCTCGCACTGTCCTCATCCATAGGTGGACGATTTTTGTCCAGTCTCTTCCCATACCCCCACACCCCTCCCCCCTTGAGAATGACCAATCCACTCCCATTCTTTGCCCCTGATTCTATTATATTCACCAGTTTATTCTGTTCCTCAGATTTTAATTCACTTGATTTTTAGATTCACTTGTTGATAGATATGTATTCGTTGTTCATAATTTTTATCTTTACTTTTTTCTTCCTCTTCCTCTTCTTAAAGAATACCTTTTATCATTTCATATAATACTGGTTTGGTGGTGATGAACTCCTTTAGCTTTTTCTTATCTGTGAAGCTCTCTATCTGACCTTCAATTCTGAATGATAACTTTGCTGGGCAGAGTAATCTTGGTTGTAGGTTCTTGCCATGCATCACTTTGAATATTTCGTGCTACTCCCGTCTGGCCTGCATAGTTTCTGTTGAGAAATCAGCTGACAATCGTATGGGTGCTCCCTTGTAGGTAATTAACTGTTTTTCTCTTGCTGCTTTTAATATTCTCTCTTTGTCTTTTGCCCTTGGCATTTTAATCATGATGTGGCTTGGTGTGGTCCTCTTTGGATTTCTTTTGTTTGGGGTTCTGTGCGCTTCCTGGACTTGTAGGTCTATTCCTTTCACCATGTG
The DNA here is from genome assembly GCF_963455305.1 of Plecotus auritus. Taxonomy (NCBI): domain Eukaryota; kingdom Metazoa; phylum Chordata; class Mammalia; order Chiroptera; family Vespertilionidae; genus Plecotus; species Plecotus auritus. The sequence goes on along the minus strand of NC_137782.1, from coordinate 111,997,718 downwards.
GGGGGAAGTTTTCAGTCATTATGTCTGCAAATAGGTTTTCATTATCTTGCTCTCTCTCTTCTTCTGGCACCCCCATTATTCTGATGTTGGTACGCTTGAAGTTGTCCCAGAGGCTTCTTACACTATTTTCAAATTTTACGATTCTTTTTTCTTTTTGATTTTCTGTAGAGTGTTTTTTCCTTCTTTGTATTTCAAATCTTTGACTTGATTCTTGTGTTTCTCTAGTCTGCTGTTGGGTCTCTGTATAATATTTTTTTTATTTCAGTCAGTGTATGTTTAATTTCTAGTTGGTCCTTTTTCATATCCTCGAGGGTCTCGTTAAATTTATCGGCCTTTTCAAGGAAATTCTTGAAAAACCTTGTAACCGTGGTTTTGAACTCTATATCCAGTCATTTGTTTTCCTCCATTTCTTTCATTTGTGATCTGTTTCTTTGTCTCCACATTTTCCCTGCTTCCCTGAGTTGGTAGGGTGGCTTTGTGTGCTAGGTGTCATATATAGGGTGCAGGTCAGCTAGTGTCTGATGGCACCCAGCACGAGCTACAGCGAGAACTTCAGATTTCCCCTCTTTGCTTGGGGTTTGGAGGTTTTGGAGCTGTCTGACCAGAGCTACAGTTTGTTAGGTTAAGCTGCGATAGGGCAGGCCATTTATATGCAAAAGCCGCTGTGTGGAGCTTGGGTGGTTTGTAGATTGTGTGGGGCAGGGTCTCAGGGAGTCACTAGGCTAGGGCGTGGCAAACAGCGATGGCTGCCATTCAGCCATCTCTGCGTCTCCGACTTTCCCCGTCCCCGTGTCCCGCGCCCCAGCGCAATAAACATTGATTGCTCGTCCCACCTCTTCAAGAAAGTCACCCTCACTTTCCGACTCTATGGCAGACAGTCCAGCTTCTCCCCGTAGGAGTTTGGGTCCCCAGCGTCTCCCCAGAAACTGGATTTCAGAGTAATCAGGAGCTTGTCTTCCTTCGGGTTGAAGGAAGCAACGAGCCCAGTGGCCCGCCGCCAGCCCAATTCGCGTGCCTCCGTACCTCAGCTTTTCAGCGCTTGTGCACGTCTCAATGTTCTTTTCTCTTTCCTTCTAGTTGTAGAACTTCCACTCCGCCAGCTTTCCCATGGTTCTGGGTGATAGACGTTTTGTCTTTTAGTTGTAGTTTTGAAATTGTTGTGCGAGACAGCAGTTTAAGTGTTTACCTTTGCCGCCATCTCTGTTTCTCGGAAATCATCACTCAAGGATCTTAACGAGAGTTTCAGGGGACTTAATGAATGCTTCAAGGGAATTAATGAGAGATTCAAGGGACTTAGACTTTCAAGGATCTTGGTGAGAATGCCAAAGACATAAAAAAAAAGGACCAGTCAGAAATTAAGCATATACTAACTGAAATAAAGAATATTTACAGGAATTCAACAGTAGAGTAGAGGATTCTGAGAATCAAATAAATGATTTGGAATATGAGGCAGCAAAAAACACCTAATAGAACAAAAGGGAAAAGCATAAAAAGTTATAGAGGTAATGTAAGGAGCCTCTGGAATAACTTTCAGTGTACCAACATCCCCATTATGGGGGTGCTAAAGGAGAAGAGAGAGAGCAAGATCTTGAAAACCTACTTGAAGAAATAATGACAGAAAACTTCCACCACATGGTGAAAGAAATAGTCTTGCAAGTTCGGGAAGCACAGTAAGTCCCAAACAAGATGAATCCAAAGAGGCCAACATCATAATTAAAATGTCAAGGGTTAAAGAAAAACAGAGGATTTTAAAAGCAGCAAGGGAGCGTTCATGTGACAGTCAGCTGTTTTCTCAACAGAAACTTTGCAGGCCAGAAGGGAGTTGGCATGAAATATTCAAAGGGATGAATAGCAAGACTACAACCAAGAGTACTCTACCCAGCAAAGCGATCATTTAGAATTGAAGGTCAGACAAAGAGCTTCACAGACAAGAAAAAGCTAAAGGAGTTCATCACCACCAAGCCAGTATTACATGAGATGTTGAAGGGTATTCTTTAAGAATAAGAAGAAGTGGAAGAAGAAAAAAGATAAAAAATATGAACAACAAAATGGCAATAAATACATATCTATCAGCAACTGAATTTAAAAATCAGTTAAATTAGATTTGTAATGAATTAAATAAACAGACAAAATAGAATCAGAGGCATGGAAACAGAACAGACTGACAAATCTCAGAGTTGAAAGGAGTGACGGGGGTGTGGGAAGATATTAAGGAAAAATCTTAAATGCAGGTATGCATGAACTAAGGACACAGACAACTGGGTGGTAAAGGCTTGGACTGGGGTGGGATCTGAGTGAATGGGGACCCTGCAGGGCCAAGGGGAGCATCTGTAAAGCTCTCATCAATAAAGATTTTCCTTAAAAAAAACAAAGGATTTAGTAAGGAAGGAAAAAAAAAAAGGATATTTATATGTGCCCTGACTGGAATCAAACTGTGACCTCCTGGTGTCATAGGTTGATGCTAATAAATATATTAAAACTATTTAATTATGATATATACATATATAAATAAAAATAAAATATGGTCTATGTTTCATTTATTTATTTTAGGTGCTACACTAAACAGTAATCACGATAGAATTTAGCTATGTTATCCTAGCCTTTTCATATCATAGTTCATAAAATATGACCTACAAAATTTCCTGCCTCCCACCAGATACTGTCGCCTGTCATACCTCTTCAGTTTGTTCTGCTGGTAGAATTCCTGGAATTGTTTGAAAAGTCAGAACCCAGAAGTAACACTTCCATTGAGGCAGAGGCAGAGGAAGCAGATACAGAATTGCAAGTGGCTAAAATGGCAGCATTCTTCTTGAAAAAATGAGGAATTTAAGAAATGTTTGTCTTTATTTACTATTATTCCTCAGTGACAGGAACGTCCCAACACTTTAACGTTTCTGTCTTCTAGAATTTCTATCAAATAAATAATTACATATTAATTATTTATTAATGTAGACACTACGTAACTTCTCCCCCCCCCCCCCCCCCAGGAGAGGACAAAACAAAACAAAACCACACAGAAAAGTTACAGGGAATGGAAAGAGAGCTGGAAGGAGGAGGAAATATCTCCCAGCACTTAGTGAGGGTCTCTGGCCCCTCTACATCGGGACATTAAGAACTAGCTGCACAGGTCTCCTTGTCAGAGAGTGAGACACGGGAAGCCTTTCTGGCAGTAATCAGTAAAACCTGCATGTTTCATACCCTTTTACACTAAACGTAGGGATATCTAGTGTTTTGAAGAAGCAAATGCAGATTTTCACGACTTTCAGTTTATAAAATGTAACATTGTCTCAGACTTAGAAGGAAATACACATAATTTCAAAATGGTTGGTGAATGGAGAAAATGAAAATGTGTATTTGCTAAAAGGACTAGTTTTGTAAATAAAAGTCTAGAAAATCAATAAATTGAAACCCATTACATATTTCTTTTAATTTTTAAGAGAGAAAGAGAGGAAGGCAGAGGAAGGCAGAGAGAGAGAAATATCGATTTGTTGTTCCATTTATTAATGCATTCCTTGGTTGATTCTTGTACCCTGACTGGGGATCAAACTGGCAACCTTGGCATATCTGGACCAGGCTCTAACCCACTGAGCTACCAGGCCTGGGCGAAACCCATTATCTATTTACCCATAAAGAAGTTTGGAGAATTATTTTTTTCACTATACCTAAACTTGTTTTAGCATATGATGTTTTAAAGGTGAGATCAAATGATAAATACTATAACTTAGTAATTTTTATGTTTTTCTCTATGTCATCTATATTGTATAGTGATGTTTGCCTAATATCCAAAAAGTGTCATTGCATAATAAAAAGTATATTAACTAAAAACATTCTTTAGTTTTATGAAATTTGGGTTTCTTTAAAAAGTAATGGTATAGTATTTCTCTTAATAATTCAGTGAACAGATCAATGCTGTCTAATACACACATTTTTGTGTCTAAGCATGTCTATCAAAATGTTAAAATAATTACTTTTATACACAAATTTATATGGAATACATTTTATTTAGCTGTTATCTTTCCAGTAGTTTGATACAAAAATAGCATTCGATATGGAAATGACAAAGCAGAGAGATGTCATTTGTATGTAATTTATATTAGCTATCCAGTAACACTGCCAGCTAACAAATTTTGTTTGAACCTCTATTAATCATTGAATTATTATTATTTTTAGTTTCTAGGTGGATAGTAATCTTTCAGTTTACATAGCACCTGAAAAGAAATAAATGAAGTGTAGACCATATTTAATTTTTATGTATATATGTACAGTATATGTTATAATTAAGTAGTTTTAATACCACAGTGTTTAAATAAATGTATTACATTCATTTTCTCTGGGATTAATTTCAGCCAACAGAGTAGGGGTATTCTACTACTTCAATAACATTTTAGAATAGTTTTTTTACATTAAAAAAATGGTAATGAAAAAATATGGTAAATACGAGGAATGCTTATTTTTCTTAACCCTTGTTAGTGGAAGAAGAGTACAGTGTAAATGGAAGATCTTCCTCTAAAATAATTTTGTAGAACTCTTTTAATGGCTCCCAAGTACCTTTAAAAGTGTCAGACATAGCCATAGGAATGTGTGTTACTGAACAGGAATTCTTTGTCCCTATTTAATATATCTGCATTACGGTTCAGGTGTTTGTGACGTTGGGATGAGTCATATGACACAGTTGGTTATCTTAAAAATTGCTTCAGTTTTTCAAAGTATTTTTAGGCTGATATATCAAATTAGCCCATTTAAAAATTCTATAAAGGAGAAACAGCTGTCTTTAAGATAAAATCTTTTTTAAAAAAACAGTTTGCTCATCATCAGTAAACATTCTATTCGCAGTGCTAAACCTAGACAAGATGGTAAGGTAGGAAAATATTTTTTCTCTTTGGGTTCCCTACTCCTCTTAGCATTTGGCTCTCCTTCCCCCTCCAAGTTTTTAGTGTTCTCCTGGTCTTGCCTTTCTGGAAATAAAGTCATCATAAAGCAAAGTATTAGACGGTTCATGGTATCCTCCGTGGACTATTTGCATTTGTACAGAAAAGAATGGTCAAGGAAACCAATCATTGAAACCTACACACATACAGGAAAGAAGAAGGAGAGTGAATGAATGGCTTCCTGGATGGATGGTGGATGCACGGGTGAATGAATGGTGGTAGGCTTCAGGCATGGGAAGTCTTTATTTCTCCGGGACTCCTACTGTGTCAGCGATGGTCTATCCTGTGAGAAGAGGGTCTGCCAAGTAGATTCTGCCGCTATGTTGCTTTACCATACCTCTTAGTAATTACACTCAACCACTGACATGTAGTGTGAACTTTACCTTTTCTCACTTGCCATACCAGCTTGAGATCAAATCCCTTTTTTGTAGGGAGGCATGGGAGAGGAGTTGGCTGAAGGCACCTGCCCCTGCCTTGACTTTTCCAAACAAGTCTGAGCACCCGGGTGTTTACTTGCTTGAAAGACACTCCAAATACATGTGTTATCTCAAGGATGCTTACCCTGCTGATAGTTTCTAATAGTTAATTTTAGTTCCAGCTGTTGTTACAATAAAAGCCTAAGAAGGCTTCTGACGAACAGGGCTGTTTCGGCTCCAATAGCCAAGCAGTCCCTTAGCCTCCCTTTCACAGAAACATGTGTCAGAGTAATCCGTTCATCCATCCCTCAGGGTCTGCTGGTCAGTCCCGGCAATTTTTGTTTGATTGTCTGTTTAAGGCTGGAAGACCACATTCGTTCTGTGGCACTATTGAACACGTGACACCAGATACTGTCAGAGGGGGAGATTCAGGACATGACAAGGTATGTTCTATTTTTGACACATCTTTATATATCTCCATAAACTGTATAATAAGAATCCTAGCTAATAACGTAGGTAGAGTATCCAACAGAGTCCTCTTTCTGGTGTTGCCTTATCTTTACTTTTTCTCTCCTTTGCTTTGTATACATGAACACATTATGATATGTAGGGTTGTGGAGGAAAAAGATAATAGAGAGGATTCCTCTTTTTTCAAGTTTTATTGGGGAGGATAATCTTTTGTTTTATAGAGTAACACGCTTTGTTAAAGGAAACCTCTAATTCTTCAAAAGCAACTAATTCTTCATATGCTAGTAATAATTTTTACGTTTTTTCCATTAAAAGAATCTGTATCTTGAGCAAAGCACCAGTGGTAGCTCTATATAAAACGAAAATCATTCATTTTCTGTTGCATGGGACCTGCTCTTTTAGGACTCAGCTGAGCCACAGCACAGTACAGAGGTGTCACTGAATGCACAAACTGCCACTGTTCCTGTGTGAGTTGCGCTTGGTGATTTTGGACAGCGCATATTGGCATTACTGATTTTTGGTAGAAAAATACCCGGGACATATAGTTGGCCGTGTCACCTTAGGTTGATATTTGCTTTCTAAGAGGGCATTGAAAAGGGAATCGCTCCTATTTTCTTATTTCCAATTGTGCTTTTAACTTTGTAGACATACTGGAGATACTCTTGATGATCTATCCCACAGAAATAATCATTGTAACACTCCTTGGAGAAAGAAAGTAATCCAAGATACTCTCTGTTTTCCTAAGCCCTCTAAAGCAGCAGTCGCCAACTGGTGGTCCACAGACCACTGGTGGTCCGTGAGGTCGGAAAGGTTGGCAATGGTGCTCTAAAGTGCTCAATTTTTTCCTCCCCACTTTCTTTGTATGTGCAAAATGAAGGCTGGGAGGAGGCTTTCTAAGTAATTATGTTATAAAATCTAGGTCACATATTTTATGTAACATATGAAAGGGTACAGACCTGTCCAGTTCTTTCTCTTTTTAAAAAATATATTTTATGGATTTCACAAAGAGGAAGGGAAAGGGAGAGAGAGTTAGAAACATCGATGAGAGAGAAACATCGACCAGCTGCCTCCTGCATGTCCCCTACTGGGGATGGAGCACACAATCAAGGTACATGCCCTTGACCGGGTTCGAACCCGAGATCCTTCAGTCCACAGGCCGACTCTTTATCCACTGAGCCAAACCAGTTAGGGCTGTCCAGTTCTTTCTTGACACTTTTGCTTTATTAATAACTGTCTCCAAGTAAGGGATTCTGACTATTTTTTGTTTCTCACCTTCCCCTTTTCCTCATCCCCTTGCAAAATCCCACATATACAGTTCACATATCTTAAGTGTAGAGATGTTTGCTAATGACTCATCATATGTTTAAAGACAATTGTTCAACTTTTCACAACTAGGAATCTGATTTTAAGGCTATATCAATTGATTTCCAATCCAACAACAGAACATTCTGAGGGTCTGACTCAGATGGCATTAAAACTGCTTGTATAAATAAAATAATTGAATTGTTGGTTGAGTTCGAGTCAAGGTATTCTCTGAAACTATTTGGAATTTTGGTAGGAATTTGTAACTATTAAAATTCGAAAATTACGAACAGAAGATGGCTGCCGACAGGAAGGCAGACTGTTCAGGCGAATGGAAATGAAAAAAAAAAAAAAAAAAAAAAAGCTGGGGTAGCAATACTTATATCTGACAAATTAGATCTCAAAGTGAAGGACATAAAAAGAGATAAGGAAGGCCACTTCATAATACTAACGGGAGCAATCCAACAAGAAGAAATAACTCTGGTAAATATATACGCACCCAATACAGGTGCACCCAAATACATAAAAAACTCCTAGAGGATATCAAGGGAGAGACTGACAGCAATACTATCATAGTAGGATGTGGGAACCCTTTCACGTCCCGCGTGGTTCAGGGTTCCTGTTCAGGGTTCGGGTTCTGGAGAAGGCCGCACACAAATGAAAAGAGACTTGGAAAAGTATTAATTTTGGAATATTGGGGGCCAGGCGGGAGCCCAACTCTAGTGGAAGGACTACCCTTTGCTCTGGCCTTGCAATCCCTTTCATTGAGACTATGGGATACGCCCATAACCTTTAGGCAGGAAATTCCAATAACAGAAATTTACATAGGAGAAACAGAGTTGGAGGCTGCTTTAGCTAACAATGTTTCAACTAATCAGTGAGTGATTAAAACATTTAAGGTTGTTGACCAGCCTTCCCAGTTTCCTGGCCACATCTTTCTATTAGTGGTAGAATGATTGGTTTCCGGCAGTAGGAGACTTTAATACCCCACTATCACCATTGGACAAATCCTCTAAACAAAAAATCAGCAAAGAAACATCAACCCTAAATGACTCACTAGACCAGATGGAATTAATTGACATCTTCAGGACATTTCACCCCAAAGCCACAGAATATACATTCTTCTCAAGTGCACATGGATCTTTTTTGAAGATAGACCATATATTGGGTCAGAGGCAAAGTCTCTTCAAATTCAAGAAGATAGAAATCATATCAAGCATCTTCTTAGATCACAGTGGCATAAAACTGGAAATCAACTACAATAAAAACAATCCAAAAAATCAAACACGTGGAGACTAAACAGCATGCTATTAAACAATGACTGGGGTACCAGAGAGATCAAAGAAGAAATAAAATGCATCATGGCAAGAAACGACAATGAAAACACAACAATCCAAAATCTTTGGGACACAGCGAAAGCAGTCTTGAGAGGGAAGTTCATAGCTCTACAAGCCTACTGCAAAAAAGAAACAATGGTAATAAATTACCTAACCCTACAACTCAAAGAGTTAGAAAGAGAGCAACAAGAAAAGCCCAGTGTAAGCTGAAGGAAGGAAATAATAAAGATCAGAGCAGAGATAAAAGACATAGAGACCAAGAAAACAACACAAAAGATCAACAAAACCAAGATCTGGTTCTTTGAAAGGATAAACAAGATTGATGAATCTCTAGCCAGGCTCACCAAGAAGCAAAGAGAGAAGAGCCAAATAAACAAAATCAGAAATGAAAGAGGAGAAATAACAACAGACCCCACCGAAATACAAAGGATTGTTAAAAATACTATGAACAACTCTCTTCCAACAAACTGAACAACCTGGAGGAAATGAACATATTCCTAGAAAAATACAACCTTCCAAAACTCAATCAGGAAGAATCTAAACATCTCAGTAGGCCAAGAACTATGGAAGAAATGGAAGCAGTTATCAAAAAGCTTCCAGCAAACCAAAGCCCAGGGCCAGACGGCTTCACAGGGGAGTTTTACCAAACATTCAAGGAAGAACTAAAACTTATCCTCCTCAGACTATTCCAAAAAATTCAAGAGGAAGGAACAGTTCCAAGCTCTTTCTATAGGAAACCGATCATTGTCTCAATAATTAGAAAGGTGTGGACAAGGAACCTTGGAAGGCTGGTCAACCTTGAAGCTCTGAAAGGTCAGAGCCAACCACTCCCTATCTAATTGAGACAATGGTAGCTGAAGCAACTTCCCCACCAAATAATCATGTAAATCCTTACTGATAAGATAATCTGCCTGTTACTGGAATTGCCTGCCTAAGAGCAATGAGTGTATCCCAAACCTGAATAAAAGGGATGGCAAGGCCAAAGCAAAGGGTAGTCCTCCCACTAGAGGTGGGCTTCCGCCTGGCCCCTGTTTCCCAAATTAATATTTTTCTAGTCTTCTTTCATTTGTGTGCGACCTTCTCCAGAACCCGAAACCTGAACTGGAACCCTGAACCACACGGGACATGAAAGGGGTTCCCACAACTAATACCAAAACCAGATAAAGATAACACAATGAAAGAAAACTACAGGCCAATATCCCTCATGAACATAGATACCAAAATCCTCAATAAAATTCTAGCAAATTGGATCCAGCAGTACATCAGAAAGATCATAAACCATGACCAAGAAGGATTTATCCCAGAAATGCAAGGATGGTACAATATCTGCAAATCAATAAATGTGATACATCACATAAACAAATTGAGAGATAAAAACCACATAGTCATATCAATTGATGCAGAATATGCATTCGACAAAATCCAACACCCATTTTTGTTAAAAATAAAAAAAAGAAAACTCTCAGCAACGTGGGAATAGAAGGATCATACCTCAACATAATAGAAGCCATATATGACAAACCCACAGCCAACATCATACTCAATGGGCAAAAACTAAAACCATTTCCCCTAAGAACAGGAACAAGACAGGGATGCCCACTCTCACCACTCCTGTTCGACATAGTACTGGAAGTATTAGCCATTGCGGTTAGACAAGAAGAAGAAATAAAAGGCATCCAAATTGGAAAAGAAGAAGTAAAGCTGTCCCTATTCGCAGATGACATGATATTGTACATAAAAAAAACCCTAAAGACTCCATCAGAAAACTATTAGACTTAATAAGTGAATTCGGCAATGTAGCAGGATACAAAATTAACGCCAAGAAATCTATGGCATTTCTATACACCAATAGTGAACTTACAGAAAGAGAGACTAAAAAAGCAATCCCATGTACCATCGCACCAAAAAAATTAAGATACGTAGGAATAAACTTAACTAAGGAGGTAAAAAACCTATATGTGGGAAACTACAGGACACTGAAAAAAGAGATAGAGGAAGACATAAACAGATGGAAGAACATACCGTGTTCATGGATTGGTAGAATCAACATCATTAAAATGTCGATGCTACCCAAAGCAATCTATAGATTCTATGCACTCCCCATTAAAATACCAACGGCATATTTCACAGACCTAAAAAGAACTCTCCAAAAATTCATCTGGAATAAAAAAAAAGACCCCGAATAGCCACAGCAATCCTGAGAAAGAAGAACAAAGTAGGTGGGATCTCAATACCAGATTTCAAGTTGTATTACAAAGCCACTGTTCTAAAACAGTCTGGTACTGGCACAAGAACAGACATATAGATCAATGGAATAGAATACAGACCCCAGACATCGACCCAAACCACGATGCTCAATTAATATTTGACAAAGGAGGCATGAACATACAATGGAGTCAAGACATTCTCTTCAATAAATGGTGTTGGGAAAATTGGACAGATACATGCAAAAAAAATGAAACTAGACCACCAACTTACACCATACACAAAAATATACTCAAAATGGATAAAGGACTTATACATAAGACGGGAAACCATAAAAATACTAGAGGAATCCACCGGCAGAGAAATCTCAGACATATGCCAAAGCAATTTGTTCACCGCTACCGCTCCTAGGGCAATGGAAACTAAAGAGAAAATAAACAAATGGGACTACATCAAAATAAAAAGCTTTTGCACAGCAAAAGAAACCATCAACAAAACAACAAGAAACCCCACTGTATGGGAGAACGTATTCACAAATGTTATCGCTGATAAAGGTTTCATCTCCAACATCTACAGGGAACTTAATATAAGGAAGATAAATGACCCAATAAAAAAATGGACACCGGACCTAAATAGAATCTTTTTGAAAGAAGACAGAAGGAAGGCCAAGAGACATATGAAAACACGCTCAAAGTCACTAATTATCCGAGAGATGCAAATCAAAACGACAATGCAGTACCATCTCACACCTGTCAGAATGGCAATCATCAACAAATCAACAAACAACAAGTGCTGGCGAGGATGGGGAGGAAAAGGAACCCTTCTGCAGTGCTGGTGGGAATGCAGACTGGTGCAGCCACTGTGGAGAACAGTATGGAGTTTCCTCAAAAAACTAAAAATGGAACTCCCATTTGACCCAGTGATCCCACTTCGAGGAATGTATCCCAAGAAACTGGAAACACCAATCAGAAAGGATATATGCACCCGTATGTTCATAGCAGCACAATTCACCATAGCTAAGATTTGGAAACAGCCCAAATGCCCATCAGCAGATGAGTGGATTAGAAAACTTTGGTACTTCTATACAATGGAATGCTACACTGCTATAAAAAAGAAGGAATTCTTACCATTTGCAGCAGCATGGATGGACCTGGAGAGCATTATGTTAAGTGAAATAAGCCAGGCAATGAAAGAAAAATACCACACGATCTCACTCATTTATGGAAAATAAAGAACATTATAACCTGATGAACCAAAAGATAGATACACAGGCAGTAAAGCACTGAACAGACTGTCAAATTACAACGGGAAGGCAGGGGAGTGTTGGGGAGGGGGAAAGAGATCAACCAAAGGACTTGTATGCATGCATATAAGCACAACAAATGGACACAAGACACCGGGGGATGGGGGGAGGTGAGGGCATGCGACGGGGTAGGGGAGGCTGGGGGAAGGTCAATGGGGGAAAAAAAAGGAGATATATGTACTACTACCTGTAATACTTTAAACAATATAAAAATTTAAAAACTAGGTATTAAAAAAAATTGAAAATTACTTTCTAAGTTTTCTAAAATATAATAGAACCAATTTTCTTTTAATCCTAAACTGAGGATATGCTTATTGATTTGAGAGAGAGGGGGGGGGGGAGAGAAATAGAGATAGAGATAGAGATAGATAGAGATAGACAGAGAGAGAGAGAGAGAGAGAGAGAGAGAGAGAGAGAGAGAGAATCATCTGTGTAAGAGAGAAACATTGATTGGTTTCCTCCCGTATGCACCCTGACTGGGGATTGAACCCACAACCTAGGTATGTGGCCTGACTAGGAATCAAACACATTTTGATGTATGGAATGATGCTCTAGCCAACTGAGCCACAGCAGCCAGGGCCTGGAACCCTGGATCCGGTTTTCAGGAAAGAAAACTGTTGTTGGGCGAAGGCAAGTGAATGACCACTGAAGTCCAGACTAAATTAAATTTTAGGGAACCTTTAATAGCCTGCTGGCGACTGCTCTCTCTCCACGCAGGGAAGTCAGAGACCAGCCCCAACCCTTTGTGCGGGACCACTTTTAAGCACATTAACTACATCCTGTTTTTGCAGAACAAGTAACCCAAGACAAAACAGTTTTTCCTAAGCAACGTCAGGATCATGCCATTGACGACCGTGTTATTTATAGGGTCATCCTGTTCTTCAGAAAGCTGACAGTGATCTATGAAAGAAGGCCTACGTGTTGGGAAGGGGCCATGAGACCGTATCTCAAGGCCTGGCCTGGTGTCAGCACTGACAACTCTATCTGGGGCATAGACCATGGTTTCTCTGGAATGGGCAAAAATTCCCACTCTCCAACAAAAACCTTATATTACTCCTAGAATTTCTGCATACCCGAGGTCCAAAGTTCAGCTAAGTCAGTGGGAGTTGATGGAACACCTTGAGGCCTTTGAGTTGATTGAGCTTTAATGTATGCAACGTGCTCCTCACTGTGCCTGGCTTGCACGCACTCTTTTGTGGTTTCAGTCTGCCTTCCCTGTTTTCTATGTCACTGTTACGTGTTTTCTTTAAAACACTTCTAGTCCCATAAACTTTGCTGCATTTCTCTGAAACCTTGGCCCTGAAATTTGGAAGCAGAGAGTTTAAAATTTTAGCATTCAGTTAACATTTCATTGGCATAAGCTCATATAGTCAACCATTATTCAAATCCTGATTTGCATAATTATAAAAGAAGTAATTTTCAATATATCAAGAATCTCTAAATTATATGTCATTTGCTGTGTTCTCAGTTCAGGTCACTACATTTATAAATTTGTTTCCCGTTTAGATCACATTTTGTTTTGCATTATTTTAAATCTCATCATGCTTCCTACAAAAGAAGGCTATTAGATTTGTGGTAGATTCTATAAGAGGAATTGATTTAGGTGGTTATGAAAAAATAACACCTGTAGGTGGGATTTTTTTTTCATTTTTGTTCTTGGGCTTTAAGTAATTTGTAATATTTATTGGAGCTGGATAGTTACTAAAAATGCTAATCGGTACTTTGTCCCCCTCTATCATAAATCCAAAGATTTCATTTACTTAAAACTTTTAAATTTATTTTAAACAAAATAAATTCTTTAGTTAACCAAAATAGAACCATTATTAGTTTAGAAAATAATTAAAACACTTTTAGTTCATTGATTGACAGCCTAAATATTTAAATTTTGTTCTGACATACCTGCGTATCTGTTCTCTAAATGTCTTTCTTGCATGTGCTAGTTTAATACTCCTTGCACAGAAATCTATGTTCAGGATCTTTTTGTTCAAATATTTCCCAAATATGCAGCTTCATTTTGTTCATTTTTCCTTCCTCTAAATCACTTACTAGTTAATGTTCTATCAAATCGTTTTGTACGCAGTTGACTGGTGTGTTTAGGTGTTGTAATGTATGAACTACTAACTGGAGCATCTCCTTTCACTGTCGATGGGGAGAACTCCCAAGCTGAGCTACTAGGTCAGACTGAACAAAAGGAAATGAATGAATGGTTACTTCAAAGGAACTGATCAAATTTCTGCAATTTGGCTGGTAGAAAAAATAAATTAAAATGGAGATTGGCAAAATTGTGTTTAAGTGTTTAACTTACATTTATAATTACATAGGATGTAGATATAGACCCTTTATATTTCCTTATATTTTATGTGCCCAGAGGGATTTTAAATTTCATAGGGAGTGTGTCATAATTTTTGTGTATTCTGAAGCACTTAGCATTGGCCAAGAGCTGCCACAGCCCCCAACCCAGTTGTGTTCCCTGCCAGAGCCCTTTGGAATATGGGGCCTAGAGCCATTAGGAATACAGGCTCAAGAGCTGTTTAGAATGTGGGGTGAGGAGCCGTTTTTGAATGTGGAGCAAATAGCCGTTTAGAATGTGAGGCAAAGAGCTGTTTAGAATGTGGGGTGAGGAGCCGTTTGGAATGTGGGGCGAATAGCCGTTGGCAATGCGTGGCGCAGAGCTGGTGGGCACAGAGACGGTGGGCCCAGAGCCGGTGTGCGCAGCGATGGACGGTGGACACAGCCTCAGGATGGACGTTACTGTCCGCGAGCTCATGGAGCTCTTTGTGCAGAGCCCGCTGGTGACTTGGGTGAGTGCACCTGCCTCCCTGTCCCATTGCTGATGCCCTGGCTCCTCTCCCGCCCCCCTTGTGTCTCCACAGACCCCATCCACCTGGGCTCTGGCAGTCCGGGGACTCGGGGGTCTTCGCAGGTCTCCAAGCTGGGAGCGGGGGTCCTGGCCAGGGGGCCTAAGGGGTTTCCTACTCTGGAGCCCTTGCACCAGGTGCAGGATCCCGTGGCGCTCCCAGCCCTGGACTGAGATGGACTCACCTGCTCCTGCCAGGGCGCTAGGCTGCCGGTCCTGGAGCGGACAGGGTCTGAGGGGTCACCCGATCTATGTGGCTGGACCACTGGGGAAAAGCACTCACTGCCCCCAAATATCCTGGTGTAGTGTTTGAACCCGAGACCAGTCAGTGGATGGCGGTGATGGGTGAGGATTGGGGTGTCTCTGAGTGGGATCGTGTACCGGCTGGGACGGGCACAGTGACTCCGATAGATCAGAGACGTGAGAAATGCGTTGAAAAGTCCCTTTTATTTTTTATTTTTCCCTGTCCTGTGACGCTGGAGAAAAGTGGCGAGAAAATTTGCCTCCTGCTGTCTCGCATCTGTAGCCAGGATCTGGGCAAGGAGACAGGCCCTGGGGAGAGGTGGGCTTGGTGCCAACTGAAGCGAGGGTGGGCGCTCAGTGACCCTTCAGCCCACAAGGGCGAGACCACAGGGGCCCTGCCCACCGTTGCCCCGGAGAGCTTCAGAATGTTCACGTGGGGTGACGTTTCCTGCCTTTCCGCCCGCACCCCACTCCTCACAGGTGAAAAGTTTGAGCCCAGTCGCAAGCGGCAACGATGACAACCTATACATGCACTTGGTGGATGGCACCTTGCTGAACCAAGTCATGCTGGAAATGTAAGTTGTCCTCACAGGCAAAGGACAAAACTGATGCTCTTAAGGTGTGACTTAAGAGTGTAGTAATGAAGGAACCCGAGTTGCTGTGGGAGGGTTTCTCGTGGGCCAGTGGTACCTCAGAGTACGGGCCCTTTTGCTTCCATTCGTTGGGGATGAAGAACTGCAGGACAGTGGGTGGCAGTTTGTTTGATGAAGGGTATTTGCAACTGAAGGACTGTCAAGCACTTGGTGCAGATGGTTCAGTTAACTTCAAACTCAGGTATTAATGTGGTTTAAGTGATCACATTTTAAAAAGAAAACTTGTGGGGGGTCATGGAACTGTAACGGACAGTGTCTGGCCACAGGAAGTGTCGGGTGGGCCGGGAGCACTGAGAGTGACTGAGGCTTCACTCCTGGTTAGGACGCCTGTTTCTGAGATCTTTCACTCCATCTTCCACGTTCATTGCCCCATAGCGAGTGCAGTCAGTTAAGTGGCTTCTCAGGTTCTGGACTGAAAGCCACCGTGTTAGGACAGGCACAGGGCGTCAGAATGCTGAGGGACCGATTTGGAGCGTCTCAAACAGGGTCTGGGGGAGGTGGCACTTGTTAGCATGCATGCGGGACCACATCCTCTCCTGCTGCTGAATTCTGCAGAGCCTGTCTGACTGACAGCCTGCCCCAAGGAGGTGGTGTCCCCTACCTCTGACTCTGTTTTAACTCAGAAACGGCAGGGGAGGTGTTGGAACTTAGTGTTGGTGTGGTTCTTGGGCACTTGAAGGAAAAGGGAACATCCGAACGTTCTCCGTGGACCAACCCCTTATGCTCACCTACTCACCTGCAACCAAGCTGTCCGATTTGAGCATAGACCCTTTGGCTAATGAGAATCAGCTTCATTTGTGGCCCACACAGGAGGAGCAGTTAGCTTTGGCATATTCAGAAAGTGGTTTAGCCCTAACCGGTTTGGTTCAGTGGATTGAGCGTTGGCCTGCGTACTGAAGGGTCCCAGGTTCCATTCCAGTCAAGGGCATGTACCTTGGTTGCTGGCACAACCCCAGTAGCGGGTATGCAGGGGCCAGCTGATTGATGTTTCTCTCCCATCAATGTTTCCAACTCTCTATCCCTCTCCCTTCCTCTCTGTAAAAAAAAAATCAATAAGATATATTTTTTAAAACAAAAAGAAAATGGTTTAAGTAGACTTACCTAAAAAGATCTGTTTTAAGAAATTTCCCAAGAACATAGCTCCTTTTATTTTAATACGTCATGTGCTATCATGCTGTGGGAGAGGTACAAGTTTCATTTATAACGGTTTTTTGTTTTTTTTAAAAGCCCTACCAATCTTACCAATCTTACCAACCCTGTGTTTGCTTAGATTATAAACGGCAAATCTGTTAGCCTTGGCAGCACTTCTCTGAGAACATTGATGAAAATGAAGTCAGCTGCTTGTGTTCTGGTTGAATTTCAAACAGCTTGTGGTGGTGGTGGCTTTTAAATTGTACTTCCAGTGACATTTGAAATGTTTACTTGTAGATTTTTTTCCTATTTGTCAATTTTGTATTAATTATTGGCTTCAAATGAGCCGAATGGCATTGAGATCGATTTCCATCTCTCTCCAATCTCCCCTTCATTACTGAGGGGGGCAGGTTACTGCAGAAAGAAGAAGAGGCCTGCCTCTCTTCCATCAGACCAGCTCCCAGGAGGCCCAGTGCCCTCATAAACCCATGAAGACAGCCCTCATTTGAATTATCACCCTCCCTGTGTCCTGGGACAGTAACTGAGCGGGAGGGCTTTGTTATGAAAAGCAAGGAGAGGCTGCAGCTAAGGCCTCCTGTTGAGTCTGTTCTCTTCAGATGGGAAACCTGTTTTGAGCCTGAGCATTTTGAGAAATATCCTGAACACATATTGATGAGTGAAGTTATAAGTCACTTGATTGAGAATTCTGGTTTCATCATGACCAGACCTGACTTTTCCTGGAGAGTGGAAAGTAAATGATGTTTTGGGGGTTCCCACATGAATTGCTTGTGTCTCTACTGTTAGCATGGCTCCTGGGCAGCTTTGTACACCATATAGTGCCACAGACGGATGATGTCGGTTTGTCCAGGTGGAATTGTGTCTCTAGAATGTGAACTCAGGCTGGTGACAGAGGCGGGGAACCCATGTGAAGTAGAACATGAATGATTTTTATTGATTTAAGTCAGAAAATGTTCCATGTTTCCCCTTTTTCTTTCGTGATGGTTCATATATTTTGGTGTGTTCAGTTCCTAAGTCTCTTAATCTTTAAATATATTGTGGGGTGGATTATCTATTTGCACACAGCGTAACCTGTTGGGTCTGCACTGCATTTGCTGGTGGTTTGTGGGAGCTGCTAGGAGTGGGAATGGAAATGACATTGACTAAGGGCCTGAGGAGGGCTTGTCGTGGGGTTGGGAGGGATGTGTATTGTCTAAGGTCCACGGCTCGGCAGGGGCAGAATTCGGGTTTGACTGGAGCCACACTGGTTTCAGCCTCACACTGACCTAGGCTTGGAGAGGGCTGCCCAGCGCTGGGAAGGGAGGTGTGGCAAATGCTGGGAGACGCTGTTTCCAGTCTCGTGTTTCCTCCCCTAGAGACCCCAGGCCTAATCAGCGCTTCCACCAGCACGTGAACAACGATGTGAACCTCCGCATTGAGAACTTGACCATCTTGGTCAGACACATTAAGACCTTCTACCAGGTAAGGGAAGCCTCTATTCCCAGGACTTCTGTGCTCCTGGCAATGTCGTCACTCTAAAGATTTCCCCGAAGGAAGCCCAGAGGAGATGGTGTTCACGGTGAGGCAGCTGCTTGCTGACACTTGAGGGTTTCTCACTTGCCCTTTTATCCCCACCTCCCCCGCATTGTGAGAAGGGGCAGATGTTGGATTGCTTTACTTTGTCCAGCGAATGTCCTTTGAGCCGTGTGCATGGCATTGGCTCTGGTGCTGTGAGGGCCCCAGAGATGAGTCGCCACTGTGGCCCCAAGCACCAGTCGCATGGGGAGTGGCTGGAATGGGCTCTGGGAGGGGCACACTGACCTGGTTATTGTGCACAGCTCAGCGAGTCTTTGTACAGCAGCAGTTCGAGATGTTGAAGGAGATATGGGGCCACAGAGGGTATGTTGGGTCAGGACTGTAATGGACGAGCCCCCAGGGTGCCGATGACAGCACTGGAGTTCAGCGTGTAGAGTGTCCACTTGTCAGTGCTCACGGTATCTCATTTGCAGATAGTCCATGGCAGGAGGACCTGATGGCGAAGGGCTGTTAAAAGAAATCTTTGATCTTTATATGACCAGCACGGATGCCATATGGACTGAACCTGTCACCTGGGCCCTGGTTTTCACACTTCTTCTGAGCACTGAAACTTGTGTCCCCATATGAGTTTTCTTAAGATCTCAGGTTAAGCCCCATGACTCTGATTGATTGGCGGTTGGGGGACCCTAGTGCCCTCTGCTCAGCCCCCACCTTTCCCCCCAGGGCATCTCTGTGAGTTCCTGGGTCCTCAGGGAACATGGTTTAAGAACCACTCCCTGGCATTGCCTGCGAGGCTCCAGGTTGTAGGCTCAGTCTCCAGTTGGGGCATGCGGAAGGCAGCCGATCAATGATTTTCTCTCTTCTTTGATGTTTCTATATCTTCCTCTCGGAAATAAATAAAATATGAATATATATATATATATATATATATATATATATATATATATATATGTTGAAGAAACACTCACTGTCCAACAAGTCCCAGGATTATTCTGTGGTTTCATTGAGATCTTGGCCAGACTCCTCTTCTGGCCCTGTTCCCAGCATGTAGCTGTGTTCATTCCATGGCCTGTTGGCAGCACAGCACCATGACTCTGAGCAGCCTCTGGGCGGGGCCTGGGAGAGCTCAGACGATGGGGCTGAAGTGGCCTAGTTTCTTTGTCTGAGGGGAGCCACCCTCAGGGCCGGGCATGCTGTAGGCTGGTGGGTTTCAGCTAGTGCTGCCCTTGTGACAGCCACGGACAGGGGGAGGGGGTGGTGCTGCCATTGAACTCGGTCTGGGCGTGGAGGGACCTTGATTCCTGGCTGCAGGCACCATTCGTGGTAAGCAGGTGCTTTTGATGCTGTGCGCTAAGTGCCAGGGAGGCGGATGGTGCCAGCAGTTCAACAGACAAGACTCCTAACTCAGGCTGCGTGGGGGCAGCTGGGAAGGCTTCTTGGCGTAAATGACACCTGAGTGGAGTGATGGTGCGCAACTGAGTTTCCTGTTTAGAGGGTTATGGGCAGGAGACAGGGGAAAGGGCGTTGAGGTGAAGGCAGTCCTGTCCACGTCTGTCACAGTCAGCACTTGCCCCAGCTGCTGGGATGAAGGCCTGTTGTCCTGGTTTCACAGGAAGCAAAACCAGGGAGATGCCAACATGGGACTCTTGACAGGCAGGCCTCCCGCCTCAGGTGTAGCTGGGAGGGCATCACCTCTCCCTGTGGCAGCGATGAAGGCCTCAGGGGAGGAGGGTTCTGAGGCTCTCCGTGAGCAGCACGGAGCAGGCAGGCTCCGGGGCAAGGTGTGTGGCCATGCGCATGCCATCCCCTGGTCTAGCTGGTCGAGGAGGGTGCATGTTGATGGTGGTCAGCTGCCCTGCCGCTCAGTTCTGGGCTGGTCAAGGGGGCCCGACCATGTGGAATTGCAGGCAGTTTGCTGCTCTTGGGCACTGGGTAGTGCTCCAGAACACAGAACCGTCCCAGGAAAGAAAAGATGGCCAGTCCACCCTCAGGGCCCAGAGAGAATCCCAGGGAGAAGGAAGCACCTGCCTCCTGGCCCGGCTTCTGCACTGGCAGCTCTTTGAGGGCAGGGCAGGGGTGCATGGCAGCCTCAGCCTCCTGGCGCAGAGTAAATGTTTGCTGCTGCACTTGCTAAGGGCCCCATGGCGCCACTGCCTCAGTCCTGCTCACGCGGAGAAAACCGCAGGCACTTGCCTCTGGGCTGACACAGGGAGGTGCAGGCAGGGTTGTGCTGTGTATTTCCTTCTGATTTATTGGAAAGTAAAGTTATGTTCTGGTCATATAAGTAATATGTGCTTTTTACAAACAGCTAGGAAAACACACAAGTAGTAAGAATAAGAACCACCCTGGATCCCACCACTGAAAGACAGTCACTCAGAGCGGTTTAGTGTTTCCTCCCAGTGTTTGCATGGGGATTGTGTTTCACGCCCTGCCTTTCATATTCTCTCTTTTCCCCTCCCTCGTGACATGACAGCGTACGCATAACTGGTCATTGTTGTGAAGCGACAGTCAAGAAAGTTTTCCAAAAGAAGTACCGCCCAGCGTCGCCTTGTTGTGAGGGCTTGGACGAAGCGAGACAGCCATTCCTTACTCTGACCAGGGAGGGTGAGAGGTCACCCCCAGGTAGAGTGGGACCCCTCTGCCCATGGCTTTTCAGCGAGACACGCAAAGTCACAGAACCTAGCCAGGGTCTTGTTTGCCAGGCAACGCTTCTGCCACCCTGGCTGTCCTCTTCTGAGGCATCAGGGCAGGCCACTTAGGAATACCAGAGGCCCCTCTTGAATAGCACCAGCTATTTAAGAAGCTCAAGTTTTGCCTCTGAAAACCTGGGAAGACTTTCTCCTTGACCTTTTTCAGAGGACAGGACGGGGTGAGGAGCAGCATAGCCAGGCTCAGTCTGAGGGCCGGTGTTCAGCCAGGGTCTCCGGCCTCCTCCTGGCCCGCTGCTTGGTCACCTCTGGGGTTGGGGCCAGGATTCTGTATTTTCAGAAGTTCCCGGATGTTGACTCTTACGTCCTTCCTGTCTCACTGGGAATCAGTTGGCTGAAGTGGTGGTTCTCAAAGGGGGTGCCCAGCCTAGCAGCAGCCGCAGTACCTGGCAACTTGTCAGCAACCATCTGGGTCTGCGTCTCTAAGCAGCCCCCCCAAGACCTGCTGTGGAGGACCTGCCTCCTGTTTAACAAGCCTGTGGGGGATGCTGACGCACCCTCCCACGGGAACACCGGGCTACAGAGTACACCGAGTGATGTATGGAAGGGGCACCTTCCCCTAGTTCTCCTGGGGCCGAGAGCTCCGTTCTCCCTGGTGACTCCTCTGCATCACAGACAGCGGACACACGTCTCACCTGCCCTGGGGCAGGAAGGAGGTCTTGGCAGCCCTGTGAGGAGGGGCCCAGTGATGCCCAGGTGACCAGAGGGCTCAGTGAGGGAGTTGACAGGAAGGGGCCGAGGAAGCCACAGTTGGGAAGGGCCTTGGGAGAAGGCTTCATGAAGTCTCTGTTTTTGAAGAAGAAAGCCTGGTGGGGGTCGGGGGGCACCAGCTGCAGGAAAGACACCCCAAGAGGAGAGAGGCCTGGAGAAAAGCTGAGTCTGGAGCAGAGCCGCATGCTGCCTCCAGCTGCCTGCGGGTCAGCTTTGCGTCAGTGCCACACAACCCTTGCTGTACTTGCTCAACAGACAAGCTCTTTTTCTCCTGAGTCTTTTTAAACTAAATTTTGGGGCACAGTGGTTCATTTTTTACATCAGAGCCTGGAGTCCTTACACGAAGCACAAGTTCACTCCATAATGGAGTCAGTAGGAAAATAAGGCCAGTGTAGGGGGAATCCCCCGTGCAACCAATAGCGGACGCGTGTTTATTCTTTGGGCTGTGCATTGTGTCCACCACCGTTCCCTGCCCTGGACGCCTGCGATCTGGCCCTTCCTCTGGGCAGTCAGGGCCTCGTTGTCATATGAAGCTGCTGAGGCTTCTCTGGCTGCATGGAGGTGGGAGGCCCTCGGTCAGCGGCTGGAAACATCCCGTGTCTGTTGATGGACATGTACATGGTTTGTTTTGAGTCCACGTAGGGACATCGATCCTGACATCTGGACCCTTAGAGTGATATAGGGACCCACCTGCAGGACCGACTCTGAAATGGGAGGTTTGCTGAGGTTCTCTGAGCTCCTCCCCTCAGGTGTGTTCCTTCTCTGGGCCTCTGAGTTCTCATCTGTCAAGCAGAGGATGGGCCTGGGCCTGATATTCCACATCCCTTGATGGCCAGCGAGCACCAAGATTTCCAGTTAAGAGCACCTCGAGGAAGTGTGGTTTATGATTCCTTGAACTTGACTTCTTCCTTCTGAATTCTCACCTTGGTTAGAAGGCTCAGCAGACCCCAATATTGTTTTATGTCTCCGAGGAAACAGCAGAAGAAATAGTCTGGGATTGCGTGATCTTCTGTAATCCCTTCTTACCTCCATTGCTTTGAAAAATTAAAAATCAAACAGTACCAGTGTTTATAATGAACACCTGAGTATCCTTTTTTCGAATGAATATGAACATAGTAGAGGCCTGATGCACGACAATTCGTGGAAGCGTAGGCCTTCCTTCTGCCTGCTGCCGGCATCTGGCTTCCCTCTGGCACCCGGGACCCGGGCAGCTTCCCTCCAGCCCCAGCTTCGTCTGGAAGGATGTATGGTCTAATTAGCATATTACCCTTTTATTATTATAGATTATAGATGTGATATTTTTATATTTCTTTCAGATTTTTTTAAAGAAATAATTTTTTTACCTGTCAGGTGTGAGTCAATGGTTGGGAGTCAGCCTATGAACCAGAAGGTCACTGTTCGATTCCCAGGCAAGGCACATGCCTGGGTTGCGGGCTTAAGCCCTTGTAGGGTGCATGCAGGAGGCAGCCATTCAGTGATTCTCTCTCATTGTTGATGTTTCTATCTCTCTCTTCCTCTGCCTTCCTCTCTGAAATCAATTAAAATATATCCTATCTAATAAAAGAGTACTCTGCAAATTGACCATACCTCTGCTATACCACAAGCCACGCCCACCAGCCAATCAGGAGCGAGTATGCAAATGGACCCAACCAAGATGGCTGAGGCCAGGGATAGAGCAGGAGGCTTGGTAGTCGCCGGCAATGGAAGAAGCCAAGCTTTCCGCCTGCCCTGGCCTGCCTTGTCCTCCGCTTAAGGCTACGAAGTTTCAATTACAGAAGATAAATAAATCCCAACGAAAATGGCAGCGGCCACGGAGCAAGCAGGAGACTTGGCTCCGCTCAAAGCTACAAAGTTTCAATTATAGAAGATAAATAAATCCCGGATACCAGGGCTTCCATTTGGGTCGCCGGGGTGTGTGGCCAGCCTGCAAACCACAACAGGCCCCTCACCAAGCTGCCCCACACCCCAAGGTAATCCCCATCCTGTTCCAGGTCATCCTTCAGGGCAAACCAGCCAGCCCCCAACCGTGCACCAGGCCTCTATCCTATCTAATCCTCCTATCTAATAAAAGAATAACATGCAAATTGACCATCACTCCAACACACAAGATGTTTGCCCCCATGTGTGGTCAAAGATGACTGACCCCATGTAGACAAAAGATGGCCACCACAAGATGGCCAGCAGGGGAGGGCAGTTGGGAGGGACCAGGTCTGCAAGGGAGGGCAGTTGTGGGCGATCACGCCTGCAGGGGGTCAGTTGGGACGGACCAGGCCTGTAAGGGAGGGCAGTTGGGGGCGATCAAGCCTGCAAACGGGGGGGGGGGGGCAGTTAGGGGTGACCAGGCCGGCAGAGGAGGGAAGTTGGGGGCAACCAGGCCTGCAGGGAAAGGCAACTGGGGGGGACCCAGGCCTCCAGGGGAGAGCCGTTGCGGGGGACCAGGCCTGCAGGGGAGGGTAGTTAGGGGCAAACAGGCTGGCAGGGGAGCAGTTAGGCATCAATCAGGCTGGCAGGGGAGTGTTCAGGGGCTGATCAGGCTGGCAGGCAGAAGTGGTTAGTTGCAATCAGGAAGTCAGGCAGGCGAGCAGTTGGGAACCAGCAGTCCTGGATTGTGAGAGGGATATCCGACTGCCCGTTTAGGCCCAGTCCTACCTGGATCAGGTCTAATCAGGCAGTCGGACATCCCTCGGGGGGTCCCAGATTGGAGAGGGTGCAGGCTGGGCTGAGGGACACACCCCCCCACCGTGCATGAATTTCGTGCACCGGGCCTCTAGTTTTTTTTATAAAAGGAAAGAATTTTTTTTCTGGTAGAAGTCTCCATGATGCCTCTACTGAGTCCATTTATCCTCCCCTTTCTCCCTGGAGATAACTGTTATCACCAATTTGATGGGTATCCAATTCAAATTTTTATACTCTTGCCGTGTGTGTGTGTATGTGTGGCTGTGTGTGTCACTGTATATATACACATGCACACACACTAGCATTACTTTGTGTGATGTCTTTAGATAAAACTTCCATATACTGCTTGCACATTTTTCCCTACTCCGCCTTCTTTCTGAGACCTGTCAGCTCTGTGTGGCTGTTGTATTGCATGAGCATGGGGCTGATGACTAAATTTTGGAATTATCTTTAGAAATGTGCATGCTCAGTTTGAAAAATGGAAAGTTCAGTTCCAAGGTCAGAATAGAAGGAAATGTACATCTGACATTGTTGGAGGAACATAGGCATATTTAAGAAAATGTTAGTCACCTCTGATGCGGTGACCTGGGACCCCAGATAGCAAGAAACACTCTCCAACACTGAGTGGAGAGGGGCCTGGTTTGTTGGGAGTGGGTACACCTCATGGGATAGCATCCCTTCCCCCCCAAGTTCTGGTGTGGACAGGAGCCACAGAAAGATGACAAGAAGGGAGGATAAAGTCAGTGCATAAATGTTTGACGGCACTGGCAACTCCCGGCCTGCGTGAGCTGGCAGGACACTGAATGCAGACATTCAGCAAGTTATGCAATAGAGCGACTCCTGAAAAAAGTTGGAAACATGTTTGAAAAGGGATAAGAAGAGCTTTGTTGGTGAGGAATTTCTCTAGCGACCACTGTCTAAGGCCAAGAATACCTGTGAAACCTACCCCCTTACTTGTCTTCTGAAAAATTGGATTTCTATCTTCTGAGTCGTAAACAGCAAGGCCCTTCTGGACAGGGAAGACCACCTGCCCTGGAGCTTTGGAGGCACTCTGGGGAACACAGTGGTGGGTCAGGGTTAGCCGCACACTCTGACGTGGGCTGGTCGAGACCCCCAGACCCGGGGCTGGTGCCTGGGCCTGCTTTCAAAGACCCTCCCTGTGAAGGCAGCTCCATTCCCATGCCACCTCTCTGAGGGGTGCAGTGTAGCTGTGATCTATCCCTCTCCCAGGGAGGGTGCTGCTGTAAAGGAGAGAAGTCTCCACCTTTACAGCTTGCACCAGAGACCTGTTGACACAGCATCCTGAATCATCCTAGAGAGACCCCGCAGCATCTCCTTCATTTTCATTCTTTACTTTAGCTGCACCAGCAAATCATCCCACAAAAATAAAGACATCTTTTTAAAAGACACAGCCCAGCCGCTGTGTCTCAGTGGTTGAGCATCAACCTATGAACCAGGAGGTCACAGTTGGCTTCCCAGTCAGGGCACATGCAGGGTTTGGGGGCTCAATCCCCCAGAAGGGGGTGTGAAGAAGGCAGCCTATGGATGGTTCTCTCTCATCATTGATATTTCTCTCCATTCCCTCCCTCTCCCTCTGGGAAATCAATAAAAACATATTTTTAAAAATTTAAAAAGACACGCACACCTGATGCTGCTGTCCTGGCATGTAACGTATGCTCTTCTTCCCAAGGTCTCTGCTCATATGCAGACGTAATGTTTACTTGCTTATGATGAGGGCAGAAGTACAGGTAGCTCTGGCTTTCCACATTTATTTATATCCTAACTATTCCTTCCTCTTACACAGCATGTCCCCACTTACCGTGCAGTGGCTGCGCTCACCTAGTGACTTGATAAGCTGTCATGTTGTTGGTCATTCTTCATTTTCCTTTCCTGTTCTCAGTGGTATCTTTCCTCTTTGTTTCTGTAGGAAGTTCTCCAGCAGCTGATTGTAATGAGCTTGCCGGATGTTTTGATGATTGGCAAAGACCCGCTGTCTGGTGAGTGAAAGCCGTCCCTCCTCACCCCCTCGGCGGCTTGGCCAGTGCCAGTGGCTCTGGGCAGCTGTTGGACATAGAGCTCTGGCTGCCAGCTTGGAGCCAGCACAGTGAAAACACGTGATCATCCCGGTGAGATTTTAAAGGATGGGTTTGTTCCTCTGGGCATGCAGCCAAGGCCCCTTCTTTGGTGGCCTTAGGGGCCGAGTCACATGTGGCCTCTCTGGGGGTCTGTCCTCCTCAGTAAATGTAGAGTCAGGGCCACCTTCACAGGGTGGGGACCTTTTGGTAAGAAAGGAAGAATCTGTGGAGGAACTGGCATCTCTCTTCCATGGGGACCCTGTGATTCCCTTTTCAGTCCATGGTGGGTCTCACCAGGAAGTCCTGGCATGTCTGCCATGGCTCCCTGAGGCCGGAGAGGGCAAGATTTCCAAGTCCTAACCTCAGACACTCGCTGTGACCTTGAAAGAACGAATGAAATGTGCTCCTGGACATCTTCCAGAAAAAATCAGATTTAATTCATGCTTGTCAGGTGGCTCCCTGGGGAGTTAAACAGGGCGGCTGATCTCCTCCGCCATGTCCTGTGAGTCTGCCTGAACCACAACTCCCGGACAAGCACCATGTTCTCTTACCTCTGGGCCTTTGCACGTGCTGTTCCTGTGCCTGCAACGCTCTCGCTCACTGTGTCCTAACTCTCCCCCCCTCACCCTGTGGGTCTCAGCTCAGAGGTCACGTCCTTTACGAAGCCTTGCCTGACCTCTCTGCAGACTAGAGGCCCTTCTTCCAGGTTCCCTGGGTGCTTTCCAGCTTTTGTGCATTGTCGATGTTCTTGGTCTGAGGCAGAGGAAGGTGTTGATTACGACAAAGCTCCCTGCCGCCGGAACACATGGGTGCCTGGAAGGGGGCTGTCTGTAGGTTTGTTTCTTCTTTGCCTGCTTAACTGTCACTGAGCCAGTCTCGCTGGTGTGGACCCACTAGAGCAGTGGTTGGCAAACTCATTAGTCAACAGAGCCAAATATGAACAGTACAACGATTGAAATTTCTTTTGAGAGCCAAATTTTTTAAACTTAAACTTCTTCTAATGCCACTTCTTCAAAATAGACTTGCCCAGGCCATATTTTGTGGAAGAGCCACACTCAAGGGGCCAAAGAGCCGCATGTGGCTCGCGAGCTACAGTTTGCCAACCACAGCACTAGAGTGTCTTCTGTGTGTTTGAAACTATTCAAAACCCACAGTCTGGTAGATTTATGAAAATACCAGTTTTTCTTAATCCTGAGAGAAATTGGGTATCAGCCTCCCATAAAAAATGAGAGGACTTCTGCTTGTCTTCTCTCTCTCTCTCTCTCTCTCTCTCTCTCTCACTCTCTCTTGCTCTCGCTCTCTTATAAGTTTCATAGGAATCTGTGTAGGGAAAACAGTCATAGGATGCCTTGGTTTGCAACACATGTTTTTATCCACTCACCCTGGTGAGAACAAACACAGCACAGCTCCACCTTAATCTCCTAGTGCCCTGTTTATTGCCCCAAAGCTAATTTTAAATCATTTTTCCATGAAGATTTTAATTCTCTACCTTTAAACCTTCCTCCTAGTCGCCCTCCCCCCACCCCCGCCACCCCGCCTCGCCCCAGTTAACAAAACTTAGCAAACAGGAATCCCATACTTTTCTAACAGTGCTCTGGATCAGATTTAGGTTTCTTTGATGCCTGATGTGTGGGAATGAATGAATGAATGATTGTCATGTGTGTAATTGCCAGTGCTGATGGAGTGGAACTCTTTGCTCTTTCATTGAGCCACCTCAGACTGTAGATTGAGCTCATATGTATCTGTGTGTGTCTCTGTGTGTGTCTCTGTGTGTGTCTGTGTGTGTGTGTGTGTGTGTGTGTGTGTGTGTGTGTACAGGGTTTCTAGTCTCTTCGCTTATGCTCTTGCTACTAGTAGTGGAGCAGTGGGCCTATCCTACACGTGTTTCCACTTTTAATGCTATTTTCCTCTGCGGTGGCTGGGAACGTGGACCCTCAGAGCTGTTGGAGTTATTCTAAAGTATGGTACACTTAGACCTTCTGCCGTGAACATCAAGATTTTTTGCATGAACTCTGCCTTCTGTTTCTGCTGCTCCACGCCCTCCAAACACTTTCTCGCTGGGTGTCAGCTGTCTGCTGGCTACAGCACCATATACAAGCCTGCGGGAGGTGAATCGCTGTAGGAAGAGGAGCTGGCGATGGCTGGGAGGGTCTGTGCCTGTAATATCCACCAAAGGGCTTACTAGAGGCACTTGCCTGTCATCTGGAGACTGATTCGGGGTGGGGGGGGATGGTCACATGGGCACATGGGCTGGTGGGCGAGAGCACTGTGGCCATGGTAAGGTTTTAGTGGGACTGATTGGAGGCTTTTAACACTCCTATGCTCATTCCCTTTCTTTTTTATCAAAAATGAAATGTGGCTGATCATCAGCTCAGCATGAATAGAGCAGTGAGTCAGGGTGGAGCCCTTGAGTCCAAATGAAATGCCTCAAGTGAAATAACAATCATAAGTCTTTGAAATTATTCCGTTTTAAACACTCAGGAAGTTGTACACTTATTAGCAAAGGGACATCTTTGCGCATAGTAGATGGATGTGCAGCACCCACCCTTGTTGAGCATATTGTTGAGAGTGGGATCTGGATGGTCCATGGGAACCCTGTGGTCCAGCCCTCACCCCTCCCTCCCACCTTCAGGCTAGGAGACGGCAAGGAGGGTGCAGTTTATGTCAGTGAATGTCCAGCCCCCAGTTCTGAGACTCAACCACAGTGTTTTCATTGCAGGAAAGGTTGTTTTTAGCTATTTCTCATTTGAGAGCTATTAGGACGAGGTCACCTATTACTCCATGCACACCTTACAGCCCAGGGTCTGAAATAAAGCACAGCACTAATTCTTGGGATACCAGTTTGTTTTCTTCATCCCAGGGGTCCTTGTTGGAACCTTGGGCCACTTAGTACAGTGCAAGGGAGTGTGGGTAAGTCTTTCAAGAAAACAATGCTTTTTCTGGGACATACCTTCTCCCCCAAGTAGAACAGGATATGATAAGAAAGCTGGAAAACTAGAGAACTTTTTTTACCCCAAAACCACTCTGCACATCACCCAGGACAGCTGTCTCCATTTCAGAGATGGGAACTAAGGCTGGGGGACAGGGTACAGCTTGGTGGGGTCATACTGCTTCTGGTAACCAGCCAGGTCTACAGCCCAGAATTCTGACGCTGTTGATCTAGGTGGCTGGCACTCGTAAGCATATGGAGATGCATAATCAAGGACACAGTGCAAAGTGATGAAGTGTGATTTTGTGTGTGTCCTGTCTGAGTGGTAGAGCTGAGAAGAGCAGTATGATAGTGTTGGTCTGGGTCTGGGGAAATTGGGCTTTTTATATGTTGGTTGTGAGAGAGTAAAATTGTAAAGGCCTTTCTGCCTGGCAATTTGGCAGTATAAAGAGCTTCAAGGATGAATTTTCCCTAAAGAGGTAAATAAGAATCTGCTTTACAAACCAGCAGCCAAGGGTGGGCAACCTTTTTTCTGCCAAGGGCCATTTGGATATGTAAGATATCATTTGTGGGCCATACAAAATTATCAAGTTAAAATTTAGCTGCTATATTTGGTCAGACATTTGATTAACTCACTCCTAATGCTTTGGGAAGGCCAGGCCAAAGGATTTGGGGGCCTTATATGGCCCTCGGGCCGGACATTCCCCACCCCTGCTCTAAGCCCTGGCCTGCGTGTGTCAGTTGGTTGGACATCATCTGAAAATGCTGCTGTTTTGATTCCTCCTTAGGGCACATGCCCGAGTTTCAGGCGCTATCTCAAGTAGGGGAAGGAGGGTGTGCGCAGCAGGAGGCATGCAAGAGGCAGCCAGTCTGTCTCTCTCAGATCGAGTTTGTCTTTCTCTCCCTTCCCTCTAAAAATAGTTTTAAAAAAATCAATTGCTTTTCTTTCTTCTAAAAACCAAAGAACCTAACCACTAAGATGTTGTTTAGCATCATTTGGATTAAAACATTGAAAGCTTGAGCCTCTGGAAGGAAGTTGTTCGAGTAAATTTGTAGCCTTTGTGCAAAGTAAGTATGAGAGCATCAAAAGTGACGTCTGTATGTTGTCTGAGGTTTTCTTTGGAAGCCTCCAGCCAAACACTGACACTGAGAAACAGGAGGAGGAGGGGGCGTGCCGGGGCTGCAGGCAGACCCTGAGCGGATGAATGATGACTCTCACACGCGCTTCTGTGAAAGAGAGGCTAAGGCACTACTTGGCTATTGCCACCAAGTACCCTGTTCGCCTGCCTCCTTTGGCTTTTATTGTCCTAACAGCTGGAACTAAAATTAACCTCTAGATGCAATTAGCAAGGTAAGCATCCTTGAGAAAGTATGTGCTTCTACGAGGTCGGGTCTTTAAAGACTAAACGTAGAGATTCTAGCAAAACACCCCGGGGATCAGACTTGTTTGGAAAAGTCAAGGTAGGGGCTGCCGCCTTCGGCAAGGTCCCCCCAGAGGCCCCCGACCTTTCAAAGTATCCTCCTTACAGACATTCCCACCAAGTCCCGTGCTTCCCCACAGCGACGGGACAGACGTGCAGGATGTGGGCAGTGTGAAGCTGGGGGTACGTCTGGGGCTTGTCTGTTCGCAATGCTGCATGATGATCAGGTTGAGTTGTGTGCGCCTCATCTCAGCGCCCACTCAGCACTTCCTGCGGAGACGCCTCTCTGCCATTGGGCTTGCTTCCCACACACACTAAAGAGATGCTGATGTTGAATTTCGTGGATTATCATGGGAAGATATTGATAACATATTTCAGTGGGAAAGGATCACAAATATTTATGTACAGAATTCTCATTTGGCTTAAACAATACACAAGCCCTTATGTAGAAAACAGATGGCGGGGTACACCCAAGTCGAAATCACTGGGTAGAGAAATGTTTTTTTTAGCTTATCTGATTTTCCCCCCAACAGCAGAGTGGTGGTGTGTCACTGGTGAGATTTTATGAGGAGATGAGTCTACTTAAATATGTTGCTCTTTTGATTTAGCAAAGAGTATGGAGGAAATGAAGAAGATGCTGGTGCTGGTGCTGGGCTGTGCTGTCCAGGTAGGGCTTAGGCAAGGGTGGAGGGGGCCTGCCCTTGCCATCTTGTGTGTGGGTTTGTGGGGATAAACTCCCCCTTAGTGACTGAGGTAGGAGGGAAGCTGCCTTCAGTCCAACATGACACGTCCCGGCTTCCTGAGAGAAGGGACCACTCATTAGGTAGCAGCCGATTCTAGTCCCAGGGCACCTTTGGCAAGAAGCAAGTGGGGATTCCTCAGCCCAGGGTGTCCTTAGCAAATTGTCCCCAGTATAGGGACACGTACACCAAAGATCAGAAACTCCATGCAGCCTGGGGGCCCCATCTGACTCACCCCCTGATTTTGGAAAAAACTTTCATGGGCACAGGGCCGCACTCGATTCTTCATGTATTATCTCTGGCTGCTTGCACAGCACAATGGCAGAGCTGAGACTAAATGGCCCGCAGAGTCTGAGATGTTCCTACCATCCGGCCCTTTGACGATGAAGGTTGTCACCCCTGGTGCTCTTGACCTTATCTGGTTTAAGAGTCACTGGAGCTTGTTTAACGTGCAGATTTCTGTGCTTCACCCCTAGCGTTTTCAACATGATGGGCTTTTTGAAAACAGGTACCCCTGGTGATTCCTCAGTGGGTGGTCAGAGCAACTTCTCGAGAAAACTCAGTCTAAGGGACAGTAGGGAGGAAAGATTCTTGGTTATAAAGGAGAGAGCCAGGGACTGGTGGGCAGTTCATTTGGAAACTATTTCTGTGGCTGTGCTGGGCCCAGGTTGCCTCACTTGCAGAATGCTTTTATTAACATGCATTACCTCCGCAGTGTGACAGGAAAGGGGAGTTTCTTGACAAAATCCAACAGCTGGACATTGAGACTCAGATCAGGATCCTGGCCCATATCCCAGAGGTAGGTGTGTGGCTGGCTTTGTGGGGCTTAGCCATGGACCCCCGCTCCGGTGGCAACCAGGAGGCAGGCTCTCACCACCAAGGGAAAGTTTAAAGACTACATCACCCATTAGTAGTTTTCCTAATTTGAGGTTTCACACACCAGACGTATTGAACCTTTTTGGAAAGGTAGTCATCAGCAAGCTAAAATAAAATGGGGGTAAAAATGTAAAAAAATTTTTAAAACATCTCAATCAAGTCTCCATTTGCCTCCTGTTCTTGCCTACTATGGAGCCAGACTGGTTTTAAGTACTGTCAAGGGGTTTGGGCTCAGAGTTTGATTTGCCCTGAAAATGTGTTCTGGCCCATGTGGCTCTGCTTCCCATGGCTGATCTTCCCGGGGAAAGGGTCTCCGTTACTGTCAGGGACGTGGCAGAGACACAGGCTGCCGAGTCCTAGAAAGGCTGTCGCTGTAGACTTGGCCCTGGGGTGGGGGTGGGAGGACTCTGCACTGAGGGCAGCCCCTCTGCCATGGACCTTGGTAGAGGTGGTCACATCAGAGAAGTGGTTTCCCTGGAAACCGGGCCTGTGGGGCAGCCACCGACCTGAAAGTGTATTTCCCTGACATCCTTCCCCCTGCCTCCAGAAGAAGCCTTGTATGATTAGGTGTCTTTGGAGATGTGGCTCAGCCTTCAGTCTGCTTGGACAGATGAGATAAAGGCATGAAAAAGACATGAGCAGGAGCACCTAGGAGCAGGTGTGGGGCTGGCAGGGGCCGCTGAACACAGTGCCCTAAGCCGGCACCAGGGACAGGCTGGGCTGATGGGCACCCAGCCCCAGGCACCATGGGTGGTGGGTGCTGAGTCAGCACTGGAGTAGGAGAGGGAAGCCACTGGTCGCAGTCAGGGGAAGTCAGCTTTGTCCTAAGTAGGCTCAGCCATTTGTGACAGTGAGCGGCCACCTGGTAGCCCGAGGACCATTCTGCTTTTGTTAAATCCTCACCCAAGGATATTTTCCCATTGATTTTTAGAGAAAGAAGAAGAGAGGAAAGACTAAGAGAAAAATCAATGTGAGAGAAACAAGTGGATTGGTTGCCTCCTGTGCGCTTCCTGACTAGGGCCTGGCCAGGGAGGAGCCAGCAACCTAGGTACATGCCCTTAACCGGAATTGAGCCTGGGACCCTTCATTCCCCAGGCTGACGCTCTATCCACTAAAGGAAACTGGCTAGGGCCATTCTGCCTTTTAATTTTCCTTGTGTGTCCTTGTGTTTTGAACATGAATGTATCTGCAGACTAGGTCTTTGCTACTCACTGTCTTCCCTGCTCAGACAGCAGAATATTTAAAATAACAAGCGGGGAGGACGCAAGGCAGCCTGAGTGATTATCACATTCAGGGCTGGCCCTGGGGACGGGGCTTCAGAATTATTGGGTGCCGGGCCCCACAAAACACCCACCGAGTCAGAGGAGCAACACAAGCCTTCAATTAAAGCTGCCCCTGTGGCCCAGCCAGTGTGGTTCAGTGGTTGAGTGTGCACCCATGAATTAAGAGGTCACGGTTCGATTCCTGATCAGGGCACATGCTGGGTTGTTGGCTTGATCCCCAGTAGGGAGTGTAGGAGGCAGCCAATCAGTGTTTCTCTCTCATCAAGTTTTCCATTTCTCACCTTCTCCCTTCCTCTCTGGAATCAATAAAAACATATTTTAAAGAAATAAAATATAACATTTTTTAAAAAGCTGCTCATGTGACTGCTGTGCAGCTGGGTTGCGTCCCAGGATCCCCTCCAGACATCAGAGGCCTTTCCCAAGCACTGGGTGGGGGGAGCAGGCCTAGAGCCCAACCTTGGAGCCCCACATCCCTGCCTTTCTGGTGCCGCGTACCATGGGCTGAGATTTCTCCGAATTCTCTGAGACCCGCTGAATCCCAACGTTTCCTTTGTGAGGTGGGAAAGGTGAGGAAGTGGATATCAATTGATCCTGAAAGGCCCCATTTTCTTGTTGTGGGTTTTGTGTTTTTTTGGGGTTTTTTTAATCCTCACCCAAGAATATTTTTTCATTGCTTTTTAGAAAGAATGGAAAGGAAGCAGGAGGAGGGGAGTGGGAGTGGGGAGAGAGAAAGACATTGAGGTGAGGGAGCCACATTGACTGGTTGCCTCCCGCATGGCACCGGGATCAAACCACTAACTGAGGTATGTGCTCTTAACTGGGAATTTAGCCCGAGACCCTTCGTTCTCCAGGATGGTGGCTAACCACTGAGTGAAACCAGCCAAGCAGGGTTTTTGAGGTGCTCTCCCCCTCCATTTTCCCCTCTGGGAAATGTAAGACCTTTGTTGGTGCACCTCACTCAGTGGATTGCCATTTGTTTCCCCTCTTGAGGCCTGAGTGCACTAACACTCACCTTCCCACACTGAGAAGACACGGACTGGAAACAGACCTTCTGCCTCCTCGGGCTGGTCTGGGGGCTCAGGTTGAGAAGGTGAGGTCAGGCCCTAGATGGTTTGGCTCAGTGGTTAGAGTGTTGGACTGCAGACCAAAGGGTTGCAGGTTTGATTCCCCGTCAAGGGCCTGTCCCTGGGTTGAAGAAGGTGATGTTGGCAATTGGAGAAGAGGCTGCCCAGCGAGGATGAGGCTGGGGCCTGCGCTCACACCTGGCGAAAAGGGGAAACCAGGTGGGCCTGTGTGGCCTGTGGGGAGGAGATACAGGCTCACCTGAAAAGTGTTTTGGGTTATGAAATGTTTCCTCAAAAAGTAACATAAGATTGTCATGGACCCAGCATTCTGACAGAAACGTTCTAATGTGTTGCCATCTTCGCATTAGATTCTGTTTTAAGAAATAAGATGCTATCCCTCCTCACCCTCCCCTCCCAAGGCTCACCTTCTTTGTGTGATACATGGATGGTGCGTGACTGAAATCCCCGGGGACAGTTAGGGAGCTCCCACACTGTGAGAAGTGCTGTCTGGTGTGAAGTCAGTGTCCTCCTTGAACTAGTGTGACAGCAGCAGTGGTATGTGAATAAAGAGCTCGTCTGCAGAGTGTGGCTGTGCTTGCTGAGGCACCTGCCCGCCCCCCACAGACACGTAGTGGCTGAGGGTTCATAATGTCAGTGAAGTGGGTCAGCAGTGGGAGAGGTGGCCTAGGTCCCAGGGGGCGTGGCCTTGTGAGGTGGGTGCTCTCTGGGACCCCACAGCTGCTCCCTGCCCGGCCTCCGCAGCACCGTGCCCCTGTGTGCCCCCAGGTGACCCACGACCAGGAGAGCCTGTTTGACCTGCAGAAGTTGCAGGTCCCAGACATGGCCCTGGAGGAGCTGCAGTCCCTCTCGAGGAACATGGCGTTTCACCTCAGGAGGCTCGTGGATGAGCGAGACAGTTGCAGGGAGGTGTGTTTGCTGGTGGCCCAGCAGCTGGGGGACAGGTGGGGAGGGGTTTGGGCCTGGGCCCCTAGTTATGGGCCTGGCTCCTCATCCTAACTTCCTCTCAAGCGGGCACACTGCCTTTCCTCCTGGTCCATTTTCCTGGGGGCAGGGCGAGGGCACTTTCCCTGCAGGGCTCAGTCCCTTCCCAGACACCTGCGTGAGGACAGAAGTTGAGCAGCTTGGGGGTCCTGCTCCATTCACTGGGCCCTGCTGTCTCAGTAAATGTATCCTCGCGTTTTAATAACTCCCCCACCTTTCTCCTGCCTCCCTCCTGGCATGGCATCTTCTCTTTTACTTCCGTCTTTTGGTCATCCTTCAGCAAGTTGTAGTGCGGGCACTGTGCCAGGCACAGGAGCAAGCCGGTGAGATCCCTCTATCTGCCCTCTGTAGCTGATCGTGACCCTGACCCTGGAGCGGGACACCAGCAGCCGCCCCAGCGAGGACACGCAGCACCTGGCCGTGGAGCTGGCGGACACCAAGGCCAGGCTGCGCGGCGTCAGGCAGGAGCTGTGAGTCCCCTAGTGACCCCATTCTTTCTGCCCTTGTGCCCTGTGTCACCACACCTGCTAGCACATGTGGTTCAGTGCCACGCGGGGCAGCAAACGGGGGCGCTCTCACAGGTGCCGGGAGTGACTGAGCTCTGCTTTGAGCTGGGTCCCTGTTGGGCCCTGGGTAGCCCGCTCCCTGTCTTTCCTTCCCAGGGCCTGCACAGCAGGGTTCTGCTGGGCCTTTAGGGCTCCTGCCAGTCCAGACATGGCAGATACAGAGCAGCAGCCTGCTGCTCACCCTCGGGCCCAGTGTGGGTGCTCTTGGCTGGAGGGAGGATGTGTCTCTCCTGTCCCGTCTGGTGGGCCTGCTCCCCCTTTCCTGATGCAGGTGATGGCACCATGCCCGGTATCTCGGGAGCTGCCCGGCTTCACCTCCCCTCCAGTGGGCCTCGCTGCCTGCCTGGCTGTGGAGGGCACAGTGGCTCCGGGGGCACCTTCCCTGCCCCGCACCCTCAGAGGAAAGCTCGGGTCTGTGGTTGTTCTGAGAGCAGGCATTGAAAACTTCAAGCTCACCTTGGAGTCAGGAGCGTTTTTGCAGCCCCGCGTGCAGACGCACTCCTCACGCCCAGAAGCCAGGTCCCTCTCCTTCCTCGCTGGGGTCTCCCAGGTGGTGGGTTTTCCAGGTCCTTCTGAGGAAACCCTCACCACGTCCTCCCATCGCCCCCAGGGAGGAGAAGACGGAGCAGCTGGCGGACACCAGGCATGAGGTGGACCAGCTGCTGCTGGAGCTGCAGGAGGCCCAGCGCGATGTGAGCGGGAGGCCTGTCCTGCGGGGGTGGCTGGGGGGCTAGGGTGCCCCAGTCACCATGGCCCCAGGTCCAGGAATGTGACCTGGAACCTCGCTCCTTCCCGCTCAAAGCAGCACTGTCTGAGAGCCAGTTGTCCTGGGAGCTGCTGTGGGGTGACATGCTTCAGTGACAGCATGTGGGGCCCCCACTCAGGGGCCTGCACATGGACCAGCCTGGCCGCCCCTGCCTTCTGCTGGGGCTGCAGGGACTTGGGCCTTCCCCAGCCCCGAGGGTGCCCTGAGCCAGGTCCCCTGCCTTTGCCCACCTCCCAGAACATGGAGCTGGCGGCCAGCGCCCAGTCTGCTCGTGCCGCCCTGTCTGAGCTGGACTCCCTGAGGGAGAAAGCGAGCCGCGTGGAGAGGCTGGAGAGGGAGGCGATGGGCCTCAGGCAGGCAGCCCGCATGAAGGTGAGCCCAGCCAGGGCAGGCGGCCCTCAGGCATTTGTGTCCTGGGAGAGGGAAGAGGGCCTGCCATGGCTCCCCAGCTGGCCCTCTCCCTGCACAGCAGCCCGTCTGCGCGACCCCTGTGCTCCCGGTGTCAGTGGAAGGAGCAGGGTTGGGAATGTGGTTGAGGGGCCCTCATTCTTTTAGGGCTTTTCCTTCTCCTTCTTCATGCCAGAGTGATGACTTTCTAGTCACTAATCTTTTTTTTTTTTTTTTTTTTTTTTTTTTTTTTTTAAGACTCCTTGTAGTTTCTGTGGGTAAATCTTGCCAGAACTGTTTCCTCATCTATTAAACAGAGATAACTGTACTAGTCTGTGAGGTTTATACAATGAAAGAGTTAAATTCCTGATATTTGGGCAAGTCCCATATTAAGCTCTTTGTGTTATGGCTACTGGGATCCTGAGGTTATGAGTCCGTTCAGGGTAGGGTGTCAGGGCTGAGGGGGTATGGAGACCAAGACTCGGGCCGGGTCACTGAAGCTCTGAGCACACTCCCGACTGCCTTACGTGAGCAGCAGGTTCGGGACCCTCTCTTCCAGGCTTGTTGCTTCCTCTGGCCTAATCAGGGCGTGGCTGTTCCCCCAGGAATGTTGGTGGCTCCCTGCTCTACCCCCTGGGGAGAAGGCGCCCTGGGTGCTGTGCCAAAGCAGCCTGGCCCAGGCAGGGGTGGGGTGGGAGGCCAGCTCTCGGCTTAGTCCTGGAAATGGTCCCCTGGCCCTGCTGGTGATGAAGGGCATCCATCTGCAGCACGGACAGGTGTGGGGCACGGGCACCCTCACTCACTGGAAATGCCACAGGTGGGAGGGCTGTGGAAGGTCATGTGCAAGCTTCCCCTGGCTGCCGCCTCCGCAGCCTCCTGCACACGGGGGACCTAAGGCAGCCCCCACATCTCAGCCGACACTCTGCCCCGTGGATGGGGGTGGGTTTTAGGGCTCAGTCTCTGTCTCGGGTCTTTTCCAGACCTGTCCAAGCAGCCTCACTCAGTCATGAAGACACAGTGACTAAAGGCCTGTGTGGCGCCAAGCCCAGCGCCAGGAGCAGGGGATCTAGCACAAAGCAAGACTGGCTCCCTGTACTCGGGAGATTTTGGGCTTTTGCAGGGTTTCGCATGGGAACCCCTTTTCCATGTTCTCAAGGTGCGTGCCTTTGGATAACAGCAGCAACCTTTTTAATATCCTATATAATAAAAGCCTATTGTCCCCTTGGGCAATCATTGGACCAGGAGTTCAACAGGGAGAGCAGGAGTTTGACCGCTCGCTATGACGTATGCTGACCACCATGGGGGCGGCAGCACGGAACATTGTGGGCATTGCCCATGCGCTGCGACCTCTCGCTGGCCACCTGGGAGCGGGGATGACAGGGATGGAGGTGTGTTAAGAATGTGGGGTGTCCACCCAACTTGTTCTCACTCCCCCTGCTACCCTCCCCCGGGACACCAGGGCTCGAGTGCCAGGGAAGCCCCTGTGCTCAGGTGCTGGGCGCTCACCAGGAGCCCGCCCCATACCCACAAGGCCTCTTTCAGGTGAGTCGGGCCGCAGCAGCCACCAGGACCCCAGGGGCTGGTCAGGCTCCCCATGGGTTAGCGCAGTTGCCGGTCTGCGAGGCCGGCCAGGAGAGAACCCGCAAACCCCAGCTTTCGGGTGGTGCCACTGGGCAGCCCAGAGGCCCACGCTGCTCCAGGCCAGCCGTGTCCGGCCGTGCTCACCGCATCTCACGTGGGGATTCAGGCATCGTGACTCAGGTGCGGGGGCGGGGGTGTCACGCAGGGGCTGGGGCTCAGCTATGTCCTGCCCTTCCATGCCAGGTGCTCGCACTTTGATCGCCAGCCAGGCCTAGGATCGCACCCAGCAGGAATTTCATGCACCGGGCCTGTAGTCGATTAATAATTTTGCTGTGAAACTAGTAATGCCTTAAACTTGGCATTAGTACATGAATTACAAGAGAAACAGCGTGGTCCGTGGAGGCCAGGCCACATAGAGGATGAGTCACACTGTTCTCCGAGGCCCGTGCGCCGGGGCTCAGGGAGCAGCGAGCACAGTGCACGCATCCGCAGGCTTACATGGCAGTGGTTCCAACAGCCCTGCAGGCTGTGCGCAGGCCTCCTTCAGCCCTGCTTGGCCAGGTTTCCTGGGTGCAGCTCGAGCCCCTGAGGGCAGGGGCAGGGTCCTGTCCGACCGCATGCCTGGGGCTGGCACGCACAAGGCACTTGGAAGTGACCCCACAAGTCACGTAAAAACCCATCTCTCGGCATGAAAAGACTGCAGCCTGGGGAAAAGGTTGGGGTTGGGGGTCGTGAGGGGGAAAATCAGAGGTTTTCTCTTTCAGAACGGTGACAGTGTCGGGTGTGATGGGCAGCGTAGCAGAGAGCCAAGCACGACTGTCATGGAGACACCCATCAGGCGGGGGACCCTCCTATGGGTACAGGGGGAGCCACACATGGCCTGGATGCCCTCCCAGAGAGCCCTTCCAGTGTCACCACTGAGAGACACATAAAAGGGAGAGGGTGGCCATGCACGACTGTCCCCAGGACGCACGAGCCCTGGCGTCCCTTGGGATGGTAGCAGGGGGAGTGAGAACCAGTTGGGTGGACACCCCGCATTCTTAACACACCTCCGTCCCTGTCACCCCGCTCTCAGGTAGCCAGCGAGCGGTCGCAGCGCATGGGCAATGCCCACAATGTTCCGTGCTGCCGCCCCCATGGTGGTCAGCATACGTCATAGTGAGCGGTCAAACTCCTGGGAGGAAAGGCGTTCAGGGTGGGGACAAGGTTAATTTTGGGAAGAATTATATGGAGCACAAATGTCCTTGTTTTGTTTTTACACTTCTGGCAGCGTCTGTGTGGCTCCTAGTCTTGTTTACATAAGGGTTAAAGCCACAACCCGAGGAGAGAGACCTGGGCGGCCCTAGGCACAGTGGGAAGTGGGGGTGCACCAAGTGGTCCTTGACTTCCCACTTCAAACACTCATCCTACCTGTGCTGCCAGGGCCCAGGTCGAGGACAGAGGCAGAGAGAGACAGTGCCTGGAAGGTGCCTCTGGTCCCTTGCTTTGTCCTTGGCTGAAACTCCCCACACCGGAGGGCAGCCATGCGGGTGCCATGAGCGTCCTGAGCAGGTCAGGGCCAGCTGGGCCTGTCTCTGCGCCTCCGAGAGGGATGGCACTTAGCTTCCTGGGCAGGGCTTGCTCTGAGAGGCGGAGGCTTGGCAGGCGCAGTCCCAGCTCTCGCTCCACTTGCTGGGAGTGGGGCAAGCCTTGTCCCGTCTAGCACAGGAGTGGTGGTCCCGGTGCCTCTGAGCCCCTCGTGCCCTGGCACCGTGTGGCATCGATAGCAACACGTTTCTAGTGAGCTTATCCTGGGGAGTTCTGTCCACAGATCCGGTCATGCAGGGAGGGGCAGGGCGGGTGGTGGCAAGGCAGGTAGGAGCTGGGTTTAAGATCAGCCTCGGGTCTGGTGGTCTCACACTCTCTGCCTGCTCCAGGCCCAGCCTTTGCCACTGTAGAACTTGGGCACAGCTTCTTGCCTTCTGGTCTCTCACTTCTACGGTGGTGGGCTGTGCAATGCAGGTTTAGATGTTTCTGCTGCCTAATACCTGGGGCACATGGGAATAGTAGCTATAAATCATATAGGTCACGCTGTACTCTGCTTCTGGACACTTGCCCATCCCAGCCTGTCCCCAGGTCCTTCAGGGCTCAACTCACATGGCACCTCTGATTCCCCCTCATGGCGTGATTCCGCTGACAAGTGTCTTTGAACACTTCTGGGAGCCCCATGGGAACAGAAGTGCATAGTCCTGCCCTGCAGAACTAGCCTTGGGGTGGGGGACAGGCCAGCTCTGGGTTGCCTCATAGTAGGCACTCTGGGTGCCCCAGCATCTGACTCAGTGGGTGGGACAGAGTGGAGTTGAAGTCCTTCTCAGAGGGGGCTCTTCTGGCTGGGTTTTGAAGGCTGTGTAGGAATTGGTTGTAAGGATGAAGGCGCAGGCTGTGCTAAGGGAGCTCAGGGCCTGAGAGGATGGTGATACTGGCGAGGACTGGTGGGTAGACCGGCTGGAACACTAGATGAGAATGCTGGGGGCAGTGGCCAGAGAGCGAGAGTTGGGCCTTCTTCCTGCTTGAAGCCACTCCATGTGCTCTGGCTCACATCGCTGATAGTGGTCGGCGCTCCTTACCCGCACGGGCTCCTTAAGGATGGGGTGCAGGCTGCTGAGGGCAGTGGAGAGACAGGTCTGGAGCTCTCCAGCCAGAGTTCAAGCCCAGCTTCACCCCTGGCTGGCTTTGTGACTTGGGGCTCATTCCTTAATTGACCCAAGTCAGCCTCTTCGTGTGTAGGAAGGGACTGTCCCTGCCTCCCTCTGGGGGCTGCTGTGAAGAGTGAATGTGCAGAGAGCACCGAGTGCAGGGCCGGGGTCAGGCAGAGAGGGGGCAGCCAGGAGAAGCCAGAGTCAGTGACCACACCCTTCCCGCTGCCAGGCTTTGACCAGACCGTGTCCACTGGCGGTAGGTGCACCGTTTCCCCTCTACCGAGAACCCGGGGTCCTGGCCTGTGTGCAGAAATGAACACGTGAGGGATAAGCAGGAGCTACTGGCCCATGCCCAGATGTTAGAACCCATGAGTGGGGCAAGCCTTGGAAAACTGCTCCCTGAGAAAAACAGACACGTCCCCATGTATGGGTGCTCGCAAACTCTGAGGGCATTCAGGGGAGACTCAGCCCCCTAAGACACTGAGTTGTGATGGGAGGACTCCGGGGGGCGGGAGCAGGGATGAGGGGAATGAGCTGAACGGCTCCCCTGTGTGTGTTGGGCACTGGGTCAGGAGTAAGTGCAGTGGACCTGTGAGGGCCCAGCCATTGCGTTCCACACTCAGCATGTGCCTGACACACAGAGGCCCATAGTACTTGTTTGTTGTGTCTTACAGACCCCTCATTTCCAGGAAACTGCTGAGAGCAGGTGTGTGAAATGATCAAATAGAAACTGCATATTGAACAAAAGCTCATCTGAATTTTGTTTTAGACCCAGATCAGTGGAGTGAACTGTTGCATTGAGAGGCCTAGACTCAGCCCTGAACCCCAGGACTGACTCTCAGCCCCACCCCTTCCTTGTTAAGGAGTGGGGCTCAGCCAAGTCCCACACCTGTCAGCAGGTGCACTCGTCCAACCACCCGAGGCTGTATGTGTCAGACGCTCTCACAGAGTTCCCTCCTGAATTTAAATGGTGTCTTGCTTCGGGGATTTTCCATCTGGCCTGGCCTCGTGGACAAGGGCAGGGGCTCAAAAGTGGAGACAGAACTTCCCGCGGCAGCAGAGTCATCCCTAGGTTGTTGGTTTGGGTCCAGGTGCCTGGAAGAGCTGTCGTCATGACCAGGGCCTTAACCTGATGGCTCTCGTGTGTGTTCTTGCTGACCAGGAGCTG
The DNA here is from genome assembly GCF_963455305.1 of Plecotus auritus. Classification (NCBI taxonomy): domain Eukaryota; kingdom Metazoa; phylum Chordata; class Mammalia; order Chiroptera; family Vespertilionidae; genus Plecotus; species Plecotus auritus. Next base: position 111,954,711 of record NC_137782.1, on the reverse strand, counting down.
AATGAAGACAATTACACTTCAATGGACACCAAGGGCCTTGTCCAGGAGCAGCTGACTGTTGCTCGGTCCCGGTTCCATAAGCTGTACGAGCTTGAGGAGGAGAACGTGCAGCTGAAATCAAAGCTGCGCCACCTACAGTTGGTAGGACAGGCTGTTGTCGCCACGTGTAACACAGAGAGGGGCAGTTTCAGGTTCATATTGTGCCCTTCTCTGATGTTCAGCTATTGGGTTGGGGCTGCTGCCGACACAGTGACCCGCTGACGGCGGAGCGTCGCTTGCTAAGCTCAGTGGCTTGAGTGGGCACCACTTAAGGCTCCCAACACAGAGAGGGCCTGATACTGTGTTGCTTTCCCGTGAGGATGGATGAATGTGGGCATCTGTTGCAAAAAGGGTCTCTGCTGGCGTTTATGGTGTGGGTTGAGCTGTGCTGTGTGAGTCCCTATGGCCTTTCCAAGGCATTAGGCCTGCTAAGGGGCCACAGAGCTGCCACCATCATAGCACTTGATTTAAAGCCCTGTGCTGTACGTCACTTTGTTCAGACACCGCTCAGAGACCTAGGGTGTCTTCATCCCCTAGGTCACTGGGTCAACATACCTTCTAGTGGTTGTAAGTCTCACAGCTGGGCTGTGTGTTGGGGTCATTTCTGTGTGGCTGTGTTTTTGAAGTGAGCAGGGCATGGAGGCCCTTCATCCTGGGGGAATGAGGGCAGATGCACGGGGGCTGGGGGCTGTCCAGAGCGTGCCGCAGGCCGCATCCTCACCCCCCCTCCCCCTTTCTGCACTAGGCCTGGGACACAGAGCAGAAACGCCTTGAGGAGCTGCGGGAAGAGAACATGGCCCTTGAGGTGGCACAGGGGCAGAGTTTGGAGGAGTCTGCCCGCCTGCGCTGGGAGCTGGAGCAGCTGTCAGAGGGTAGGCAGCAGCCCCTGGTGCCTGGGAGCCAGCCTGGCCGAGGCTTCTCCCTCACCCAGGGAGCTGAACCCTTGGCTCTGAATCGTATGTGTCAGCCCATCCTCAGCCCAAGTAAATAGGGTTTTATTCAAGGGCCATTTGGAACTGTTTCATTGCAATTCTCCCAAGAACATGAAGGGCCTGGCAGCCTTGAAGTCAGGACATGAAATGCAAAGGAAGTGTTGCCAGATTTATCAGTTCCCATTAGGCCAGGCCCAGGAGCTTCCAGATGACAGCACGCTGACACCGGGAGGGTGTTTCAGATCTCTCCCTGGAGCACTGGAAGCTCTGGATGCAGGAGACGTCGCCAGTGGTCACTAACCCCCATTATAGTTGTCCCCGGGGCATGGTTTCCTTAGTTGCTTTCATAATCGGGCAGATGCGTGTAGTCTGCTCTCCTTCTTCCTGGACAGGGGCTGCTCAGGGGCTACTGTTCAGGAGACCCAGGCCTCTTCCTCTCCCTCTGGCATTGGCCCCCTCCCAGCCCCCAGAGGAGGTGTGGGATTGGCCAGGGAAGGTGTGTGGGTCAGCTGGCAGTGCAGCAGGAGTCTCAGCACCCAGAAAACAACAAGCCAGTTCCCGTGTCCAACAATCGCACGCGTGCACCTGAGAGTGCAGGTGAAGGCTAGCTTAGAGCTCTGCAGAGCCAGGAGGGCCTGTGGCTGGTTTGGGGAGGGGCTGCTTTTCAATTCTGAGCAACACTACTCAGCGTCATGGAAAGGCTGTTGAAAACCAGATGCTCAGTGTAGCCTGTGAGCCCTTTCAGGTCAGTGACTGACTCCTTCTTGGTGTTCCCAACTCCTACTGCTTAGCTGGCAGCTCACGAACAAAGCGGGAATGCGCTTTGGTGTGGTTGGTATGGTGGCTTCTTGAGTAGGAAAGGCCTGGTTTAAAGTCCTGGCTCCTCCACTTGTTAGCCAAGCGACCTCTCCTAAACCTCAGTTTTCTTATCTTCAAGATGGGGGTAATGAAGCTGCCTCTCAGGATTGCTATGGGTATCTTGTGAGGAGACAGTGAAGCGTTAGGCTATGCCTGGCCTACGGGGCACCAACAAAGGATGGCTGTTCTTATCGCCCTTGTTTTATCCAAAGAGACCCACTGCTCTGCTTCTTGGGGTGCTCATGAGCAGCCCTATTCGCGGTACAGTGCGATAAGGCTCACAGGGCTGACTGTGTGGCCCTGGAGGAACAGCTGAGGGAACAACCCTGACCCCTCATGCATTCATGTTTCCTCCTGAACAAGCCCCGGAACTTACTCAAAGTCACGCACCTGCTGGTGGCAGGGAGGGGCCGAGAACTCCAATTCTTCTCAGGTGTCTGCTCCCTTTTCTGTTCCGCATTCAAGCTGTTTCAAAGCCACGGAGGACATTGCCTTTTTCTGGCTTTACCCTATGTTTTCATCTCGCTTAGAATTTTTAAAGCAATTTGGATACACTGTCCGATTCTTTTTCAATGCAATTGTGAAAGTACAAAATGAAATCTCTGTCTGAAGGACCTTACCCAGAGATGGTGAGGACTGGGCTTATGCGCCCCATAGCCTCTTCCACCCGCAGACATGCGGGTCAATGATCATGTCCCCCCTACACACTGGGCTGTACCACCCGGACTCCCCCCACTCTGAGGCTGGCACAGAGAGCGCACTCTCTTTGCCATCTCTGTTCCTCTCTGAAATCCTTGACTTGACCGTCAGGTTATAACTTTATAAAAAGTGGTGCCAGCTGTTCCACCATCTTGAACTTTTGCATTGGCTTCTCCACCGTCACTTGCTTTCTTCTTAAGCTCTGGCTGCTTCCCTAGCAAACCCAGCTGAGCCAGCAGAGGGCCTTTAACCGCCCAAGGAGCCCTCAGATGCACACAGCAACAGCACCCTGGGAAAAAGGGAGGGCATCCAGCTGACCATCCAGGCCCCCCAAACCTAGGGTTCAGGGTGATGGCCGTCTTGGGGCCGGGGGCAGAGAGCAGAAGCTGAGGCCCCTGGACTCTGGGCTCTGACTCCACTTTGCTCTCCAGCCTCCAGCTGCTTCCTGAAGCTGGACCAAGAGGAGCAGAGCCTCCAGGGCACCATGCGGGACGCCTTGCTGGCCGTGCGGAAGAGCAACCTCCATCTCGCGAAGCTTCAGAAGGGGAACCAGCAGCTTGGCAAGCAGGTACCCATGGGTGCTGTCCGGAACCTAGGGGCATGGAAGTGGCCAGGGGGAGCACCCAGAGGTCGGTGAGCATGCGCAACTGGGGGAAAGGCAGTGTCCGGTGCAGCCACCGTTATGGGAGGGGGACAGGAGTCCTCCTGGAGAGGCGTCACGAGGCAGCATGAGGTGTCCCTGCCGCAGTGAGACCGCACCCGATGGACCTCTGTGTGCCTCGCTGCCTTCACCTGTGAAATGGGTTAACGATGTACCGCCCCTAGTAGGTGTGGTGAGGATGGTGTGAGTCAGTGCACGTAAAGGGTCCAGCTCGTGTTAAGTGCCTAAGGAAAGGAGAGCAGCACCCTGTTAGGAAGCACCGGGCCGGCCCGGGAGGGAAGTGGCGATGGAAGACATGCTCCTGTGTGGAGGACACGGGTGGGCCGTTTCAGGGCATGGCTGCTGGTGACACGAGCGCAGTGCTCACTCTCCTTTCGGTCGAGGGGATGAGGAAGAAGAGAAGGCTGGACTGCACTGCCTTTCTGGACAACCCAGGCCTTCCCAGTAGTGCAGTAGGACAGACATCTGGGAGGACAGACAGGCTCATCAGCCAGGTTCATCCTGCAGTTACCAGGACCCCATTCACGTGGCCAGAAGGGCCCTGAGGGGCTAGCAACAGCCTCCCTGTGCAGGTCATTCTGGGTCAGAGGCCTCAGTACCCGTAGCCACCGCGGGTGACACAGCTGCGTCTTGGGCTCTGAGCCCACCTTGACTGGTGGCTGGATTCTGGATGAGGGAGGTGCAAGGGCCCTCTTGCTGGCTGACTGCCTGGCAGGACTGATGCTTTCAGGTGTCTGGGTGTCTGTCCCGACCTGCCCAGGGGTCCTGCGAGCGTCATTCGCTGAGGCTGCCCCATCAATGGCAGGGACATGGGCTGCAGACCGGAGACCTGAGTCCCGCTGGTCACAGCTCTGCTGGAACTTAATCTCTGGGTGAGGCTTGGGACCCCCCTCCTCCTGTGAAGTGGTTTCTCCAGGCCTCTCGTGGGACATCCGAGGTTCGGTGACTCACACTCTCGTTGTTTGAGGCCCCATGTGTCCTGTCTGTGGACCAGGGGGAAGCCCTCCTCACACCGTGTCTCTCCGTGCATCATAGCTCAGGGAAGCACCCAGACAGTCTGGGTGTTACGTTCACGTGGGCCGGGCACGGGGAATGTCTCTAGATGGTAGCCCGACCTCGGCCGAGATAGAAAGGCTTGACCTTTAGAAAGATGAGAACCTCCAACGGGGCGGGTCCTCATGGCTGAGCCGCAGAGGCCTGCACTGTAGCCTCTGGCCCAGCCCCCGGCAGGCCTGACAGGTGCCCACTGATGCTTCTCCTGCCCTCGGGGTCCACTCGGGTCTCTCCTCCGCACACACAGGACTGGCAGGGAGTGCCGCTTCCCCGCATGCCTCCTTAGCCCTGTCTCTCCGGTCCCATCCCCTGCTTCCTCTCCGGATCAGTTCCCTTAAGGACACTGTGGCCATCCTGCCACAGCCCTAGGGAGGCCAGTCTTGGCTCTGAGTCCCTGGTGGGAGGGAGGGGCCGCAGTTCCCAGACCAGCACCTTCCCTTGTCTGCTGCCAGAAGCCCTGCAAAGGCGGTTCTGCTGCTGCTCCTCCCTGTCCTGCTCAGCCCGCTCGGGGCCTTCCTGCATCTGTCCTGGCCCAGCGGGGCTGGTCGGCTTTCTCCCCCGAGCCTGGCTGCATCATGGGTCCTCCCTCATGTTGGATCGATGGTGTGTCTTGGCCATCAGCTGAGCATCACAGGGGACATGGTCCGACATTGACCTCCCTGGAGCCAGGGCAGGCCCAGCCTCGGACACTTCCAGGACACATGGTTCTCTGGGAGGTGTCTGAGAAGGAGGGGCAAGCATCAGCCAGGACAGGCGGCCCGGAGTCCCAGGTTTCCTGGTGCCAGCTCAGCTCTCTCACCGCCCAGTGTCCCTCAGGCTGTAGGCTCGCTTTGGTCTGTGTAACCGTAGTTGCCAAAGTTCACGTCCTTCCCTATAACTCACGACCCTTCTCTAAGGGAGGACCTGAGAGAAGGTGCGTCCCCCACCCTCACTTGGCAGTGACATCCTAAGAGTTCATTCCTTCAGCCAGAGGTCGTGGTTTTGAGAGGAAGAGGGGCAGCCCTTTGGGGCCTATCATGGGAACACAAGGGTAGCACAGGGGCTGATAGGCAGGCCCCTGGCACCCGCATGTTCTGGGGACCTGGAGCCTCCCCACAGGAGCCCACGGCCCAAGCCTGGTGCTTTGGGGAGGACGGGAAAGCCATCTCAGCCCAGTGAGCACTCCCTAGGGCAGGGGTCCTCAAACTTTTTAAACAGGGGGCCAGTTCACTGTCCCTCAGACCGTTGGAGGGGCTGACTATAGTTTAAAAAGAAACCTATGAACAAATTCCTATGCGCACTGCGGGCCCGGGACGAGTCGGCTGCTAAGCTGGACAGGCAGCGGCACCCGGCGGGCCGGATAAATGTCCTCAGCAGGCCACATGTGGCCCATGGGCCGTAGTTTGAGGACGCCTTCCCTAGGGGAATGGAGGGCGTCCAGGGAAGGACAGGGATGAGGGCTCCAGTTCCAGGGCACAAAGAAGCAGAGAGAGAAAGATGGGGGTGTCCAGCAGGGGAGGGTGGGACATGGGGCTGTCACATCTTCAGACCAGAAGCAGCCACGCCAGATATGCAAAGGTTGGACATAACATTCCTTTCACTGGGAGAGAAGGGGCAGCTGGGGAGAAAGATTAACAGCAAGACAGGGAGGGGTGAATTGGCAGGAGGTTGGGGGGCCACACACCCCAAGGCCTGACTGACAGAGCTAGCCTGGGGTTGGCCCCTGCTGTGCGTTTGACTCTGCTGCATAGTCACTGTGAGGCTCTGGGCAGATCACTGGACTCCCTGGGCGGTGCCCTTCTCTGAATGAGGGTGAGTGACCGCTGCGTAGGGCCTTCCTCCTCAGGGCTGGCTCCGGAGCAGGGGCTGCCAGCAGGGCAGATGCCTGCCTCCCTGCTGAGCCCAGACCTGGTGCTAGGAAGTGGGGCAGCGATCAGGAAGGAGAAGAAAGATGTTCTCACTTGTGAGAAAGACTCAGGCACGTGGCACGTTACAGCGCCTTTTGCTGTTGGCCCTGTCTGGGTGGAGCTGCCCCGTCCTCGGGTCGCCATGTTGGGGCAGGGGGCTCGATGTGCCGACAGGGTGCCCTGAGGGCACGGAAATGAGCCCCACTGTGCCTGACCGACCCCCATCATGGGGAAGAAGTTGGCTGCCTGCTGCTTCTGGAGGAGTCTGGAGACTGTGCCCAGACCCGTGAGATAAGGCAGGGCGGCCCTCGGCCCAGGAGAAGTAGGCAGAGCTGGCATCGGAGCAGCGATCCTTCCGGGAGTTTGTGAACCTACCTGTGCCAGGCCGCCGCCAGCCAGGTGAAGAAGCAGGCTCTCGGTCCTGCTGCTCACTGGGTCGCTGGGCGTCTGAAGGTCCTGCCCCCAGAGGTTCTAGTCTATGGCCTGAGGTCTGCGGTGTTGAAAAGCTCTGAGAACCACCTGATCTTCGATCGTGGGGATCCTCTGTTTTGGTTTTAGAGCCGTCATCCCAAACCAGCAGCATAGGTCACAAGTCCAAATGCAGGTTCTTGGGCCCCAGCCCAGACGGACCGTGTCAGGAGCTCTGAGGGTGGGAGGGGCCGGCGCTCTTACGAGGGGTCAGCTCTTGTTGGACCTGCCACCTGCCAGGTGTGTGCTGAGCACTTTGCCCTGACAGAAGCGGGTGCCCTTGCCTGCTGCTTGCTGGCCCTGTCAGTTACAGAAACCCGCTCGTGGTCACATTGTTAGCAGGGAGCAACCCTTTCCCCCTCCCGGTGGTCATGAGTTTGGTGTCAGTGGGAAGGGACAGCAGCACGGGCCTTGCCTGGGAGTCACACCTCAGGTCCCACCCTGAGTCGGAAGCTGCGTCCATCACGGTGTTCAGGTGTCAGGCACAGAGTGGGAGACCTGCGGGTCCAGGTAGTTCATGTTCAGGGAGTGGGCATTGGTGGGTCCCGCAGAAGAGCTCTGTGTCGGGCCGCTGATTGGGCAGTCGTGCAGGCAGCACGGAGGTGGTCGGGCCTGGCGGCAGTGGGGTGTGGAGGGGAGCCGCATGGGGAACGAGGACAGGCCTTGGTGGCCCATTTACTTGGAGGGGAGAGGAGGAAGAGAGATGGCAGAAGACGCCTCTGAGCAGCTGGATGAATAGGAATATCACCAACCTGGAGATGTCCCTGTAGGACATCCAGTGGTGGCTGCTGGCCCCAGTCATGTGGCCTGACCCTCAGGATAGTAGTGGACAAAGCCCAAGACGGAAGCAGTGAGAGTGAGCAGAGGAAAGCTGGGAGGGAAGCTGACCGATGGGTGTTCTTGGCTTTTTTTCTACCATGAGCTAGATGTGCACACCGTGGGCTGAGAGGTGATGGTCACGGGTGTGGGGAGCTCACTGCACAAGTAGGCGTGACCAGGGCAGCGGCTTAGGGATGCCACCCAGAGCCAGGCTTCTCCCTTCCTGCTCTGCAGTCTTGGCAGTGGCTGTTGTACCTCCCCAAGAAGGGCAGAACGGTTTTCCCTTGAGAAAAGTCCTGATAAAATGTTCCGTGGAGCCGACAGGTTTTGGGTTTGCTTTAAAACATAGTTCACTTCCTGAGACTGACTTTTGCATGGGCTGGGTGTTTGGCTGTGCTGATTGAAGTCTTGCAAGTCCACATGGAAAGAGGAAAGCAGACCAGCCAGGATATGGAGATCCCCAGTGAGGAGCTGGTGAAGGAGAGAGAACAGCTGCTCCGTGACATAGAGACCCTGAAGGCTGAGGAAGCCCAGCAGGTACGCCCTTGAGCGCCATGCCTCCCCTGGCGCCCCTGCCTGCAAGAGGGCGAGTCCAGGATCACAGCCATGTCCTGGGAATCCAGCAGGGATTCCTGGGTTACCAGTTTCCTCCCTCAGATGCAGTTCCGACCAGCAATTCCAACCACAGCAGGAGGTGGGGACAGATATGGACTCCCAGGGACACTGGCAATCTTGTTTTCTTTTGAATCTATTCTTTATTTGTTTCAGAGAAGAAGGGAGAGGGGGAGAGAGAGAGAAAGAGAGAGAGAGAGAAACATCAATGATGAGAGAGAATCATTGATCGGCTGCCTCCTGCACACCGCCTACTGGGATCGAACCGCACCTGAGCATGTGCCCTGAACGGTAATCAAACTGTGACCTCCTGGTTCATAGGTTGATGCTCAAGCATTAACACACACTGGCTGGGCAACACTGGCTATCTTATTTATGATTGTCATGACTTGGGGAGGAGAGGGGAGGTGCTCCTGGCTGTGGTGGGAGAGGCCAGGATGCTGCAAAATGTCCTGCAGCACATGGGACAGCCTGCAGGACAAAGATTCCCCTTCAAATGTCCAGCTTCACGCTCTGTGCCCTGTAAAACCTCCAGGGCTGGTCCGCCTCACTCTACAAGAAGTCCCAGGGTAGGCAGCCCAGTGCTGGGGCAGTGGTTCAGGGACGCCACCCAGGAGCCAGGCTTCTCTCTTCCTGCTCTGCCAGTATTGGCAGTGGCTGTTGTACCTCCCCAAGAAGTGGGCTGGAATAATGTAGAGGGTGAAGAGAAAGAGGGAAAGCCTCCCAGCACCCTCTGTGGACATCTCATTGGCCTCACCTGACACATGATACCCCTAGCTGCAAGGGAGGCTGGGTATCAGGCACTTGAGTTCTTCAGCCTCTAGTAGAGCAAAAAAGGGGGCTTGGGATGGTGCTGTGTAGACTTAAGAGACATGCATCCACCCTTCCCTGATACAGTTTCCAGTGTAGCAGGCTGAATGACAGGTGACAAGCCAGGTGATTTCAGACGTGTGCTATGGAGGGAATATACGTGGGTCCAGGGAGAGTCTTGTTAGGCGCAGGATGTTTAGAATCCTGGTGCAGGGCTTCCCTGAGGACCTGTCAATCACAATGAGCCCAGGAGGGTGAAAAGGAGCCAGTGATGCTGGAGGCCAGGGGTAGGGACAGGTGAGCATGCACAGCAGAGGGAAGATCACATGCAATGTCTGCAGGGGAGAGTGGCATGAGGAGCGGCCACAAGGGTGGGCGGCCAGCTCATCGGGCCCCTGTGGACCAGGGTAAAAAGCACCAAGGAAGTCACTGTCATTGTCTTAAGTAAGAGGAGCTGTGGTTTCTGTTTCTAAATCATCAGCTGCTGTGCATGTGTTTAGACTTGAACTGTCTGGGTGGGGATCTCCGTGCCCTTCACCTTGTGTCCATATCAGGCCTCTGGGAAACGTTAGGACGTCCTTTGGGTCCATGAGGAGATGGTAATTCCAGGCCTACACGTTAGGCCCCAGTTTGGACTGAAATCGCACCTGTGTGATTTCCGTTGTTTTCCTGCAGATCAAGGACTTTGAACGAGTGGTGCATTCGCAGAGGGAGAGTTCCCAGGCCAGCAGCAAGGCCCGCGTGCAGGGCATTGAGAATGAAAACAAAGTCGCCCACCAGAAGGTCATGGAGACCAAAAGCAAACTGAGCATGATAGAGTGGGAGTGGCGGCAGGTGTGCCGGGACCTGGAGCAGGTGAAGGATCAGGCGGTGCAGACACAGGAACTGGAGCAGGTGAAGGAGCAGGCAGTGCAGACACAGGAGCTGGAGCACGTTAAGGAGCAGGCGGTGCAGACACAGGAGATGGAGCAGGTGAAAGATCAAGCAGTGCAGACACAGCTGGAGCAGGTGAAGGAGCAGGTGAAGGAGCTGGCGGTTCAGACACAGGAGATGGAGCGGGTGAAGGAGCAGGTGAAGGAGCAGGCGGTGCAGACACAGGAGCTGGAGCAGGTGAAGGATCAGGCGATGCAGACACGGGAGCTGGAGCAGGTGAAGGAGCAGGAGGTTCAGACACAGGAGATAGTGCGGGTGAAGGAGCAGGTGAAGGAGCAGGCGGTGCAGACACAGGAGCTGGAACTGGTGAAGGAGCAGGAGGTTCAGACACAGGAGATAGTGCGGGTGAAGGAGCAGGTGAAGGAGCAGGCGGTGCAGACACAGGAGCTGGAGCAGGTGAAGGAGCAGGCGGTGCAGACACAGGATCTGGAGCAGGTGAAGGAGCAGGCGGTGCAGACACAGAAGCTGGAGCAGGTGAAGGAGCTGATGAAGGAGCAGGTGGTGCAGACACAGGAGCTAGAGCAGGTGAAGGAGCAGGTGAAGGAGCAGGCGGTTCAGACACAGGAGATGGAGCGGGTGAAGGAGCAGGTGAAGGAACAGGCGGTTCAGACACAGGAGATGGAGCGGGTGAAGGAGCAGGTGAAGGAGCAGGCGGTGCAGACACAGGAGCTGGAGCAGGTGAAGGATCAGGCGGTGCAGACACAGGAGCTGGAACTGGTGAAGGAGCAGGTGAAGGAGCAGGCGGTGCAGACACAGGAGCTGGAGCAGGTGAAGGATCAGGCGATGCAGACACGGGAGCTGGAGCAGGTGAAGGAGCAGGAGGTGCAGACACAGGAGCTGGAACTGGTGAAGGAACAGGAGGTTCAGACACAGGAGATAGTGCGGGTGAAGGAGCAGGTGAAGGAGCAGGCGGTGCAGACACAGGAGCTGGAGCAGGTGAAGGAGCAGGCAGTGCAGACTCAGGATCTGGAGCAGGTGAAGGAGCAGGCGGCACAGACACAGGATCTGGAGCAGGTGAAGGAGCAGGCGGCGCGGGCACAGGAGCTGGAGCAGGAGCTGCACCGGTTGCAGGAGGAGAACGAGAAGCTGGCCGCGGAGGTCAGAACCCTGACGACAGCCCCGGAGAGGGTCCGTGCCCTGGAGCGGGAGAGCCATGGTGTGTTGCTGGAGAACCAGAGGATGCAGACGTTTCTGGACACCCCACAGCCCGAGGGTCTGGAGCGGGACCAGCAGCTGGACACCAGGGTAATTCTGGCCTCAGAATGAGTGAGGACGGATTCCTCCCCGGTCAGCTTTCTGATAGTTTGAATGCTGTGGGATGGGTGTTCTGTAATATCGGTTACATGGGTAGGTAGTGCTGTTCAGGTACTCTATATCCTTACTGATTTCCTATGTACTTTTCAAAGTAGTCAAAGAGGGAACCCGAGGAGCTTATCCAGAGAAAGGGCACCAATTGCCCAAGAGGGGTCACATGTGCAGAGAGGGGGCCAGGACTAAGCTTAGGCCCATGTGACAGTCTGTTTATGCCGTGGGCCCTTCCCAGAGCAGTTCCTTAAGTGCTGGTAGAACTGTCCTCAGCACGGCTGGGTTTTGCCTGTCCTGAGGGTCCTGCTATTTTGGTGTCTGCACTTGACCCGCTCTTGGCCTCTCACTGCATGTGGGGATGTGGGGATCCAGAGCTTGTGGTTCCCCTGGGCCTACACCTGGTGAGGCATCATCCCCTTCTCCCTCCCGGCAGGTGGAACTTTCCAGTCTGAGCTCCCATAGCGCCTCGCTCACTACGCTCAGGGAGCAGAGCACGCAGCTCCAGCACCAGCAGGCGGCCACCGAGGGGGAGCTTGAGACCCTGCAGGAGCAGCACGAGCAGCAGGCGACAGCCCACGAGGCCCTGCAGCGGGACCACGCGTGCCTGGGCGTGCTTCACGAGCACCTGCCTGGGGAGCACGAGGCCCTCAGGGACCAGTACAGCCACCAGAAGACGCTGCTGCGTCCATCCCTGGAACTGCAGAGCAAGGCGCTCAGTGACAGGTGCGTGCCTGCGGCTGGTGGGTGACTGGCGGGCTCCCCCAGCTCCTGTCCCCCCTTCACTCTGGCCCCTCGTGTGTCCTCTGGTTCCTCTGCTTCACAGTGAAGAGAAGGAATTCCACCCTCACCCTCAGCGATGTGGAGTTGGTGCGGCTGGAGGCTGAGGGGGAGGAGGGTCCCCCAGGGGAGAAGGGTGAGCCCAGCTAATCCCAGCTCAGGGAATTGAGGCGTCAGCATTGGGGTCCCAGCTCCCCTGGGGATTCCTACCTCTTCCTTTGTCACCAAACCAAGCAATAGGAGGGGAAGTTCACCTCAGCTGCTGATTTTCAGGGGTGTGCCGTACCTAGCTCCCCAGGCCTTTCCCTGCCAAAGTCTCAAAGTCTGGGCTTCTCATTTTCTTTTTTTACTTTTAACTTTGGAAACTGCTGAATATATGGAAGTGAACGGAATAGTATAGTGAAAGCCCCGTGTTCCCGTCTCCTGCATCAGTGCTTATCCATACTCTGCCATTCTCATGTCATCCTTACCTCTGACTCTTCATACTCCTTTTTTAAGGTACAATCGATGTACCTTGAAATGCATAAATCTTAACTTGGTGCTCTTGCCAAATCAGGGCTTTATGTGCATGTAGTCAGCCAAGGTGGGCCGAGCTCCTGCCCGGGCAGATCCCTGATTGCAATGGCCCCGGCAGGTACAGCGGGACCTAGGACCTGGGGGAGGTGTGATGTGCACACGTCTCCAAGGCTGGGGAGAGAGAGGGAGAGATGCGCTAAAGATAGGTCCTCCCACACTTGGAGCAGCACAGGAGGGAGCTGTCCACCTCCTGTGCTTGAGAGGCGGCCCTGCTGAGTACTTCCCTTGCCTCTGCTTTAGCAAGACACTAGGCAAACGCTGGGGCTTCCGTGGGAGCAGCTGAGGTGCAGGGAGTTGGCATCACAGAGACCAGGGAAGGCATTGAACCTGCGGAGCCTCCTGAGGTGCCTGCTGCTGCCCTGAGTGTGGGAGCGATGACGTTCATTTACTCCCTCACCCAGTGCTTCCTGTGGACTCTCTCGGGAGCCTCCACCCCTTTCTCCACCCAGATGCTCAACCTTCAGAAGTGCCTAGACGTCTGCTCCTATCAGGCCCTCATTCCTTCCAGCCAGAATGCGCATCATCTGCCTCTTGGCATCTCCATCTCTGCCTCCTCCGCACCCATCCTGTGTTCAGGAGACGCTTAGCACCCACTGGGCGCATGGTGCCGTCTGACGTGGTGGGAATGCACACAGCTGACTAATGATGGGAGCCTCCTGTGGTGCCCACCCCTCCCCAGGCACTGCGGGCCTTACCCTCAATGCCCTATGGTAACCGTGTGGATATATTCTTTTGTCTGTTCATATGGGAAGGTTTGTGCAGGTGGCATTTGACTGGTCTGAAGGAGGAGTTCATTGTTGTTCTGCCTGTAGCTCCTTGCTTGATGGACCTACTGTGTGACTCAGTAGATTTTGCTGGTTGGACAGATAGTTGGAGGCCCTAGGTCTGTCTGCAGCAGGGCGGCAGGTTGGAGGTGGAGGTGCCTGGAACACAGGCCAGGGGCTCTGTATTCATTTCACCTGACACTTGACTGGGACACTCGCTCCTTCGTTCCCCTGGCACACATGTACTGGGTGGCAAGCCTCCTACCCGGATTCATGGGGAGTAGGACTCGCAGTTTCTGCCCTGCAGTAGAGTGCTTACTAACGGTTGCCATATGCTTGCTCCGTGTGCTTTGCCAAGACACAACGGGGAAGCAGGAGGTGAGGACCCTAATGGTCCGTGGCCCTGCTTGTCAAACTTGGATGAGATAGATCGCCTCCCTGAAAGCCATGAAGAGCCCCGACGCCCACCTTCCACTTCCCACGTCCCGTGGCTAAAGGCCACACGAAGGAACGTTTGTCTTCCAACAGCCACCCGAGCAGGTGTCTGAGTCTGAGTCCCCACAAGTCTTGGCTCCAGGAAGATGGTACAAGTATAGCTGATATGGGGCGGGCAGTCAGGGATGCAGGGCTGCAGACAGAGGCTGAAACCCTGGAACCTGGGCGGTCTCTGTCAGCCTGTCTCTGGGTGTGGACAACTCAGGAAGGGGGTCTGGAAAGGGATTTGCCTGCACGGGGAAGATTGAAAGGATGACTCACTCTCCACCTTGGACGTGGGGAGGCTCCCGAGTCCCCGTGAACAGGGAAGGTTCCTGCAGAAGGAGGAATGGCCTGGAGCTGGTCGGGGGCTCCCTCTTGTGCTCTGCTGCCCTCCAGAGAGGGCTGTGCGGGACCCTCTACAGACTGAGACAGTAAGGAAATAAAAGCCCGAGCTGAGGGGAGGCTGTGGGAGAGAGAGGGCAAGGGCTGGACTAGGGGTGCCTTGAGGAGCAGGGTGTATGCGAGTGTATGTGAAACTGCCCCTGGTGGCTGCTTGGGCCCCACCAGGCAATCCTCTGGCTCCCACGCTGCCTGGCTCAGAGCAGGGAGAGTCGTGTTCCTGAGCTGGGGTGTACGGCTCACCCAGGGCCCGGTGAGCGGGATCAGCTGTTATGGGCGGTGGAATTCTGCTTTATGTGTGGTGGTTTCTTTGAGAAGGGCGTGGAGTTCAGAAACAGTGGTTTTGTTTGCAGTGGGATAAAGGAGGGAGGCTGCTTTGACAGGGACTGCAAGGGACCATGGAGACACTTCGGGTGGAGGAGGGGGGCTTGGCTCCTGGGCTGGAGGAGACCCCCAGAGCTGGCCCAGTGTCTGTCCCTTCTCTCTGTCCAGCCCCGCCCCTTACCTATCGCCCTCTCCCTCAGCTCTGCAGAGAGAAGCCGCTCACCCAGGCTTTGCAGTCTCCCAGGGTGTCCATTCCTAGCGGGTGTGTTTCCCTTCAACAGCTACAAGGAGCAGCTCCAACATGAGGCGGCGCTGGAGCAGCTGGGGAGGCTCTTGAACACCCAGCGGGAGGCTCTGCAGCAGGAGCAGAGGACGAGCACCATGGCCGCCGAGGAGAACCAGAGGCTGCAGCGAGAGCTGGACAGGTAACCGCCAGGCCCCCTGCAGCGCCTCTGCCGGTATGTCATTCACACCCACTCACTCAGCACCCACTGAGCTGAGCTCAAGGGAGACCCCCGGTGATGGTGCATCTTTACCAACCCTGCCATGGTAACAGCTGGTGGCAACAAGGTAGAGGGAAGTGCAGCTGGTGGCTGGAAGGAAGGACTCGGGCAGCTGGGATGGTGCATTGTCTAGGTTTGGATTACCTCCCCGCCTACATTTATGATGCTGATGACTGTGGGGCACCGGCACCTGCATCCTCTAACACCAGCGCTCCCTGAGGGAGAGAGGCTCGGTCCTCAGCATTTTCGCATTCCCATTTGTGAATTCACCTCCTCGCTGAAATGTACCGGTGACCCCCAAATCAGTTCCCGTGGCCTTTCATGGACGTGCCCAGTGTGGGAGATACTGGACTCGCCTGATGTGCACATTTGCAGCTGAGGTTGAACCTTTGACTCCGGGCTTGTTCCAGCTCTCTCAAACAAGCGTCCTCTTTGTGGTCCATTGAGTGCCATGGTGTTCTATTTGTGCTCTGTGGGGGCGATTTCCCCGCATGAAATGGCCCCTAAATGGAGTGCTGAAGCTCTGTCTAGTGTTCCCAGGTGCAAGGCTGCGCTGGGCCTCACGGGGAATATACGTACGAGTGGCACACAAGGGTCATTCGGGCCCAGGTATGGAGCTGTTGGCTGTGAGTGTATTACAGGAGGTGTCTTTATGTCTTGATCAGTAGACAAAATGTGAACAGAGACTTCCAGGAACCGGTGGGAACAGTTTCAGTATACACTAATTCAGTGTTAGGGTGGCTGGGTAGAACAGTAGACTGTGAATCATGAGAATTAGCTGAGCTATTGTTATCCTTTAAAAAACCACAGCAACAGAGGAGGAAACAGGCTCAGCGAGATGACACAACGTGTTCAAGGTCAGTGCTCCTAGTTAGTGGCACCGGCAGGATTCAAATCCAGGTCTTGCCTCAACCCAGAGGCGTGACCACATGAAGCCTTCCTTGGCACAGCCCTGATTTAACATGTGTTGTGGGGCTGTAAACTCAGCTTCCTGCAGTGGCCGGGCAGGTCCAACAGGTGGGAAGGAGAGTCAGCAATAGACCAGGCCCTGGGGGACAACACACCTGGCTAAAGGCTGTCAGCTGGGAGGCAGGCCAGGCTGCCAGGTCATCTTTCTTTATGCTTTTTTTTTTTCCCTGAGAAAAGATATCTGAATGGTGATGTGAAAGTTAAGATTTTTGAATGCTGATAAACTACTTTGTTTGTTTGTTTGTTTTTTAAAAAACAAAACAAAACAAAACAAAAGCTGCTTTTTCGGTCGGCACAGAGGACCAGGAGGACCTGGAAACATTTTTGAGGCCGGGGACTCTTAAACCTAAATGCGGGAGTATTCATAGGACCACAACGGAGGAATCTTTTCATCTTTTTCTGTTTCCTTTCTTTATGTTATTTTATTTTTGTTGTTGTTGAGACTTTATTGGAGAGACATCAATTAATAAAACCGTACATGCTTTAAAATGAAATAAAATAAGTAAGTGTTAAAATGTTTTTAAAAAGCTGTGTGGGCCAAACTTCACACACCTGTGTTCAAATTGAGTCCATGAGCCTCTGGTCATAGGAGCTTTTTGGTATAAATCTTCCCCCAGGAATCCCAGTTGGTTAATGATGATGATGATGATGATGATGATGATGATGGTGATCATTTCAGTGAATTTACGTAACACTGCAGAATCTCCTATTTTATTTATCTCAGGTGTTGAAATTATAAAGGGGATCGCAATTGGGAAGAAGAGCTGGGCATAGACATAGAGTCTTAGAGCAAAAATGTTCTGATTCAGTGTTTAAGTGTTTGAATCAAAGAACCCTTTTTCCAAGTAGGCAGCTGTGCCAAAGCCTCACATAGAAAGGACTTCTACAGGAATGCTCTGTGGACGTGGTGTCCGAGCTTGCCTGTCCTGTCTCCCCCAGCCCACAGTGGGGCACCTGGGGAAGCCTCCCTCATAGAACCCCAATGAACACAATTTGAAAACCGCTGGTTTTGTTCAACCCTTCATTAACGCATGAAAAAAGCTGAGGCCCAGAGAGGTTGCGGTTTTGATTAAGGTTGCACAACTGGGACAGAGCCTGGGAGTGCTCCTCAGCCCTTGGCCCTGTGTCTCTCCACCCCCAGGGCCAATTTCCTGCACCAGCAGCTGAAGGGCGAGCAGGAGGAGCTGCAGACCCACACCAAGAAGCTGCAAAGCTCCCTGAACGACATGCAGCTGGAGATGAACTGCTGGCAGGCCCAGTGCAACTGGCTGAGGGGGGAGCAGGAGGAGCTGGAGACCAACACCAAGGAGCTGCAAACCTCCCTGAATGACAGGCAGCTGGAGGTGAACCGCTGGCAGGCCCTGTACAAGGGGCTGAAGGGGGAGCAGGAGAAGCTGCAAGCCCTCACCAAGGAGCAGCAAGCCCTCATCAAGGAGCTGTATGCCCACGCCAAGGAGGTGCAAACCTCCCTGAAGAACACACATCTGGAGGTGATTCACTGGCAGGCCCTGTATGAGGGGCTGGAAGGGGAGCAGGAGGAGCTGCAGACCCACACCAAGGAGCTGCAAAGCTCCCTGAAGGGCACGCAGCTGGAGGTGAACCGCTGGCAGGCCCAGTATGAGGGACTGAAGGGGGAGCAGGAGGAGCTGCAGACCCACACCAAGAAGCTGCAAACCTCCCTGAACGACATGCAGCTGGAGGTGAACTGCTGGCAAGCGCAGTGCAACAGGCTGAGGGAGGAGCTCCAGAGCATGGACATCTCGCTGACGGAGCTGGACAACCACTGCCAGGTGAGGCCTGGGGCTGCAGGGCCTCAGCACCCTGGGTGGGCCTGTTCCCTGGGCTGACGCCTTGGGCTCAGCCAGGTGGGAATGGGTCCTCATTGTCATCTCTGCTCAAAGAGTGTGTGTGAATGTCACACAGAGGCGGAGGGGAAGCCAGAAGCATGTGGCTGGGATGAACACCATGACTGGCAGGGGTGTGCTACACAACACCTTTCACCCGATCTTTGCTTTCTGCAGGGTCGGGGCGGTGCATGGAAACAGCCGAGTACCGTTTTATTTCCGACCTCTCGGCTGAGCACTCTGCTCTCTGTGTCATCTCATTTAATTCCCACAATGATCTCTGAGCTGGGGTGCCCATCCCTGTCCCTCTGAAGTAGCGGGTTGGAACCCCGTTTGTCTGAAGCCAAAACTTGGGACTTTCCTGCTCACCAACCGCGATGATATCCTAGAGCAGAAGCTGGCCAGCCTCAGCCCCAAATTCAGGTCCAGCCCCACGCCTGCTTGTGTAAGGCTGTGAACCAAGAATAGCTTTCACGGTGTCTAATGGTTGGGGAAAATCAAAAGTAGGAAAATGTTTGGGGGCAAGAGAAAGTGATATGAAATTTAAAAGTCCGTGTCCATGAATAAAGATTTTTGGTGTTTTTTTTTTTTTGTTTTTTTTTTAACAAAGCCACACCCATGTGTGTACCTTGTATCTCTGGCTCCTTTCCTGCTGTAATAACAGAGTTGAACAGTTGCAGCAGAGACCACTGTCGGCCTGGAAAGCCTCACATATTTAGTGCCTCGCTCTTGACAGGAAAAGCCTGCCAACCCTGCCTAGAGCAGAGATGTCCAACAGGAATATAATGCAGGCCACCACATGTGATACTCAACTTTCTAGTAGCCATATTCAAAAAGTAAAAGGAGACAGTGGGATTAATGTAATGGCCTATTTTATTTAACCATTATATTTAAAATGTCACATGTAACCCCAAAAGCTTATTAAAGAACTATTTTAATAATATGGGTTTTTTTTGGATTTTTGAGAGAAACATCCATCAGCTGTCCCTGCATGCCCTCTACTGGGGAATGGAGCAGGAAATAAACTGCTGATTTCTTGGTGCATGTGGAGACACTCAACCAACTGAGCCACAGCGTCGGGAAGCTTATTAAAGAGATATTTTACATAATTTTTAATTGTTATTAAGTCCACAGAATCTATTATGTATTTTGCACTTATGGCTCATCTCAGCTCAGACTGGCTGCGTTTTCAGGGCTCAGCGGCTAACGTGGCCACTGGCTGCCTGAGTGGACGGTGCAGTGGCAGAAGGCTTGGCTGTCTCCATGGCATTGGCCGCATTGGTCATTCCAGCTGGTTCAGATAATACCAAAGTGGCCATCTTTGTGCACGTGGCCTGTTTCTTCTTTTGGAAGTAGATTCCCAGCAGTGGAATCACGGGAGCGTGTGGTGTTTTGAGACATTGTCCATCTGTGTTTTAGCTGCTCTCCCGTCTCAAGGGGAACTTGGAGGGAGAAAACCGTCACCTGCAGAGCCAAGTCCAAAGGTTGAATGAGCAGAACCAGAAGCTTCTCCAGGAGGACTTGGAGAACGAGGACCAGCACCAGGAGGAGCAGCAGCAGTAAGTGGGAGGGGTGTGGGCTGATGGCCGCCCATCAACAGAGGGTGCGTGGCTTCCAGCTCCAGGATTGGACAGTGCCCCTCTGGGCAGCAGAGAATCCTGGGCGCATTGGTGTCCCCAGGGCAAGGGGACAGACCATCTTACCAGCTCATCCTTCTCTCGCTTTCCCTGGAATGGTTCTAGATTTCTGCAAGTAGGGGTGGTTGGCTTTGTTGGCTTTTCAGAGACACTGCCCCCTGCCAGACTCTTCTTAATCTGCTTTGGGGATTAAGTTCACTTTGAAAAACACCACAGTGATACAGAGAGGTCCTAGGGAAGGACTTCAGCTCGCAGGCTGAGCCCTTTCTGTGTCGGTGTTTCCCTTAATGGGCTGGCAAGTGGGTTGTTGGTGCACAGTAGCTGTCCTCGCTCTGCCGACATTGACTTTGCCGACAGTCCTGGCTTTGGCGTGGGCGCTGCGAGGTGCACAGAACCAGTTACCTTGTCCCCAGGAACCAGTAGGGATGATGGGATGTGAGCAGAGCTGTGTGCACACCAGACAGATCTTGAGGGGCTCCATGGAGGTAGAAGGAAGCGTGGTGGTGGGAGTTGGGGTTCTGCTGACAGGGATGGGGAAAAGGCTAGCCAGTGTGGGTGTGTGTGTGTGTGGAGGGGAGAAGGTGGGGGACGTGAGGGTGGAGCATGGCGTGGTCTGGGTGCAGGGAAGGTGCAAGGAGTGGCAGGAGGGAAGGCTGGAAGGGGCAGCGCTCAGCCGTGGAAGGCTTCCATGCCCGCTAATGAGTCGGATTCACTGGGAAGTGAGTGTTTAAGGGATGCTGGTGTACAGGGCCTAGGAAGCTGCCAGAAATGAGGGCAGGAGGAAGAGCCTTGGTGCTGGAAACCTCGTGGTTTGGAAGTCAAGTAATCTGAAATGCGTCTTGTGGGTCCAGGGTGGTCTTCACCCCTCGGTGCTGTGCTGCTGGGACTGTCCTTCCTTGTGATCGGGAATGGCTGGCCAGTGTGGGACAGAGGGACACGATGCTGCTCACTGTTCTCTCAGAGTCGTCTGCTCATCTACAAGGGGCTCGCCACGTACCAAAGATGGTTGACATGGTTGACATGGAAAACCGCACTGCAGTTTTGGGGTAGAAGTGAGAGTTTGTAGCCTGAAGTTACACAGCTGCTAAAAATGACCAGCAGAGGTTGGGCGGGTGTGACCTAGAAGAGTGCGGACCTGGTACCCTGGGGGATGATCTGATGATGCTTTTGCATTAGAAAGTGTCTGCAGGAGGCCAGGGAGTGGGCAGGATTCCTGAGCCTGCTCTGAGCAGAGTCTTCCCCAGCCCTAGGATAGCTGGGCCATGAGTTTGCGGGGCTGGCGGACGGCCGTGGGAACAGAATAACAGACTAGAAGAACAGAGGCCGAGCCAAGGGCGCTGGCAGCAGAGCAGGTCAGGGGCCAAGGGCCCAGTGGTTTGCAAGAGATCACTTTTCACGGGTGCCCAGTTCGCGGTGAACTCGCGGGAAAGCCCTGGGATTAGGTGGGGCCTGGGCACCTTATGACCGAAGGAGCCTGAGCAGCTGCCTCGATGGCTAGGACTCACTTTCAAGCAAGGAAAGCAGGGGTCTGAGCTGTCATGGCCACATGGGTGAGGAGAGGCAGGAAGAGGACCAAAGCCGGCGGCCCAGTGGGGGACGCTGTACAGCGAGCACTGCGTGCACGGCTCCTAGACACACAGAACGAAAGCATGCCATGCCGTCTGCTTCAGGAAGGCCAGGCTCCCTCTCCCAGGAGCGGGGGTGCCCTCTGCCAGCCCAAGGTTTAAGAGGTGTCTCTCTGGTCCTTTCTGCTTTTGTGAAAATGTGAACTGACTTCCCACATTTAGAAATTAAGAGTTTATGCTTCAGAGCCGGGGCTTCTGGATCCTTCGGGAAAAGCAATCAGAAGCTCCCCCACATGGAGAGCGGCGCTCCGATTGCAGGCCCTGCGTTAGGTCCCACGTGGCACCATGCGCTCAGCCTCGCCGCAGGCCCCACCCATCCTCCAGTCATCCCAGGCCGCCCTGCTCCTTATCTTCTCTGGCCCCCGAAAGGCTTTGAGTTTGCTTCCCTGGAAGTGTGAGCAGAAGCCCAACATTGGAGTGGGTCCAGGTCGGAGGTCTGACTTTGCTAAACTGACCTTTTTCACCTGATGCCCGTCTATCTCATGGAGGGCAGACCCCTCCCCACCACTAAAGGCATCGTTGCTCTGCACCCGCAGGAGCCCGCCTAGCCCCGTGTCCGACCCGAGTGCCCAAGATCCTGAGCTGACCTGCCCGGAATCCTCGGAGTTTCCCAGCTTGAATTTCAGGTGGTTCGGGGTCTGCTCTCCTGAGGTGACATACAGCCTGATCCTAGGTGTTCAGCCAGTCCCCTCGATGTGCTAGGGGTCCTGGACCCACGTCACCTGCTTCCACCCCTATATTCCCAACTCGGTGGTCATGATGGCCATGAGCAGCGTGATGTCTGAGTCCCAGAAACACACCGGTTCCTCCTGGGCCAGGTCCCAGGCGGGGCTGATGAGTCAATTCACGTGTTTTATTTTAAAAACCAGACTGTTTTTCCTCTCTCCTCTGTTAGAGACAAAGTAAATGCCTCACATAAAACTAATGAAAACCTAGAAGAACAAAGCATGGCTCAGCACAAGGTCCATGATCCAGCGCCAAAGAAGTGAGTTGATCTAAGCGTCAGTAACTTACACACGGAACAGAAGCTTCCTCTTTCACGAGTAGGGAAAGCTGTAGCGTCTAGAGCAACGACCAGTTTGTTGGGCCCGTACCTTCTGCTGTATGGCAGCTGCCCTATATGCAGGTCTCTCACAGCAAGGAAAGAATTTAGAGTTTCTTTCGGTCCCGCCCTCTGTAATCTGGGTCATCCTATGAGGGACGGTGAAGGCCAGCTGGCCCGGAGCCTGTCTAAGGGGCAGAGAGTCTGTGCTTTTAGAGCCACTAAAGCAGGCGTATCAGGTTTGGTCTCAAGATTATGGGACCTAGAAAACCATGTTTCTGTTTTGGGAAGGAAGCTTGGGTCAGACGTCTGGACCAGCTCCCCCATCTTCAAGCACAGGAATCTTTTGTTCTGACCTCCATTCCTCTGGGTTCACTGGACCCCCCAGGGCAGGTTCACAAACACTTTCCCTTCTCCTGAGAGCAGCAGCCCCAGTGGTGGGACGGCTCGGTCCCCGAGACTGCCGGACTCCGTCCAGCAGGGCTTCCTCTGGGCCCGGGCCCGAGCCCAGGAGCTGGACTTTCCCATTGCCCTGTCCCAGCCCAGCCTTGGGGTCAAATCCCCATGAATCCGGCAGGGCCTCTCTGTGGAAATCACAGAACCACAGAATTTCAGAACCTCTGCCTGACTCTGCCGTTGACAGGGAAATTGAGGCACCGATGAGGAAATGGACTGGCTTGTGTCGCACAGTGCTGTTTCGTGGCAGAGCAGGGTCAGAACACAGCTGTGGTCCTTGTTACATTAGAATGCCTCATTTCCTGTTAGCTGCAGCGTATTACCTTTACATTCACTGTTTTCATTTATTTACTTATTTTTTTAATCCTAACCCAAGGATATTTTTCCCATTGATTTTTAGAGAGAGTAGAAAGGAGGGAGGGAGGTGAGGGGGTTGGGAGAGAGAGACAGGCAGACAGAGAGAAAGAGAGAGAGAGACATCGATGTGAGAGAGACACATCAATTGGTTTCCATCTGCACACGCCTCCACCGGGGCCGGGTATCGAACCTGCAACCTAGGTATGTGCCTTTGACGGGGGATCGAACCCACCACCCTTCAGTGCTCAGGTGGACACTCCAACCAGTGGGCTCCCAGCCAGGGCTCACTGTTTCTACTTGAAGCGGCCCACTCTCCTGCCCTCTTCCCCTCACCCAGACTCCTCAATGCCGGGAACGGGCAGAGTATGCCAGCCTATTCCACATATTATTAACTCTAGCAGAAAATGAGGAGGTCCCTGACCCGTTCTGAAAATGGCATTTTGGTGGAATTTTGCCAACCAGCATGATTAGGTCAGTACAGCACCGCTTCCTGCACTTGGCACAGTAATGGAGAGCTGAGAGCTGGGTTGGAGGTTGTTTTCCCGAGGGGCTAGTGTGGGTTCCTGACATGAGGAAGGCTTCACCATCCCTGGGTCTGTGCGAATTAACTGCACATGGTGTGCCCCCTCCTGAGCCCCAGGTGGGATGAGCGTGGTGATGGCGAAGAGCACCCTCATTCTGAACCAAATTAACCGCCGCCTTCCCAAGCTGGTGATGGAAATCCCAGCTGGCATGGGGCACCCAGGGACCTGATGGAGGGGCAGTGAGGGTTGGCTGTGTCCTAAAAACCTACCTCTTACAGGAAAAAGCGCTGGATTGCAGCGAAAGCCTTTGTGACATTTATCAAAAGAAAGAAAGGGCATTCCAGAGAACAACCAGACCAGGCCTCGCCCAGTACTTCTCAGCCTCTTCAGTCTCAGCTGGAGCCCCTGGAGGCCACCCCATGCAACTCAAAGTGTTCAGAAGAGCAAGAAGCCCGCTGGGGGCGCAAGGGAAAAGGTAGGAGGGGCGGACCTGGCTGCAGGCAGGATGTGAAGGGGAGCATCTCAGGTCACCCTCAGGGACAGGGGAGAACCAAGGACACTGCATGCTTGGTGTTCAAACGTGTGTGTGTGTGTGTGTGTGTGTGTGTGTGTGTGTGTGTAGGAGCCTGAAGGGGGAGTGCTCCATACATGCACAACTGCCTCCTGAGGTATGTGAACACCCAAGTAGAAAATGTAAACCCCCATCAGTGTTGCTGCACTTCCGTCCCAGAACAATTCAGGTCCTTTAGCATGAGGAGCCTCTCGCATCATGGACACTGTGGTAGGGACTCGACTATCCAGAGCTGAAGTCCACACAGTTGCCGCAGAGACAAGCTCCACCGCGGATGTGTTTGGGGTTCCCGGTTTCCTCCAGGCCTACAATAGGCCATTTCTGTAGGGAGCTCCACGGTGCATTGAGCGCATAATGGACAGCGGCAAGGTCTCCAGCAAGGCCTCCTGTGGCTCTGATCGTTCTGTCACTTTGAAAAGCGGGTCTGGTTTTCTCCTCAAACCTGATCTGGCCTTGAGTCCTGCCACCACGGGGTGCACTGTACTCGTCCTTCAGGGCTGACGTGTGGAGTTGCCTTAGGTCTGAAGTGGATTTCTAGTTGCATGTGCTGTATGTATTTCATGGAATCTAAGAGGCTGTCAGGACAAGGGTGCTCACATAAAAAGAAGATCAATGGGTTGTGGCAGTGACGATTTGTCAGAACTGCCACCTGGCCGACAGGCTCGAAGCTGCATCCTGATTTCAGAGATGTTAAGGTTTGGGAGAGGGCCAAAGCGCACCTTACTTGCCTTAAACATGGTTTAGTTTTCAATTTACTTTTAAAAATCATGTCCTGCATGACTTACCTATAAGCCTGCCAAACGTGCTCCCTGAGAATTTAAATTTATGAAGGACACCAGGACTTCCTGAGACCAGCCCATGCCTGGGCCACTCGGGCCCTCTCAGGGGCGGCCGTGACAGCACCGAGAGCCCGTGACCAGCCGCCTTCTGAGTGTGACCTGTGCACACACCTTTCTGGGTGACATTCACCACTTGAGGTCCTGGTGTGTCCCTCGAAACGCAAAAAACCAAGTGTGCACACGCATCATACCAGTGTTTGGGACTCACGCTTGCATTCCCAGTCTTTGCAGGAGTTGATTAGGTAAAACGCTCATATGCAGGTAAATGAGTTTGAAACTTATGAACATTGATGTAGAGGCGTCTGTTGCCTCGGGTTTTCATTCAGGCTACATAATTTTTTTTACATTCACCACCTCCACTTGTGTTATTGTCTAAGTTGACTTAATGAACGATAATCATCCTAACTGAGCTAGCAAAACATTCAGAAAAAAGATGCTTGACTGCCCTGGCCAGTTTGTCTCAGTGGTTAGAGGGTCGGCCCTTGGACTAAAGAGTCCAGGGTTTGATTCTGGTCAAGGGCAAGTACCTGGGTTGCAGGCTCAATGCCGGGCCCTGTCGAGGTGTGAGGGTGGCAGCTAATCGATGTGTCTCTCTCACATAGATGTTTCTCTCTCTGACTCTGTCCTTCCCTTCCACTCTCTCTGAAAGAAAAAAATATATATATATATCCTTGGGTGAGGACTAACAAAACAAAACAAAAAAAAACAGCTGTTTGGATCCGTGAATGAGCAGGTCAGTGGTGGATATTAGTAACATTGCATGGCTGCTGTTTCTGGGCCCAGCACCTTTTCGGTAGTTTCACATTTTATGTCTCTCCTTTAGTTCCAACTGCCATGTGAGGCAGGCACGATTCCTATCCCCTTTGCAGGGCTGGGAAAGTGAGGCTTGACAAGGTTAAGCACTTGCCCAGAGAATAAGGGGCGGAGCTGGGATCCGAACCCAGGTCTGACAGATTATGGAGCCTGAACTCTTCACCACTGTGAGCACTGCCTGCAGTTAAAGCTGCTTTGGTCCCTGAAGGTGCTGACCAAGCCTGGGGCACCAGCATTGCATAGTGGGTCCCTGTGGTGTGAGCTGTGGCCACCAGGTGGTGCTGTGGAGAGAGAAATAACAGAGGTCCTGCCATGGACTTGAATCCGAAATCAGAAATCAGATAAACCAGTTATGCCCATGTATGTGACATGTTCAGGAAGTTGGGCCAATTGTCTGCTCTGATAAGACTCCAGAATTCAAAGGTCATGAAGTGTAGGTTTGCAGGAGAGAATGCGTAGGGATCTAAATGGGAATAATTCTTGGTGTTGACAGTGTTTTGGTATGAAAAAGAGGTATTTCAAACTGATCCTTCCATAAGAGGCTGTTCTAGATGTACTAGGATTATCAGTGAGCAGCTCAGGTAGACTATCCTGTTGCAGCAGCCAGAAGCATCCCAGGAAGTGTCCCAAGGTCTTTGAACAGGAGCAGGAGTTAGTTGTGTGCGAGCCAAGTTGTCAGGGAGCTTGTCATTAGGGCGGAGGAGTAAGGAAAACCAGGTCCTAAACTAATAAACATCCTTATTTAATAATTTAACACATTGAAATTGAAAAATAGTCTAAGGCATCAGCTCCTAGAGCAATATAGAATTCTCCTCACGTGCTCAGTAAAGCGTTGGCACCAGGATGCCATTAAACGAATTAAGTAGAGTCAGGGCATAATGGTTTACCGAGTCCTGATTCTGGTTGTGCCGTGGGTATAGTTTCCAACTCTCCTGGGAGGACAGGACTCTGATCTCACAAGAACATTTAGCTAACGTAGTCATTTGTCATTACTCATTTCATTTATTTGCTGTTTTGTTTTGTTTTTCCTTCCTCTCTTGTGTAATCCGGGGGATAACAATTTAGCAACTCAGCGCAAAAGGAGTCGCCTTTTGAAAAGCGGAAGCGAGGACAAGGCCAAGTCTCCATCTGGCCGCCCCGCCTGCCTTTCTCTACACGACTGAGTTTCTGGCCTTTCTCTGACATCGCACCCGCTTCTAACTAGCCCCTCCCTTTCTCAGACACTGGGATTTCTAATCCTTTCCCTTCAGCAGTGTCTCAAGATGTATCCTCCTTCATGGCTGAAATTCAAACAAACAAGCAAACAAACAAACAGAAAAACAGTAGTTAAAGGCCAGATGACCCATAGCGGACCCCTCCTCCTGACACAAATTCCAAGCCAAGCTTAAAGTAGCCAACGTGGATTCTGACTTCAAAGGAGACCAGTTGTCACGGCCTCTGGACCGTACTCCAGCGCAGCACAGTGTTAGGGGAGCCTCGGGGCATCCACGCCCAGGTCCCTGGGCCAGGGTGTCCATGCTAAGTGAGTCCCTGGGCCCAGTGGCACCCCTGCCCTCGCACCTGCAGGCTTGGAGACCATGCCCCTGTGCAGGGTAGAAATGATCAGCGGCCGCTAGGCTTCCAAAACTCTGTGGACCCTGTCAAGTGAGATTTTTTTTTAAGACTCGTTTTTGGACAGCTAACTTTAAATCTGCTGCCCTTTTCTCCACTTCCTGTGTCAGAGCACAGAAGCTTGGCTTTTGCGGAGCAGTCCCTTTTTAGATGTGTTCCGTGTTTTGAAGAACTTACTGCTCCACTCAGCATCTCAAATAATTGGATCGATGTTGCCGAGCCAGGGTTCAGCCCAGAGTGACGCTGTAGGACCGTGCTGAGGTCCTCTGAAGTCTTGGATGCTGCTGTGAGGGCAGCAGTGGACAGACAGGACATCAGCTCACAGTCAGCATCAGCCGGGAGCGCTGGTCCACAGAGGCCTTTAGCTACTGCATTGTTTTCTGTCTTCAGCCATCCTCGTACCATCTCCAAGATTTTGCAAAGTCTGTATCACCTGAGTGATTATTTACATACTTTCCCTTGAAACGACTTGGAAAACCACTGTCACTATAAACACAAAGTCACCGTAAAAGAAAACGGGTGACTCTCGCACTGTTCCTGTCAGTTGATGTGGCACTGACTTCCTGGCTTGCTCAGCTCTGATTCCTGGGCTGCCACCTGCTGGTCCCCCGCCTGCCTGCCCAGCATGCTGTTGGAAACACAGTCTTTCTGGCCTGGCTGCTGTCTGGCACTTCCGCCTCTGCGCCCCTCCTCACGCTGACTTCACTCAGTGGACAACTGTCAGATTCACCCCAAGAGACTTGAATCTTGCTTCTCATCAAGGTTATCCTTCAGAATCCAAATTTTCCCTTGATTTCAGTTTGCAAGGCTTGGGTGCTTACAACTTCCCCGAGAGTCCAGACACTGGGTAGCTGAGAGCCAGAGGGGTCAGGTCCTAGGAAGGTGTGGAGGGGCCCAAATCCCCACAGTGGGCGTGGCTCCAGGTCCTTAGCCCTCCAGCTGCCTGGAGCAGGACGCTGTGCAAAACAGCCTTGTCCTGATGCTCCGAGAAACTCCAACCGCATTCATTTTTCACTTGTATTTGAAGAGCCCATCCCCTCTCCTAACGAGGCAGTTGAAGGTCTTTTAGGTGTGTATTTCTCCCCAATGTTGGTGTTGTTTTTACTAGTATTTTATTTAACTTTGCCAATAGTACATGTTCACAGCAGAAAATTCAGGGATTGCAAAAATGGAAGGTAAAAATCATTCTTGAGTCAAAGTCACCATGTAGAGATGAAGACTCCTTAAATGACTGTTAGGGTGACAATGAACTTCTTTCTGCAATCATAAGGGAAGCCTGTTGGCAGGGTGCACATCCTGGACCTTGAGGGCCTGGACCACAGGTCGGGAGTGGTCTTGAGCAGCCACAGGCCAGGTCTTCTTAAGTCAGGGATTGAGTGACACAGCAGGTGGGCCCAGTAGTTAATGTGTTGCACTTTTACCAACATTTTGTTGAGCCTCCTGAGCTCATCGTTTATTTTCTCCCAGCTGCTGGGGGCTCGCACTGTGAGCCATGGTTAGAGCCAGGGCCAGCCTCCCAGGGCCTCCAGCTCAGGCTGCCACCAGGGCCTTCCCTTAGACCACAGCCCGTGAGGCACACAGCCCAGCTCTTGTCCCTGGGCTCCCTGTGCCTGCTGTCTCTGCTTCTAGGCCGCAGTGTGATCGCCCACCTTGGCATGGGAATTGCAGCCCCATTTCTCACTGTCCTTCTCTGCCCCAGGCCCTGGGAACCTAATACCAAAGGGAGTGGCTCCACCCAGAAGCAGCCTTGATGGCACTGATGCCTCCACTGACCCAGCCACCAAGCCCCGGCCATCAGAGCTGGGCTCCGGGGCCTGTTCATCCGCAGCCATCACTACAGCTCCTTCCAGCTCCACCTCCACCCCCACGTCCCGGCACCTAGACCGCACCCACGGTGAGTCACGGTCCCTCCAAACCAAGAGTGATGAGCATCTCGGCCCGAGGTCCTTCCCAAAGACCCCGGTTCACAGGGGCAGGAGGCGCCTCTCAGACTGAGAGGTGGTCA
This sequence comes from Plecotus auritus, assembly GCF_963455305.1. Lineage (NCBI taxonomy): Eukaryota > Metazoa > Chordata > Mammalia > Chiroptera > Vespertilionidae > Plecotus > Plecotus auritus. The sequence goes on along the minus strand of NC_137782.1, from coordinate 111,925,523 downwards.
GCAGGTGGGTGAAGCTGTGGACATGTTTGGTGTCCCACAGACACAGGTTCAGAGCTCAGCTCTACCTATAACTGTGCGAGTTTGGGAAGGTAACTCCGCCATCTGGGGGCCTGGGCCTGAGCCCTGGAACCCACACCACTGCTCAGGAATTGGTGGCACCAAGCGGCTTCATAACGGAGGTGAACCGTCCTTTGGGCTACAATCAGGCAATGTTGGAGGTTTATTCTCCAGGGAGGAGACTTGACAGGGTCCTTGCACTGGAGGCTGGTCCATGGAGTGGAGGGCAGGTGTCCTAGACGGAAAAACAAGGGGGTTCAGGAGGGATTGACAGGTTGGATGTCCCCCAGATGCCAGTAGCCAAGCGTGCTCGCACCTTAGATGGGATGTTACATCCTCTTCAAGGCATCTGATTAGCGGGAGGCATTCCCAGCAGAGCAGTCGGGTCACATCTTGCCAGAGGGAGCCCATGAGAAGTCAGGGTCCCCGGACACCTGAGGAGCGCCTGCAACACCTGAGACAAACTGATTTGAGAGCAACAGAGTCAGCGGGCATTAGGCACAGAGACAAAAGCTTTAAAATGCCCATCGTGACCTCAGAGTGAGCCACTTAGCACAGTGAAACCAGACCAGGATGCTATGAAAAGAAGCATCTGGGGAAGAGCACTGGGAAATTTAAAATATGCAACAGCAGGGGAGAAATAAAGCTCAAAACTTAAAAAGACACTCTGCTTCTAACCTAGAGATGAAGAATCCGAGGACAGCAGAAAGAGCTGAAAATGACTGTCCCGGGGGTGTTAGAAACTGAAGAGAAGGGCTTATGATTTTTCATAATCTTACCTCCCACAGGACCCTGGAAGCCAAGGCATGCATAACCGTGGTTTGACAAGCCCAGCAAAGACAGACAGGGTCCCTGCCCTTGAGACTGCCTGGGGCAGCTTCAGGACCTGGCCCCTTGTTAACAAATCAGAAGCACCCCCGGGAGAAGATGAGGTGAGTGAGCACAGGGCAGGAGGCAGTCCCTCTGTGCTCCTGGGCAGACGCTGAAAAGGCAGCCACTCACTGTTGGGTGTCAGGGGCATGGTGCCTTGTGTGGCTGGGGCGGGCTTGCTCCGTGTCCCTTGTGGGCACTCAGCAGTTGGCCCGGTCTCCCAGGCTCTGCAGAGCAGAAGCCCTGCCTGGGCTCCAGAAGGAGCCAGGAGCACCATGTCCCCTGGGCCTGCCAGCGGCCTGTGTGGCTCCAGGCCCAGCCCTCCAGGCTAACCCTCGGGCTGTCTCAGCCTGGATCCCACCCAGAGCCCAGGCCTGTTTAGACGCCTGCTGACCCTGCCCAAGGGCCCCTCTCACTGCACACCCAGCACTGACCACGGCGATTCCCTGGCAGCCCAGAGCTCACGCTCAGGTGGACCTAGAACTGTCTGCAAAATGGAGACCCTGATGTCAGTTTGGGGGGGATCCAGGGCTGCTGTCAGAGAGCAGCTGGCAGGCCTGAGGCACCTGGCATCTTAGTCCTTCTCAGGGAAGAGCAGTGACCGGTGGCCCATGGATACTTGACGTTGCTGGGAGGAGCTGCTGGTGCAGGCTCAGTCTCTAGGGAACCCGCATCCTCCCTCAGGTGGTGGTACTTTCCTTTTCCTTCCTCCAGCCCCTGGAGAGCCCAGGCCCCTGGGAGATAATTGCTCTCAGGGCCCTGCTTTTGCTGCATCTGGCCCTGTAGCAGGGAGGGGCTCCCGGGACACTAAGTATCAGCTACCTTTTCAGCCACCTTATGACCATTTCTCTGAATTCTTTTTCTGGAAGGTTGATTGCTTCCATTTCATTTACTTCCTTTTCTGGTGATTCCTGCTTTTCTTTCATATGCGGGCTGTGTCTTTGTCTCCCCATGGTCTCTCTTCTCTGGGTGTCTGGTTATGTAGTTCTCTCTCTCCTGCGTTGATTTAAAGGCACAAAATACAGCAATACCAGGTACAACACACAAGGCACTGAACAGAAATGTATTCACGATATTAATAACCTCCAATAAAGGTGACCACCAGAGAAAGGCAAATTAGGGGATAGTAGAGAAAGAAGAAGAGGAAAAAGAAAGAAAGAAGAAGAAAAAAAAAGGAGTGTCAAAATGAAATTGGGAAAAGGGAAAAAAAGAATAAAAAAAAAAGTAAGAGAGACAAGAAAGAGACTAAGAGAGAAAGGGAAACAGACTATATATATTGGGGATAAAACTCCAATAGAACAATCACTTATCCCAGCAAATGCCAGCAACAAGTACCTGGGGATTAATACAAACTACAACACCAACTAATATTGAGTGAGGCAAGGGAAAACAGAAGCACTAAACAAACAAAAAAATAAAAGAAGAATAAGCAAAACAATCTCACAAAAAAGCATAAAAATTCAATATATTCTACATTCAAGCGAACAACAACAAAAGGACAAAGAGAAAAACAATTTTTTGGATAGTTAAGACAGCGAAGAGAGAAGTGTGTATGGACTTGGAGCAGGGGATTGGAGATTAGATATATAAGTAGGGTGAAATTTTAACAGGGGGTAAACAGAAAGAATAGGGAAAATCTAAAGCAGGAAAGGGGTAAGATAAACAGGACACCAAAAAGGGAAAAGTGAGGAAGAGAGTGATGGCATAAAGGTAGATTTGAGATAGAGTAAAATGATGCTAAAGGAAAGATAAAAATAGAATGTAGAACATTAATCCCAAAACAAAATGAAGAGAAAATAAAATGACACTTAAAAAAAAAAAAAAGATAAAATAGCAGTAGTAATAATACGGATTGAAAATAAAAATGTAATAATTAAAAAGGTAAAATCAAGTCAGGAAAAAAAATTAGTTTCTTGAGTAAAAGATGCAAAAAATGAAAATAAAAAAATAAAAAATAAAAATAAAATGTGGAGTAGTGAAGGTCATTCACTTCCTCTGTTGTTCTGTTTGGCACACCTGTTTCTCAGTCCGGACAGTATTGCAGTTCCCTGCGTTCCACTGCTCTTCAGTGATGTAAGCCAGTCCTGATTTTAAGCAGGCGGTGAGTCTTAATTCGTATTCCTTTATTTTTGATTACACAAGAGTCAATTTGTGATTCAGCCCCTGGGTGGCAGTGTTTCTGGATTGACTTCCGGGTTTATCTATGGCCTCTCTAGGCAGTGTTAGAGCCTTCTTTCCCTGTGGCACTCACTATGGGTTTGTGGGAGTGGGCTGCCTCAGAGCCGGCTCTCCGATGGTCACTCCCCGCTCCTATCCCCAGGTTCCAGAAAAACAACTTTCCCCTACAGTCTCCCAGGGTGTCCCCAACTGGGTGATCCTATGATTTGGGTTTAGTAATCAGAAGCAAGAATTTCAAGAGGAAAAAGCCCAAGTGTGCGCACTCCGTGGCTGCGCATAAGTCTAGCACACCCCTGAAATTCCTAGGGTGTCCCTGCACTTCAGATCAAAATGGGTTGCTTTTTAGAGAGCCCTTCTGTTAGCAGCTCTGAGGACCCCCTTCCACATTCACAGATCACGCCAGCCCCAACAGCCACCGATTTTTCTAGGCACAGACTTCCCTGGTCCTCCAGCTCCCGCAAAACGCGCGTTCCTCTCTCGCGCTGGGACCAGAGACCTCACCTTATCCCAGGCGAAATCTGACCTTTCCGTGGTGGAGTATAGAGCTCCTCTGAACCCGTGTGTTTGCGCCAATTGGGGAGCGTTGTTCTGGGGCTCGCAGCTGTTCCGTGGGTGCCCCAGTTGTGGATTCTCAGGCTTCCGATAAGCTCCACTTTCCGGTTCAAGATGGCGCAGATTCCGCGTCCAAGCCCACAGCTCCGGGAGGGGACCCAGCCGCAGTGGGAGCTGCCAGGTCAGGGGAACCCCGTCTAGCAGTCTCCCACCTTCTTCTGGAGTTCAGCTGTCCCCCAACTTGCCAACAAACACTCCTCGTGCGACCCTCAGCTGTTCTTTCTTTCTGCTCCGAGACAAGGCTCGGAACACGTCTGTCTATTCCGCCGCCATTTTTCTCCTCGCTACCTTTGCTTTCTTTTGATAATTCCAGTATCAGCTACCTTTGCTGCATTGCTTTTAGGCCAGGACACTGCTGTCCTTTGGAGTCCCAGTCATTGCGCAGGCAGAAGTGTGACTTAAAGTTAAATCAGATAGAGTCCCGAGTGTGAGGCTGTCCCAGCAGGAGAAAAAGGGGAGAGATAGGACATACAGGCACCTGTTCCCTAAGGACACGGTCCACCCGTCCCTCCCTCCTCCAGGAGCTGGACACGACTACACCTCGGGGGCTGGGCCAGAGTCAGAGGTGGCTGTCTCACTAAAGGCCCAGGTTTCCCCGTGGATGTTCCAGGTCCGCTGACTCTCCAGCCCTATGTTCTCCGCGGGCTAGAATTCAGATGACAGCCCCTGTGAGCGGTCCCTGGAGCTCAAGTTCCCAACCGCAGGCAGCACGGGGCGTGGACGGTGTGTGGTGCCCTTCCGCCTGGGTTATCACACCTGTTTCCATCAACAGTGCTTTTCCTTCAAGCTAAGGCCTGTGTGCAAATCCCACACACAGAGGAGGTGAACGAGGAGGTGTTGTGCTGAAGTGGGAATGGGGACCCACAGTTCCTCAACACCCTTTTCCTGCCTCCCCTAGGGGCCTAAGCATGCAGCTCCTGCTTACCTCCCTCCAGTGATGGGTGTCACTACTTCTGGAGGCTCTGACTCCTCTTGCTGGCAGGAAGCGCTAGTGGCCCAGGCACAGAGCACTGATTGCAGGAAGGTCTCACCTTCCTCACCTGGACTTTAGTTGCCCAGAGCAGCTCCCAGTTGAAAATTTCATCTTAGAAATTGGTGGAAACACTTGCCATCTCAAGTAGGCAGAAGGGAATCAGTGAATGATACCAGCCTTTTCAAACATTAACAGTTGCTTTGGGTTTTTATAATTCCTGAGAACAAAATCCTAGGAGGGTGGGAAGCTAACGTTTTGAATAAAGTGAAAACTGAGAGAGTTTCCATTGGATTCAGCTTCTGAAGTAATCAACAGTAAGTGTAGCAGTGAGCATTATCTCCTCCCTCCCATTGCCTAGAAAGCTCCATGGTGCTGGCATGGACTCTTACAACTTATGGGCAGAGACAGGCTCTGTGGGGAAACAGTGTGAAACCCCGGAGCCCTCACATCTTCTCACTGGGTGGAGGGGAACAGGACAGGAGGAGTCGGCCACCGCTCTTGGAAGTGTCACTGAGGGGACAGATTTATGCCGAATCAGCTGAGGAAAAGGGTCTTATTCCTGAGTGTTCTGATTCCTCGAGCTTCTCATATCAAGAGACAGAGGCGAAGGGGTGGGCAGTGCTGGGCTCCAATGGACGGAGGGTTTGGAGCCCGCTGATCTGTGTCACAGTTGCCTTTCAGTGACACGTCCTTTTCCAAGAGGAAGGTGGATGTTTCTGTTCAAGGTTTTTCTTTCTCAAAGAGGGGGCTGGTTCTGCTTCTGTGCTCTCCACGGAACCAAGTACTTTTCGGCTCACCCCCAGCCCCGCTGCTAACAGGCTTTTTCAGAATCCTGCTATTTGGGGAGCGGGCCAGGGCTGGGGAACTGGGTGCCCTGTGCCCCTGTGAGTCCAGAGCAGACTGCTAGGTGGGGCAGAAGCAGAGCTGCTCCTAGTGTGTCCCCGGTTCTCAGTGCAGTTCAGCTCAACACCAGCTGTGTGCAGGGAGGACGGGCACACAGTCCCTGTCCCCAGCTGTGACTGTGCGGTGGGACAAGCCCTGATGGTACACGGGGCGGGGCCGTGGGACTGCGTGTGCTGGGGGCATGGACCAGGAGGGGCGGTCTGCAAGCCTGGAAGGGACCGCCTGCCCTGGCCAGGTGGTGCTGCCCTCCCTGCAGCAGGTGCTCCCCCTCTGATCCAGGGAGGCAGGGAGGGCTGCCCTAGACACGCTCAGGCAGGCACACACCACAGCCAGGAGGGCGGCTGCCCCACACTTGTCATCGTGAGGTCCATTTCTTTTCCCTTTGGGGCAGCTGTCAATTTGAGACAAAAAGAAGAGGAGCTGAAGGACAGCAAACAGCCACGGAAAGCCAGCATGTTCTTTCCTCCTGAGACCCAGCACACGCCCCTCGGACCCCCGAGGTGAAGCGGCCCCTGGAGCGGGCACAGGCTTCATTGTGCACACGTGGAGCGGGCACAGGCTTCATTGTGCACACGTGGGCGCTCACTCTGCCCTGTCCTGGCTCCCGCCCTCACCAGGTGCCACTGTTCTGGTCTAGGCAGCGTGTTTCCACATGTTCTAGAAAGCTCCATGTGTCCTAATGGTGGGCTCCTCACCCCTCCAACGTTTTGCTTTCCCAGAGCCACCCCATTTGGTCTATACCGGAGTTCTGCGTGAAATTTCCTTTGTCAACAACATTGTTTGAGCTCCAGACTGCACATACACAGACGCACAGGCTGTCATCCCGCACAGCCCATGCCCACTGTGCACGGGGCCTGACTCTCAGGGGAGGCGGGTCCCCTCCTGGGGTGTCTCCAGAACCTGCGTCTGTCATTCTGAGGGCACTCCCTGAGCTGTGGCAGAATCGCTCTGTTCTGTCCTCCTTTGAAGACTGGATGGCGTAGTCTGGGCTAGACTGGGTCAGCGGCCCTTTCGGTTCAGGGTGGTCCTTTCCTCTCAGGGTCCCGGCCAGGCAGCTTAAGAGAGCCGCAGGGATGCATCCAGTGACTGCTCACCTCACAGCATGAAGGGTAAATTGGCCTTCCTTCTGGGCACTTTCTAGTGCCCTTGAATCTCTGCTCCGGGCTTGGTGCTATCTGTGTGATTTAAAGAAGACGATTAGCAAGTTCTTCAAAGCTTGATGGGTTTGCCTCCATAGGGCACACCATGCCGTTTCAGGCTCAGGCCTGGGAGTTTTCACGGATTGGGGTTCAGATCCCTTCTCCTCACTGACCAGCTCTGGGCACCTGGGCAAGCCACCCATCCTCCGAGTCTGAGTTCCTGCAGCTTCCGGAAGGGGACAGGTCCGTGAGTTCCGGTCCATCGTAGTCAGAAGACACGGGGTGAGTGTGATTCCTTTACGATGTTTAAGCTTGTTAATGGTGCAGAAGATGGCTGTGTACGCCTCACAGCTGTTGCTAATTTCAGCTTTAGCAGAAGCTCTGCACCTCCCTCCCACATATTTTGTTTTTAAATCCCACTGTGAACTTCTAGAGAATTCCAGCATGTCCTTGACATCCCCAGTGCCAGCCTGGGAGAAGTGTGCTCCGGGTCCCCCAGCAGGGCTCCCTGTGTTCCATGAGCCGGAGGCAGCGCAGAGCCCACTGGAGGCAGGTGAGTGAGAGTGAGTGACTGACGTGTGTCCCTCTGTGTCCCCTCGCCCGGACACCAGGTTCCTCTGACCCGGCCCTCTTCACCGCAGGCCCGAGAGCTTCCGCAGTGAGGACCTGATGCCCAGCAGGGACACAGCACTCTGCCCCGCCCCGCAATGCCAGGACCCCAGGACACACTACCCTCAGCCGCCTGGAGTACCCACCACCCGGAATGGGCCTCTCCACCAGGAGGCATCCAGAAGAGGGGTGTGGCCCAGCCCCAGGGATGGTCACCCTGGAGGAGTTCCTGGAGGAGCGTGACTGGGCTCCCCCTATGCTGCGTGTGGCCCGGGAGTGCTCTTTCCTCACTCTCCCCTCAGATGGACCTGGACCAGAGGGGAGACCTGGACAGCAAAGTCACAGGGAGGGATGGGATGGGGCTGGCGCAACCTGGCTGCAGAGCTGGCTGGATGGGAACATAACCACTAGCCAGAAAGTGACTGTGCTGGCGGCCCGCCCAGACCTGGGAGGCTGTTCTCTCCATCTGTGCAGAGAGTGGCAGAAATGCTAACATGAGGGGTAAGCCATGCAGTCTCTCTTGTAGTTATACGACGCTGCCACTGGGAAGGAGGCGGTCCTAGTCCATCTGTCAATAAACGGGCAAGGCTGTGCTGCAATGACACTTTACTTATGGACATTGACCTTTGAATTCCATAGAGTTTTCACAAAAGATCGTTTAAAAAAATTTTTTTAATCATTTAAAAATGTAAAAACACTGCTTAGCTCACAGGCCATACCAAAGCGAGTGGCAAGTCCTAGCCGGCTTGGCACAGTGGTTAGAGCATCAGCCCGTGGACTGAAGGGTCTCAAGTTGGATTCCAGTCTAGGGCACATATGCAGTTGCAGGCTTGATCCACCAGTCTTGGTCGGGGCATGTGCATGGGGCACCCAATCATTGTGTCACTCTCACATTGATGTTTCTCTCCCCCTCCCCCCTTCCCTTAACCCCTTCTACTTTCTCTAAAAATTAATGGAAAATATATCTCCTCAGTGGAAGGTTAACAACAACAACAAAAAGAGAGAGAGTGGATGTCAACGGGCCTATAAAAAGTCCCAGCACAGTCTGGCCTGTGCCAACAAGCTCTTCCATCCATCCACCTGCTTTCATTTTTGAGCACTTGCCCTGCGCCTCCCTGGGCTTGACACTGGGAAAATGCAAATGCAAAGGCCGCAAACAGCGGAGACTGGAAAGAAGGAATGCTATCAAGGCCACTCATGCTGGATGGAGACATTTGGGCCCTGTCTCTGGAGCCCAGCCTGCTGTGGTGGTTTTTGTGGCCAAGAAAGACAGCGATCAGTGCAGCATCTCAGATCAGCGTTCCATGAGCACAGGCCAAAATTAACCATTTTCTAGGTCCTAGAAGGCTCTAGAAGGCAGTTGTACTTCATTTTAATTAAATGAACTGAGTGCTGTTCACAAGGCCAATGCCTGATGGTGTTTGCTTCTGCCACGAACTGGATAGTTCTTGGTTGAAGCATCTGCCCCCTGGTAGTCAGTGCGCATCATAGCAACTGGTAGAATGGTCAAATTGTCAGACACTTAGTATATTAAGCATATACACACACACACACACACACACACACACACACACACACACATACTAGAGGCCCAGGGCACGGAATTCATGCACTTGAGAGAGGGGGGGCGTCCCTCAGCCGGGCTGCGCCTTCTCCCAGTCTGAGACCCCTCAGGGGATGTCCACCTGCCCACATTCAGACATCCCTCTTGCAGCCCGGGGCCCTTGCAACAGGACCCCTCACTCCTTACCGCCCACCTGCAGTGGAGGGAGGAGCAGCTCTGCCACTGAAGCTGAGCTAGCCAGCCATGAGCCCAGCTTCTGGCTGAGTGGCGCTCCCCTTGTGGTAGCACACTGACCACCAGGGGGCAGCTCCTCTGTTCAGTGTCTCCCCCTGGTGGTCAGTGTGCGTCATAGAAACCAATCTTTCAGCCGTTCAGTTGATTTGCATATGAGGGTTTTATTATATAGGATATATAGAAGTGGCCCGGTGCACAAATTCATGCACATTGATAGGAAATTAATTAGAAGAAATAATGTCTGGCCAGGGAGGGACCGCGGGAGGTTGGTTTCAGGGAGTGTCCAGCCCATCTCGCCCAGTCCTGATCGGCCAGACCCCAGCAGCAAACTAACCTACTGGTCAGAGCATCTTCCCTGGTGGTCAGTGCGCATCATAGCAACTGGTCAAATGGTTGGACATGTAGCATATTAGGCATATATATATATATATATATATATATATATATAGACTTTTAAATGACAAAAGTATAGAGATGGAGCGCAGGTTAGTGGTCATCAGGTGTAGGCACGGGGATGGGGGTGGTATATGTGACTATAAAGGAGAAGCATGAGGGAGAGCTTTAAGGTAATACAGAAGTTCTGTTCCTTGACTGTGGTGTCTGTACAAATCTACACACACAGAACTTCCTGGAATACACACACACACACACACACACACACACACACACATCCTTGTAAACTGATAAAACCTGAAAAAGGTCTGAATATGATATCAGTTCCCTAGTTTTGATCATGTACTGAATTATGTACTAAAGTTATGTAAGATGTTACCTCTGGAGCAAAAAGAGTGCAAGAACCCTCTACTATTTTGCAACTTCCTGTGATTTATAATTATTTCAAAATAAAGAGGTAAGTAAATGGGCAAAGACATGAATACACATCTCCTCTAAGAAGATAAATGGCTAATAAGCACATGAGAAGATGCTCAACATCGTAAGTCATTAAGGAAATGCAAATTAAAACCCCTCACACTCACTGGCATGGCTACAATCAGAGACCAACAATACCCAATCTTGTCCAGGAGAAGGAAGCTGAACCCTTCAGGCGTGGCTGGTGGAAATGGAAACAGTCTGGCAATTCCTTAAAAAGTTAAAAGTGCATTTATCATTTGACACAACCATTCCACTCCTAACAATCTACCCAAGGAAAAAGAAATCACAGATGTCCCCACAAAGACCATAGCTCCAGTGTTCATAGCGCAGTAACTCACAATGTCAAAAAGTGGGAGCAGACCAAGTGTCCATCAACTGCTGAGTTATAAACCACACGCGGTGCATCTGCACCATGGACAAGGGCACAGAGAGGACCACAGCATCACACGCGCTACACATGGGCCTGGCAAACATTGTGCTGGTGAACGAAGCGGGCCACAAAAACTGCCTTTCGTACGATTCTATAATCTGTCCAGGAAAGGCAAACCCACAAAGGCTGGAAGCCTGCAGAGCAGCTGCCCGAGGCTGGGAACAGGAATAAGACTGACTGCAAATCACATACGAGGGATCTTCTTAAGATGAGAGGAATTTAAAAAGCTGGATTGTGGTGATGGGTGCACAACTCTGTTCATTAAGTAAAACCATTTAATTGCACACTTAAACATGGCAATTTTATGGCATGCAAATTATTGAAATATAGCTACTTAAGCAGCAAGAACAAATGAGAGAGAGAGAGAGATAGAGAGAGAGAGACTGCAGGAGGGCTCCAGAGTGTGTCTGGCCCATCTTGCCCAGTCCCAATTGGCCAGACCCCAGCAGCAAGAGGGGTCTCCTGCAGTCCCTTATCTACACAGAATCTATGGAATATGCACTTACCTTGACTGCAGCTGGGACTCTACTAAAGAGCAGGAGAACTTCTCCCACATTGGTCAGTTGTAATGGACACTGTTGAGGACCTTGAATTTTTCTCTCTGCCAGATACATTAAAGAAATAGCTGTCAGCATTGGTTCAGAAATCTATTAAAAGTCATACAAATTATTCTGCAAGAAACCTAAAAACTCCATGGGCCAAGCAATGTCCTTAGAGACCCCCAAACACTTCTAGGATTTGAATTTCATGATCTCTGAGATTACTTTCACTTTGAGACTGAGTCACCTCCACAGCTTTTTTTGGGGGGTGGGAGAAGGAGAATCAAAATACATTGAATTAACATCAATGGACTTTTTCTTTTCCTTCCATATTACGCTAGTCACCTACTGCTAAAGTAATGCAGACTTGAATTTTAACCCGTCAAGGGGCTCAGGCATTTCATAACATCTGTGTGTGTGTGTGTGTGTGTGTGTGTGTGTGTGTGTGTGTCCCTCTCTCTCTCCCTCCCATCTCTCCTACTAGGTTCTACTTCCTCACTCATTTTAAAACCATGCCACTAATGCCCCAAAATTTCTTCCTGGAGTGGTGCAGAAGACCAGAAACCTGTAACAGGGATCTGCAATATATTCAACTTACCAACAAGGTCTTTAAAGACAGGGGTTTTTATTTTATTTGTGAGGACCAACACAGAGAAGCACCATCAGCACTGTATTCCCATCTCTCCTTCCCCTCCAACCCGCCCCTCTAAGAGCATGCATTTGCCTGCTGTGTCACAGCTCACCGCCTACCTCTGTGTGTGATAAACACAACCTCCTTTCTCCTCAGCCTACTCTACCCCTCCTCAGTCCCTCTCCCCTGTATTTCCAATGCTTTCCCAGCTTGGGTGTGCTCCTTAAAACCTATTCTCTCAATTAAGATAAAGGTCTCAAAATATAACGGTGGGCTGGCTATTATTTTTAAATCTTTATTGTTGGAAGTATTACATGTAACCCCTTTTTTCTCCCATTGACCCCTTATAGCCTGCCCCTGCCCCACACCCCAGGCCTCCACCACCCTATTGTCTATGTCCATGGGTTATGCATAGATGCATACAAGTTCTTTGGCTGATCTCTTCCCACCCACCCATCCACTCCTGCCACCTCTGACATTCGACAGTCTGTTCCATGTTTCTGTGTCTCTGGATCTATTTGGACGGACTAACAGATGACATGAAGGACTCATTGAAAATTAGCAGGTGTGACAATGGTGTTACGGTTAGTTGAGGAACTGCCCTCAATTTTTAGAGACACACTGAGGTATTTGGTCATTAAGACGCATTTCCTTTAAGTAGGTCAGCATACACAAACTCGCCCTTGACCCAGACCTCCGTCCGGCTAGTTGTGTATCCTCACGGCCATTCAAAGGCAGACTCCTTAACACAGCCTCTAGGTCCATGTTCACTTCCTCAGCCCCATTTACTTCCTCCCCCAACTCCTCTCCACCACCTGCTCCCCACGTGTTCTAGCCAAGGTCCCTGTGCAACCCATCAGAAGGGAAGGGATCCTCTCTCCTTGCTCAGGCCTCGGGACTCCAGAAGGAGGCTGACTTCCCTGTAAGCCTCATCCACAAGGAAGCAGAGATTGGAAAAGAGTTTTAGAAACTACGACATCCATTCTCATTTGAAACGGAGGAAAATGGACTCGGTCGCACATTGCTGACGGGGGTGTGAATTCCCTCCTAGAAAAGTCTGGCAGAATCTATTTAAAAGTACACATGCTATCCCCACATGTTTTGAGAGAATCTAGTGAATAAGCACAAATTATATAAGGAGGTTTATTGTATAGTTATTTGCAATGGCAACCCCCTGGAAACCAGTTCCATATTCATCAACAGGAAATTAGATGAAGAACTCTGGTATGTATGCTATGAAATATTATGTACGTCTTGAAAATAAAGAGATGTGTGTGTGTGTGTGTGTGTGTGTGTGTGTGTGTGTGTTGAAGTGGAAGGATGGCCATAATATGTTGTTATTAAGTAGAAAAAAGTAGTAAGTGGAAAAAGCAAGTTACCGAGTATGTGTAAAATATCTTCCCATTTTTCATTACAGAAGAAAAACTGCTATATAAATACATTAATGTACACAAACACAAACATGTATGAAAGAAGAAACACATATATATTTATGTAAAAATCTGGACTAATACCCACACACATAAGGGTTAAAGCCACAACCCGAGGAGAGAGCCCTGGGCGGCCCTAGGCACAATGGGAAGTGGGGGTGCACCAAGTGGTCCTTGACTTCCCACTTCAAACACTCATCCTACCTGTTCTGCCAGGGCCTGGGTGGAGGACAGAGGCAGAGAGATTGCCTGGAAGGTCCCTCTGGTCCCTTGCTTTGTCCTTGGCTGAAACTCCCCACACCGGAGGGCAGACGTGCTGGTGCCGTGAGCATCCTGAGCAGGTCAGGGGCAGCTGGGCCTGTCTCTGCACCTCCGAGAGGGATGGCACTTAGCTTCCTGGGCAGGGCTTGCTCCGAGAGGCGGAGGCTTGGCAGGCGAAGTCCCAGCTCTCGCTCCACTTGCTGGGAGTGGGGCAAGCCTTGTCCCGTCCAGCACAGGAGTGGTGGTCTCAGTGCCTCTGAACCCCTCGTGCCCTGGCTCCGTGTGGCATCGATAGCAACACGTTTCTAGTGAGCTTATCCTGGGGAGTTCTGTCCACAGATCTGGTCATGCAGGGAGGGGCAGGGCGGGTGGTGGCAAGGCAGGTAGGAGCTGGGTTTAAGATCGGCCTCGGGTCTGGTGGTCTCACACTCTCTGCCTGCTCCAGGCCCAGCCTTTGCCACTGTAGAACTTGGGCACAGCTTCTTGCCTTCTGGTCTCTCACTTCTACGTTGGTGGGCTGTGCAATGCAGGTTTAGATGTTTCTGCTGCCTAATACCTGGGCACATGGGAATAGTAGCTATAAATCATTTAGGTCACGCTGTACTCTGCTTCTGGACACTTGTCCATTCTGGCCTGTCCCCAGGTCCTTCAGGGCTCAACTCACATGGCACCTCTGATTCCCCCTCATGGCACCTCTGATTCCCCCTCAATCACCTCGTGATTCCGCTGACAAGTGTCTTTGAACACTTCTGGGAGCCCCATGAGAACAGAAGTGCATAGTCCTGCCCTGCAGAACTAGCCTTGGGGTGGGGGACAGGCCAGCTCTGGGTTGCCTCATAGTAGGCACTCTGGGTGCCCCAGCATCTGATTCAGTGGGTGGGACAGAGTGGAGTTGAAGTCCTTCTCAGAGGGAGCTGAATGAAGACAATTACACTTCAATGGACACCAAGGGCCTTCTCCAGGAGCAGCTGACTGTTTCTTGGTTTTGGACTGAAAAGCTATTCGAGCAGGAGGAGAACGTGCAGCTGAAATCTAAGCTGCGCCACCTACAGTTGGTAGGACAGGCTGTTGTCGCCACGTGTAACACAGAGAGGGGCAGTTTCAGGTTCATGTTGTGCCCTTCTCTGATGTTCAGCTACTGGGTTGGTGCTGCTGCGGACACAGTGACCCGTTGACGGCGGAGAGTCGCTTGCTAAGCTCAGTGGCTTGAGTGGGCACCACTTAAGGCTCCCAACACAGAGAGGGCCTGATGCTGTGTTGCTTTCCTGTGAGGATGGATGGATGTGGGCATCTGTTGTAAAATGGGTCTCTGCTGGAGTTTATGGTGTGGTTTGAGCTGTGCTGTGTGAGTCCCTATGGCCTTTCCAAGGTGTTAGGCCTGCTAAGGGGCCACAGAGCTGCCACCATCATAGCACTTCCTTTAAAGCCCTGTGCTGTACGTCACTTTGTTCAGACACCGCTCAGAGACCTCGGGTGTCTTCATCCCCTAGGTCACTGGGTCAACATACCTTCTAGTGGTTGTAAGTCTCACAGCTGGGCTGTATGTTGGGGTCATTTCTGTGTGGCTGTGTTTTTGAAGTGAGCAGGGCATGGAGGCCCTTCATCCTGGGGGAATTAGGGCAGATGCACGGGGGCTGGGGGCTGTCCAGAGCGTGTCCCAGGCCGCATCCTCACCCCCCCCCCCTTTCTGCACTAGGCCTGGGACACAGAGCAGAAACGCCTTGAGGAGCTGCGGGAAGAGAACTTGGCCCTCAAGGCAGCACAGGGGCAGAGTGTGGAGGAGTCCGGCCACCTGCGCTGGGAGCTGGAGCAGCTGTCAGAGGGTAGGCAGCAGCCCTTGGTGCCTGGGATCCAGCCTGATTGAAGACAATTACACTTTAATGGATACCAAGGGCCTTCTCCAAGAACAGCTGACTGTTTGGCTTCTCCCTCACCCAGGGAGCTGAACCCTTGGCTCTGAATCGTATGTGTCAGCCCATCCTCAGCCCAAGTAAATAGGGTTTTATTCAAGGGCCATTTGGAACTGTTTCATTGCAATTCTCCCAAGAACATGAAGGGCCTGGCAGCCTTGAAGTCAGGACATGAAATGCAAAGGAAGTGTTGCCAGATTTATCAGTTCCCATTCGGCCAGGCCCAGGAGCTTCCAGATGACAGCACGCTGACACCGGGAGGGTGTTTCAGATCTCTCCCTGGAGCACTGGAAGCTCTGGATGCAGGAGACGTCGCCAGTGGTCACTAACCCCCATTATAGTTGTCCCCGGGGCATGGTTTCCTTAGTTGCTTTCATAATCGGGCAGATGGGTGTAGTCTGCTCTCCTTCTTCCTGGGCAGGGGCTGCTCAGGGGCTGCTGTTCAGGGGACCCAGGCCTCTTCCTCTCCCTCTGGCATTGGCCCCCTCCCAGCCCCCAGAGGAGGTGTGGGATTGGCCAGGGAAGGTGTGTGGGTCAGCTGGCAGTGCAGCAGGAGTCTCAGCACCCAGCAAACAACAAGCCAGTTCCCGTGTCCAACAATCGCACGCGTGCACCTGAGAGTGCAGGTGAAGGCTAGCTTAGAGCTCTGCAGAGCCAGGAGGGCCTGTGGCTGGTTTGGGGAGGGGCTGCTTTTCAATTCTGAGCAACACTACTCAGCGTCATGGAAAGGCTGTTGAAAACAGCTGGGTATTCCTTCTCTTCAAGGCCCCCATCCACTCCAAACCTAAAATCAGTTCATTGAACTAGGAGTCTGTGTGGGAGTTAGTTCTTTCTGTGGTTTGGTGTCTCCCTGCTCCTGGGAACCCAGGCTCTGGGAGTTCAGGTTCCTGGGGAGCACCACTGCCCCCTGGTGGGACACAGAAGCGGTGCGGCTGGCAGGGACTGGCTCAGACCAAATGTGCTTCTGATAGGGACCAGGGTGGCTGATGGGGTTGGAAAGCCTCCCTGAGTCAGATGCTCAGTGTAGCCTGAGAGCCCTTTCAGGTCACTGACTGACTCCTTCTTGGTGTTCCCAACTCCTACTGCTTAGCTGGCAGCTCACGAACAAAGCGGGAATGTACTTTGGTGTGGTTGGTGTGGTGACGTCTTGAGTCAGAAAGGCCTGGTTTAAAGTCCTGGCTCCTACACTTGTTAGCCAAGTGACCTCTTCTAAACCTCAGTTTTCTTATCTGCAAAATGGGGGTAGTGAAGCTGCCTCTCAGGATTGCTATGGAATCTTGTGAGGAGACAGTGAGGCTGTCCCTGGCCCACGGGGCACCAACAAAGAATGGCTGTACTTATCGCCCTTGTCTTACCCAAAGAGACGCACTGCTCTGCTTCTTGGGGTGCTCATGAGTAGCCTTATTAGCAGTACAGTGCGATAAGGCTCACAGGGCTGACTGTGTGGCCCTGGAGGGACAGCTGAGGGAACAACCCTGACCCCTCATGCATTCATGTTTCCTCCTGAACAAGCCCCGGAATCTACTCAAAGTCACGCACCTGCTGGTGGCAGGGAGGGGCCGAGAACTCCAATTCTTCTCAGGTGTCTGCTCCCTTTTCTGTTCCGCATTCAAGCTGTTTCAAAGCCACGGAGGACATTGCCTTTTTCTGGCTTTACCCTATGTTTTCATCTCACTTAGAATTTTTAAAGCAATTTGGATACACTGTCCGATTCTTTTTCAATGCAATTGTGAAAGTACAAAATGAAATCTCTGTCTGAAGGACCTTACCCAGAGATGGCGAGTACTGGGCTTATGCGCCCCATAGCCTCTTCCACCCACAGACATGTGGGTCAATGATCGTGTCCCCCCTACACCCTAGGCTGAACCACCCGGACACCCCCACTCTGAGGCTGGCACAGAGAGCGCACTCTCTTTGCCATCTCTGTTCCTCTCTGAAATCCTTGACTTGACCGTCAGGTTATAACTTTATAAAAAGTGGTGCCAGCTGTTCCACCATCTTGAACTTTTACATTGGCTTCTCCACCGTCACTTGCTTTCTTCTTAAGCTCTGGCTGCTTTCCTAACAAACCCATCTGAGCCAGCAGAGGGCCTATAACCGCCCAAGGAGCCCTCAGATGCACACAGCAACAGCACCCTGGGAAAAAGGGAGGGCATCCAGCTGACCATTCTGGCCCCCCAAACCTAGGGCTCAGCCTGATGGCTGTCTTGGGGCGGGGGCAGAGAGGCCCCTGGACTCTGGGCTCTGACTCCACTTGCTCTTCAGCCTTCAGGTGCTTCCTGAAGCTTGACCAGGAGGAGCAGAGCCTCCAGGGCACCATCCAGGGGCTGCGGGACACCTCCCAGGTCCTGCAGGAGAGCAGCCTCCAGCGCGGGGAGCTGGAGAAGGAGAACCAGCAGCTCGGCAAGCAGGTACCCGTGGGTGCTATCCGGAACCTAGGGGCATGGAAGTGGCCAGGGGGAGCACCCAGGGGTCGGTGAGCATGCGCAACTGGGGGAAAGGCAGTGTCCGGTGCAGCCACCGTTATGGGAGGGGGACAGGAGTCCTCCTGGAGAGGCGTCACGAGGCAGCATGAGGTGTCCCTGCCGCAGTGAGACCGCACCCGATGGACCTCTGTGTGCCTCGCTGCCTTCACCTGTGAAATATGTTAATGATGTACCCCCCTAGTAGGTGTGGTGAGGATGGTGTTAGTCAGTGCAGATAAACGGTCCAGCTCGTGGTAAGTGCCTAAGGAAAGGAGAGCAGCGCCCTGTTAGGAAGCACCGGGCCGGCCGGGGAGGGAAGTGGCGATGGAAGACATGCTCGTGTGTGGAGGACACGGGTGGGCCGTTTCAGGGCATGGCTGCTGGTGACACGAGCGCAGTGCTCACTCTCCTTTCGGTCAAGGGGGTGAGGAAGAAGAGAAGGCTGGACTGCACTGCCTTTCTGGACAACCCAGGCCTTCCCAGTAGTGCAGTAGGACAGACATCTGGGAGGACAGACAGGCTCATCAGCCAGGTTCATCCTGCAGTTACCAGGACCCCATTCACGTGGCCAGAAGGGCCCTGAGGGGCTAGCAACAGCCTCCCTGTGCAGGTCATTCTGGGTCAGAGGCCTCAGTACACGTAGCCACCGCGGGTGACACAGCTGCGTCTTGGGCTCTGAGCCCACCTTGACCGGTGGCTGGATTCTGGATGAGGGAGGGGCAAGGGCCCTCTTGCTGTCTGACCGCCTGGCAGGACTGATGCTTTCAGGTGTCTGGGTGTCTGCCCGACCTGCCCAGGGGTCCTGCGAGCGTCATTCGCTGAGGCTGCCCCATCAATGGCAGGGACATGGGCTGCAGACCGGAGACCTGAGTCCCGCTGGTCACAGCTCTGCTGGAACTTAATCTCTGGGTGAGGCTTGGGACCCCCCTCCTCCTGTGAAGTGGTTTCTCCAGGCCTCTCGTGGGACGTCCGAGGTTCGGTGACTCACGCTTCTCATCGTTTGAGGCTCCCTGTGTCCTGTCTGTGGGCCAGGGGGAAGCCCTCCTCACACCGTGTCTCTCTGCGCATCACAGCTCAGGGAAGCCCCCAGAAAGTCTGGGTGTTAGGTTCACGTGGGCCGGGCACAGGGAATGTCTTTAAATGGCAGCCTGACCTCGGCCGAGATAGAAAGGCTTGACCTTTAGAAAGATGAGAACCTCCAACGGGGCGGGTCCTCATGGCTGAGCCGCAGAGGCCTGCACTGTAGCCTCTGGCCCAGCCCCCGGCAGGCCTGACAGGTGCCCACTGATGCTTCTCCTGCCCTCGGGGTCCACTCGGGTCTCTCCTCCGCACACACAGGACTGGCAGGGAGTGCCGCTTCCCCGCATGCCTCCTTAGCCCTGTCTCTCGGGTCTCATCCCCTGCTTCCTCTCCGGATCAGTTCCCTCAAGGACACTGTGGCCATCCTGCCACAGCCCTAGGGAGGCCAGTCTTGGCTCTGAGTCCCTGGTGGGAGGGAGGGGCCGCAGTTCCCAGACCAGCACCTTCCCTTGTCTGCTGCCAGAAGCCCTGCGAAGGCGGTTCTGCTGCTGCTCCTCCCTGTCCTGCTCAGCCCGCTCGGGGCCTTCCTGCATCTGTCCTGGCCCAGCGGGGCTGGTCGGCTTTCTCCCCCGAGCCTGGCTGCATCATGGGTCCTCCCTCATGTTGGATCGATGGTGTGTCTTGGCCATCAGCTGAGCATCACAGGGGACATGGTCCGACATTGACCTCCCTGGAGCCAGGGCAGGCCCAGCCTCGGACACTTCCAGGACACATGGTTCTCTGGGAGGTGTCTGAGAAGGAGGGGCAAGCATCAGCCAGGACAGGCGGCCCGGAGTCCCAGGTTTCCTGGTGCCAGCTCAGCTCTCTCACCGCCCAGTGTCCCTCAGGCTGTTGGCTCGCTTTGGTCTGTGTAACCGTAGTTGCCAAAGTTCACGTCCTTCCCTGTTACTCACGACCCTTCTCTAAGGGAGGACCTGAGAGAAGGTGCGTCCCCCACCCTCACTTGGCTGTGACATCCTAAGAGTTCATTCCTTCAGCCAGGAGTCGTGGTTTTGAGAGGAAGAGGGGCAGCCCTTTGGGGCCTATCATGGGAACACAAGCGTAGCACAGGGGCTGATAGGCAGGCCCCTGGTACCCGCGTGTTCTGGGGACCTGGAGCCTCCCCACAGGAGCCCACGGCCCAAGCCTGGTGCTTTGGGGAGGACGGGAAAGCCATCTCAGCCCAGTGAGCTCTCCCGAGGGGAATGGAGGGCCTTTGGAAAGGACAGGAATGAGGACTCCCGTTCCAGGGCACAAAGAAGCAGAGAGAGAAAGATGGGGGTGTCCAGCAGGGGAGGGTGGGACATGGGGCTGTCATATCTTCAGACCAGAAGCAGCCACGCCAGATAGGCAAAGGTTGGACATAACATTCCTTTCACTGGGAGAGAAGGGGCAGCGGGGGAGAAAGATTAACAGCAAGACAGGGAGGTGTGAATAGGCAGGAGGTTGGGGGGCCACACACCCCAAGGCCTGACTGACAGAGCTAGCCTGGGGTTGGCCCCTGCTGTGCGTTTGACTCTGCTGCATAGTCACTGTGAGGCTCTGGGCAGATCACTGGACTCCCTGGGCCGGTGCCCTTGTCTGAATGAGGGTGAGTGACCGCTGC
This sequence comes from Plecotus auritus, assembly GCF_963455305.1. NCBI lineage: Eukaryota > Metazoa > Chordata > Mammalia > Chiroptera > Vespertilionidae > Plecotus > Plecotus auritus. Next base: position 111,905,180 of record NC_137782.1, on the reverse strand, counting down.
GCAGGGCCTTCCTCCTCAGGGCTGGCTCCGGAGCAGGGGCTGCCAGCAGGGCAGATGCCTGCCTCCCTGCTGAGCCCAGACCTGGTGCTAGGAAGTGGGGCAGCGATCAGGAAGGAGAAGAAAGATGTTCTCACTTGTGAGAAAGACTCAGACACGTGGCACGTTACAGCGCCTTTTGCTGTTGGCCCTGTCTGGGTGGAGCTGCCCCGTCCTCGGGTCCCCATGTTGGGGCAGGGGGCTTGATGTGCCGACAGGGTGCCATGAGGGCACGAATATGAGCCCCACTGTGCCTGACCGACCCCCATCATGGGGAAGAAGCTGGCTGCCTGCTGCTTCTGGAGGAGTCTGGAGACTGTGCCCAGACCTGTGAGATAAGGCAGGGCGGCCCTCGGCCCAGGAGAAGTAGGCAGAGCTGGCATCAGGGCAGCGATCCTTCCGGGAGTTTGTGAACCTACCTGTGCCAGGCCGCCGCCAGCCAGGTGAAGGAGCAGTCTCTCGGTCCTGCTGCTCACCGGGTCGCTGGGCGTCTGAAGGTCCTGCCCCCAGAGGTTCTAGTCTATGGCCTGAGGTCTGAGGTGTTTAAAAGCTCTGAGAACCACCTGATCTTCGATCGTGGGGATCCTCTGTTTTAGTTTTAGAGCCGTCATCCCAAACCAGCAGCATCAGGGTCACACGTCCAAATGCAGGTTCTTGGGCCCCAGCCCAGACGGACCGTGTCAGGAGCTCTGAGGGTGGGAGGGGCCGGTGTTCTCTCACGGGGTCAGCTCTTGTTGGACCTGCCACCTGCCAGGTGTGTGCTGAGCACTTTGCCCTGACAGAAGCGGGTGCCCTTGCCTGCTGCTTGCTGGCCCTGTCAGTTACAGAAACCCGCTCGTGGTCACATTGTTAGCAGGGAACAATCCTTTCCCCCTCCCGGCTGGTCATGAGTTTGGTGTCAGTGGGAAGGGACAGCAGCACGGGCCTCGCCTGGGAGTCGCACCTCAGGTCCCACCCTGAGTCGGAAGCTGCGTCCATCACGGTGTTCAGGTGTCAGGCACAGAGTGGGAGACCTGCGGGTCCAGGTAGTTCATGTTCAGGGAGTGGGCATTGGTGGGTCCCGCAGAAGAGCTCTGTGTCGGGCCGCTGATTGGGCAGTCGTGCAGGCAGCACGGAGGTGGTCGGGCCTGGCGGCAGTGGGGTGTGGAAGGGAGCCGCATGGGGAACGAGGACAGGCCTTGGTGGCCCATTTACTTGGAGGGGAGAGGAGGGAGAGAGATGGCAGAAGACACCTCTGAGCAGCTGGATGAATAGGAATATCACCAACCTGGAGATGTCCCTGTAGGACATCCAGTGGTGGCTGCTGGCCCCAGGGCATGTGGCCTGACCCTCAGAACAGTAGTTGACAAGGCCTAAGACGGAAGCAGTGAAAGCTAGTAGTGGAAAGGGGAGAGGGAAGCTGACCGATTGGTTTCCATGGTTTTTCCTCTACCAGGAGCTGGAAGCGGACGCTGTGGGCTGAGAGGTGATGGTCAAGGGTGTGGGGAGCTCACTGCACAACTAGGCCTGACCGGGGCAGCGGCTTAGGGACACCACCCAGGCCCCAGGCTTCTCCCTTCCTGCTCTGCAGTCTTGGCAGTGGCTGTTGTACCTCCCCAAGAAGGGCAGGAAGGTTTTCCCTTGAGAAAAGGCTGATAAAGTGTCTGTGGGGCTGACAGGTTTCAGGTTTGCTTTAAAACAAAGTTCACTTCCTAAAACTGACTTTGCATGGGCTTGGTCTTTGGCTCTGCAGATTGAAGACTTGTGGGTCCAGATGGAAAAAGAAAAGCAGACCAGTCAGGATCTGGAGACCCTCAGTGAGGAGGTGGTGGAGGATTACTCCCATTTAGATCGCAATGTATCCTCTCCTGCAAACCTACACTTCATGACCTTTGAATTATGGAGTCTTATCAGAGCAGACAATTGGCCCAACTTCCTGAACATGTCACATACATGGGCATAACTGGTTTATCTGATTTCTGATTTTGGATTCAAGTCCATAGCAGGACCTCTGTTATTTCTCTCTCCACAGCACCACCTGGTGGCCACAGCTCACACCACAGGAGAAGGGACCCACTATGCAATGCTGGTGCCCAGGCTTGGTCAGCACCTTCAGGGACCAAAGCAGCTTTAACTGCAGGCAGTGCTCACAGTGGTGAAGAGTTCAGGCTCCATAATCTGTCAGACCCGGGTTCGGATCCCAGCTCCGCCCCTTATTCTCTGGGCAAGGGCTTAACCTTGTCAAGCCTCACTTTCCCAGCCCTGCAAAGGGGATAGGAATTGTGCCTGCCTCACGTGGCAGTTGGAACGAAAGGAGAGACATAAAGTGTGAAACTAGCTAAAGGGTGCTGAGCCCAGAAAGAGCACCCATTACATGGCTGCAGTTACTAATATCTACCACTGACCTGCTCATTCACGGATCCAAACAGTTGTTTGTTTTGTTAGTCCTCACCCAAGGATTTTTTTTTTTTTTTCATAGAGAGTGGAAGGGAGGGGCAGTCAGAGAGAGAAACATCTATGTGAGAGAGACACATCGATTGGGTACCACCTACACACCTCAACCGGGCCCGGCATTGAGCCTGCAACCCAGGTACTTGCCCTTGACCAGAATCAAACCCTGGACTCTTCAGTCCGAGGGCCGACCCTCTAACCACTGAGACAAACTGGCCAGGGCAGTCAAGCATCTTTTTTCTGAAAGTTTTGCTAGCTCAGTTAGGATGATTATCGTTCATTAAGTCAACTTAGACAATAACACAAGTGGAGGTGGTGAATGTAAAAAAAATTATACAGCCTGAATGAAAACCCGAGGCAACAGACGCCTCTACAACAATGTTCATAAGCTTTATTATCATTTATCTGCATGTGAGCATTTTACCTAATTCACTTCCTGTAAAGACTGGGAATGCAAGCACGAGTCCCAAGCACTGGTATGATGCGTGTGCACACTTTGCTTTTTGCGTTTCGAGGGAAACACCAGGACATGCAGTGGTGACTGTCACCTAGAAAGGCGTGTGCACAGGTCTTACTCAGATGGCAGCTGATCAGTGGCCCTGGGTGCTGTCACGGCCGCCCCTGAGAGGGCCCGAGTCCCAGGCATGGGCTGGTCTCAGGAAGTCCTGGTGTCCTTCATAAATTTAAATTCTCAGGGAGCACGTTTGGCAGGCTTATAGGTAAGTCATGCAGGACATGATTTTTAAAAGTAAATTGAAAACTAAACCATGTTTAAGGCAAGTAAGGTGCGCTTTGGCCCTCTCCCAAACCTAAACATCTCTGAAATCAGGATGCAGCTTCGAGCCTGTCGGCCAGGTGGCAATTCTGACAAATCGTCACTGCCACAACCCATTGATCTTCTTTTTATGTGAGCACCCTTGTCCTGACAGCTTGTTAGATTCCATGAAATACATACAGCACATGCAACTAGAAATCCACTTCAGACCTAAGGCAACTCCACACGTCAGCCCTGAAGGACGAGTACAGTGCACCCCGTGGTGGCAGGACTCAAGGCCAGATCAGGTTTGAGGAGAAAACCAGACCCGCTTTTCAAAGTGACAGAACGATCAGAGCCACAGGAGGCCTTGCTGGAGACCTTGCCGCTGTCCTTATGCGCTCAATGCACCGCGGAGCTCCCTACAGAAATGGCCTATTGTAGGCCTGGAGGAAACCGGGAACCCCAAACACATCCGCGGTGGAGCTTGTCTCTGCGGCAACTGTGTGGACTTCAGCTCTGATAGTCGAGTCCCTACCACAGTGTCCACGATGCGTGAGGCTCCTCATGCTAAAGGACCTGAATTGTTCTGGGACGGAAGTGCAGCAACACTGATGGGGGTTTACATTTTCTACTTGGTGTTCACATACCTCAGGAGGCAGTTGTGCATGTATGGAGCACTCCCCCTTCAGGCTCCTACACACACACACACACACACACACACACACACACACACACACGTTTGAACACCCAGCATGCAGTGTCCTTGGTTCTCCCCTGTCCCTGAGGGTGACCTGAGATCCTCCCCTTCACATCCCACCTGCAGCCAGGTCTGCCCCTCCTACCTTTTCCCTTGCGCCCCCTGCGGGCATCTTGCTCTTCTGAACACTTTGAGTTGCATGGGGTGGCCTCGAGGGGCTCCAGCTGAGACTGAAGAGGCTGAGAAGTACTGGGCGAGGCCTGTTCTGAGGACCCCAGCAGCCAGGGAGGCCTCTCTGGGGTTGACTTTGGTTGTTCTCTGGAACCCCCTTTCTTTCCTTTGATGAATTTGACAATGGCTTTGGCTCCAATCCAGTACTTCTTCCTGTAAGAAGTAGGTTTTTAATACATAGCCAACCTTCACTGCCCCTCCATCAGGTCCCTGGGTGCCCCATGCCAGCTGGGATTTCCATCACCAGCTTGGGAAGGCGGCAGTTAATCTGGTTCAGAATGAGGGTGCTCTTCGCCATCACCACGCTCATCCCACCTGGGGCTCAGGAGGTGGCACACCATGTGCAGTTAATTCGCACAGACCCAGGGATGGTAGAAGCCTTCCTCATGGCAGGAACCCACACTAGCCCCTCGGGAAAACAGAACCTCCAACCCAGCTCTCAGCTCTCCATTACTGTGCCAAGTGCAGGAAGCGGTGCTGTGCTGACTTAATCATGCTGGTTGGCAAAATTCCACCAAAATGCCATTTTCAGAACGGGTCAGGGACCTCCTCATTTTCTGCTAGAGTTAATAATACGTGGAATAGGCTGGTATACTTGCCCGTTCCCGGCATTGAGGAGTCTGGGTGAGGGGAAGAGGGCAGGACAGTGGGCCGCTTCAAGTAGAAACAGTGATCCCTGGTGGGGAGCCTGGTGGTTGGAGCATCAGCCTGAGCACTGAAGGGTGGTGGGTTCGATTCCCCATCAAGGGCACATACCTGGGTTGCAGGTTCGATCCCCGGTCCCAGTCAAGGCGTGTGCAGATGGAAACTAATTGATGTGTCTCTCTCACTTCGATCTCTCTCTCTCTCTCTCTCTCTCTCTCTCTCTTTCCTCCCGTCACTTCCCTTCTACTCTCTCTAAAAATCAATGGGAAAAATATCCTTGGGTGAAGATTAAAAAAATAAGTAAATAAATGAAAACAGTGATTGTAAAGGTAATACGCTGCAGCTAACAGGAAATGAGGCATTCTAATGTAACAAGGACCACAGCTGGGTTCTGACCCTGCTCTGCCACGTAACAGCACTGTGCGACACAAGCCAGTCCATTTCCTCATCGGTGCCTCAATTTCCCTGTCAACGGCAGGGTCAGGCAGAGGTTCTGAAATTCTGTGGTTCTGTGATTTCCACAGAGAGGCCCTGCCGGATTCATGGGGATTTGACGCCAAGGCTGGGCTGGGACAGGACAATGAGAAGGTCCAGCTCCTGGGCTCGGGCCCGGGCCCAGAGGAAGCCCTGCTGGACTGAGTCCGGCAGTCTCAGGGACCGAGCCGTCCCACCACTGGGGCTGCTGCTCTCAGGAGAAGGGAAAGTGTTTGTGAACCTGCCCTGGGGGGTCCAGTGAAATCAGAGGAATGGAGGTCAGAACAAAAGATTCCTGTGCTTGAAGATGGGGGAGCTGGTCCAGATATCTGACCCAAGCTTCCTTCCCAAAACAGAAACATGGTTTTCTAGGTCCCACAATCTTGAGACCAAACCTGATACGCCTGCTTTAGTGGCTCTAAAAGCACAGACTCTCTGCCCCTTAGACAGGCTCCTGGCCAGCTGGCCTTCACCGTCCCTCATAGGATGACCCAGATTACAGAGGGCGGGACCAAAAGAAACTCTAAATTCTTTCCTTGCTGTGAGAGACCTGCATATAGGGCAGCTGCCATACAGCAGAAGGTACGGGCCCAACAAACTGGTCGTTGCTCTAGATGCTACAGCTTTCCCTACTCGTGAAAGAGGAAGCTTCTGTTCCGTGTGTAAGTTACTGATGCTTAGATCAACTCACTTCTTTGGCGCTGGATCATGGAACTTGTGCTGAGCCATGCTTTGTTCTTCTAGGTTTTCATTAGTTTTCTGTGAGGCATTTACTTTGTCTCTAACAGAGGAGAGAGGAAAAACAGTCTGGTTTTTAAAATAAAACACGTGAATTGACTCATCAGCCCCGCCTGGGACCTGGCCCAGGAGGAACCGGTGTGTTTCTGGGACTCAGACATCACGCTGCTCATGGCCATCATGACCACCGAGTTAGGAATATAGGGGTGGAAGCAGGTGACGTGGGTCCAGGACCCCTAGCACATCGAGGGGACTGGCTGAACACCTAGGATCAGGCTGTATGTCACCTCAGGAGAGCAGACCCCGAACCACCTGAAATTCAAGCTGGGAAACTCCGAGGATTCCGGGCAGGTCAGCTCAGGATCTTGGGCACTCGGGTCGGACACGGGGCTAGGCGGGCTCCTGCGGGTGCAGAGCAACGATGCCTTTAGTGGTGGGGAGGGGTCTGCCCTCCGTGAGATAGACGGGCATCAGGTGAAAAAGGTCAGTTTAGCAAAGTCAGACCTCCGACCTGGACCCACTCCAATGTTGGGCTTCTGCTCACACTTCCAGGGAAGCAAACTCAAAGCCTTTCGGGGGCCAGACAGAGAAGATAAGGAGCAGGGCGGCCTGGGAGGACCGAAGGACGGGTGGGGCCTGCGGCGAGGCTGAGCGCATGGTGCCACGTGGGACCTAACGCAGGGCCTGTAATCAGAGCGCTGCTCTCCATGTGGGGGAGCTTCTGATTGCTTTTCCCGAAGGATCCAGAAGCCCCGGCTCTGAAGCATAAACTCTTAATTTCTAAATGTGGGAAGTCAGTTCACATTTTCAAAAAAGCAGAAAGGACCAGAGAGACACCTCTTAAATCTTGGGCTGGCAGAGGGCACCCCCGCTCTTGGGAGAGGGAGCCTGGCCTTCCTGAAGCAGACGGCATGGCATGCTTTCGTTCTGTGTGTCTAGGAGCCGTGCACGCAGTGCTCGCTGTACAGCGTCCCCCACTGGGCCGCCGGCTTTGGTCCTCTTCCTGCCTCTCCTCACCCATGTGGCCATGACAGCTCAGACCCCTGCTTTCCTTGCTTGAAAGTGAGTCCTAGCCATCGAGGCAGCTGCTCAGGCTCCTTCGGTCATAAGGTGCCCAGGCCCCACCTAATCCCAGGGCTTTCCCGCGAGTTCACCGCGAACTGGGCACCCGTGAAAAGTGATCTCTTGCAAACCACTGGGCCCTTGGCCCCTGACCTGCTCTGCTGCCAGCGCCCTTGGCTCAGCCTCTGTTCTTCTAGTCTGTTATTCTGTTCCCACGGCCGTCCGCCAGCCCCGCAAACTCATGGCCCAGCTATCCTAGGGCTGGGGAAGACTCTGCTCAGAGCAGGCTCAGGAATCCTGCCCACTCCCTGGCCTCCTGCAGACACTTTCTAATGCAAAAGCATCATCAGATCATCCCCCAGGGTACCAGGTCCGCACTCTTCTAGGTCACACCCGCCCAACCTCTGCTGGTCATTTTTAGTAGCTGTGTAACTTCAGGCTACAAACTCTCACTTCTACCCCAAAACTGCAGTGCGGTTTTCCATGTCAACCATGTCAACCATCTTTGGTACGTGGCGAGCCCCCTGTAGATGAGCAGACGACTCTGGGAGAACAGTGAGCAGCATCGTCACCCCAGGGAGCTGGGACGGTGCCATGTGGTCACTGTGCCCATGTCCCTCTGTCCCACACTGGCCAGCCATTCCCGATCACAAGGAAGGACAGTCCCAGCAGCACAGCACCGAGGGGTGAAGATCACCCTGGACCCACAAGACGCATCTCATATTACTTGACTTCCAGACCACGAGGTTTCCAGCACCAAGGCTCTTCCTCCTGCCCTCATTTCTGGCAGCTTCCTAGGCCCTGTACACCAGCATCCCTTAAACACTTCCCAGTGAATCCGACTCATTAGCGGGCATGGAAGCCTTCCACGGCTGAGCGCTGCCCCTTCCAGCCTTCCCTCCTGCCACTCCTTGCACCTTCCCTGCACCCAGACCATGCCATGCTCCACCCTCACGTCCCCCACCTTCTCCCCTCCACACACACACACACACACACTGGCTAGCCTTTTCCCCATCCGTGTCAGCAGAACCCCAACTCCCACCACCACGCTTCCTTCTGGTGTGCACACAGCTCTGCTCACATCCCATCATCCCTACTGGTTCCTGGGGACAAGGTAACTGGTTCTGTGCACCTCGCAGGGCCCACGCCAAAGCCAGGACTGGTGACAAAGTCAATGTCGGCAGAGCGAGGACAGCTACTGTGCACCAACAACCCACTCTCCAGCCCATTAAGGGAAACACCGACACAGAAAGGGCTCAGCCTGCGAGCTGAAGTCCTTCCCTAGGACCTCTCTGTATCACTGTGGTGTTTTTCAAAGTGAACTTAATCCCCAAAGCAGATTAAGAAGAGTCTGGCAGGGGGCAGTGTCTCTGAAAAGCCAACAAAGCCAACCACCCCTACTTGCAGAAATCTAGAACCATTCCAGGGAAAGCGTGAGAAGGATGAGCTGGTAAGATGGTCTGTCCCCTCCCCTTGCCCTGGGGACACCAATGCGCCCAGGATTCTCTGCTGCCCAGAAGGGCACTGTCCAATCCTGGAGCTGGAAGCCACGCACCCTCTGTTGATGGGCGGCCATCAGCCCACACCCCTCCCACTTACTGCTGCTGCTCCTCCTGGTGCTGGTCCTCATTCTCCAAGTCCTCCTGGAGAAGCTTCTGGTTCTGCTCATTCAACCTTTGGACTTGGCTCTGCAGGTGACGGTTTTCTCCCTCCATGTTCCTCTTGAGACGGGAGAGCAGCTAAAACACAGATGGACAATGTCTCAAAACACCACACGCTCCCGTGATTCCACTGCTGGGAATCTACTTCCAAAAGAAGAAACAGGCCACGTGCACAAAGATGGCCACTTTGGTATTATCTGAACCAGCTGGAATGACCAATGCGGCCAATGCCATGGAGACAGCCAAGCCTTCTGCCACTGCACCGTCCACTCAGGCAGCCAGTGGCCACGTGTCACTGAGCCCTGAAAACGCAGCCAGTCTGAGCTGAGACAAGCCATAAGTGCAAAATACATAATAGATTCTGTGGACTTAATTAAAAATAATGTAAAATATCTCTTTAATAAGCTTCCCGACGCTGTGGCTCAGTTGGTTGAGTGTCTCCACATGCACCAAGAAATCACCGATGTAATTCCTGATCAAGGCATATGCCTGGGTTGCAGCTCCATTCCCCAGTAGAGGGCATGCAGGAGGCAGCTGATTGATGTTTCTCTCAAAAAATCAACAAAAACGTATTTTAAAAATCTCATTAATAAGCTTTTGCGGTTACATGTGACATTTTAAATATAATGGTTAAATAAAATAGACCATTACATTAATCCCACTGTCTCCTTTTACTTTTTGAATATGGCTACTAGAAAGTTGAGTATCACATGTGGTGGCCTGCATTATATTCCTGTTGGACATCTCTGCTCTAGGCAGGGTTGGCACGCTTTTCCTGTCAAGAGCGAGGCACTAAATATGTGAAGCTTTCCAGGCGGACAGTGGTCTCTGTTGCAACTGTTCAACTCTGTTATTACAGCAGGAAAGGAGCCAGAGATGCAATGTACACACATGGGTGTGGCTTTGTTTAAAAAAAAAAACAAACAAAAAATCTTTATTCATGGACACAGACTTATAAATTTCATATCACTTTCACTTGCCACCAAATATTATCCTATTTTTTATTTTCCCCAACCATTAAACACTGTGGAAGCTATTATTGGTTCACAGCCGAACGCAAGCAGGCGTGGGGCTGGACCTGAATTTGGGGCTGAGGCTGGCCAGCTTCTGCTCTAGAATTTCATCACAGGTGGTGAGTAGAAAAGCCCCAAGTTTTGGCTTCAGACAAACGGGGTTCCAACCCGCTACTTCAGAGGGACAGGGATGGGCACCCCAGCTCAGAGATCATTGTGGGAATTAAATGAGATGACACAGAGAGCAGAGTGCTCAGCCGAGAGGTCGGAAATAAAACGGTACTCGGCTGTTTCCATGCACCGCCCCGACCCTGCAGAAAGCAAAGATCGGGTGAAAGGTGTTGTGTAGCACACCCCTGCCAGTCATGGTGTTCATCCCAGCCACATGCTTCTGGCTTCCCCTCCGCCTCTGTGTGACATTCACACACACTCTTTGAGCAGAGATGCCAATGAGGACCCATTCCCACCTGGCTGAGCCCAAGGCGTCAGCACAGGGAACAGGCCCACCCAGGGTGCTGAGGCCCTGCAGCCCCAGGCCTCACCTGGCAGTGGTTGTCCAGCTCCGTCAGCGAGATGTCCATGCTCTGGAGCTCCTCCCTCAGCCTGTTGCACTGCGCCTGCCAGCAGTTCACCTCCAGCTGCATGTCGTTCAGGGAGATTTGCAGCTTCTTGGTGTGGGTCTGCAGCTCCTCCTGCTCCCCCTTCAGCCCCTCATACTGGGCCTGCCAGCGGTTCACCTCCAGCTGCGTGTCGTTCAGGGAGGTTTGCAGCTCCTTAGTGTGGGTCTGCAGCTCCTCCTGCTCCCCTTCCAGCCCCTCATACAGGGCCTGCCAGTGAATCACCTCCAGATGTGTGTTCTTCAGGGAGGTTTGCAGCTCCTTGGTGTGGGTCTCCAGCTCCTCCTGCTCCCCCCTCAGCCAGTTGCACTGGGCCTGCCAGCAGTTCATCTCCAGCTGCATGTCGTTCAGGGAGCTTTGCAGCTTCTTGGTGTGGGTCTGTAGCTCCTCCTGCTCGCCCTTCAGCTGCTGGTGCAGGAAATTGGCCCTGGGGGTGGAGAGACACAGGGCCAAGGGCTGAGGAGCACTCCCAGGCTCTGTCCCAGTTGTGCAACCTTAATCAAAACTGCAACCTCTCTGGGCCTCAGCTTTTTTCATGCGTTAATGAAGGGTTGAACAAAACCAGCGGTTTTCAAATTGTGTTCATTGGGGTTCTATGAGGGAGGCTTCCCCAGGTGCCCCACTGTGGGCTGGGGGAGACAGGACAGGCAAGCTCGGACACCACGTCCACAGAGCATTCCTGTAGAAGTCCTTTCTATGTGAGGCTTTGACACAGCTGCCTACTTGGAAAAAGGGTTCTTTGATTCAAACACTTAAACACTGAATCAGAACATCTTTGCTCTAAGACTCTATGTCTATGCCCAGCTCTTCTTCCCAATTGCAAACCCCTTTATAATTTCAACACCTGAGATAAATAAAATAGGAGATTCTGCAGTGTTATGTAAATTCATGAAATGATCACCATCATCATCATCATCATCATTAACCAACTGGGATTCCTAGGGGAAGATTTATACCAAAAAACTCCTAAGACCAGAGGCTGGTGGACTCAATTTGAACACATGTGTGTGAAGTTTGGCCCACATAGCTTTATTTTTTTTTAATTTTTAACATTTACTTGTTTTTTCTATTTAATTTCATTTTAAACCGTGTATGGTTTTATTAACTGATGTCTCCTCAATAAAGTCGACTACAAAAAAAATAAAATAACATAAAGAAAGGAAACACAAAAAGATGAAAAGATTCCTCCGTTGTGGTCCTGTGAATACTCTCGGGTTTAGGTTTAAGGGTCCCCGGCCTCAAAAATGTTTCCAGGTCCTCCCAGTCCTCTGCCCCGACCAAAAAAGCAGCTTTTTAAAAAACAACAACAAAAAAATTAATTAGTTTACCAGCATTCAAAAATTTTAAGTTTTCACATCAACATTCAGATATGAGAAAAAAAATTTAAAAAAGCATAAAGAAAGATGACCTGGCAGCCTGGCCTGCCTCCCAGCTGACAGCCTTTAGCCAGGTGTGTTCTCCCCCAGGGCCTGGTCTATCGCTGACTCTCCTTCCCCACCTGCTGGACCTGCCCGGCCACTGCAGGCAGCTGAGTTTACAGCCCCACAACACATGTTAAATCAGGGCTGTGCCAAGGAAGGCTTCATATGGTCACGCCTCTGGGTTGAGGCAAGACCTGGATTTGAATCCTGCCGGTGCCACTAACTAGGAGCACTGACCTTGAACAAGTTGTGTCATCTCGCTGAGCCTGTTTCCTCCTCTGTTGCTGTGGTTTTTTAAAGGATAACAATAGCTCAGCTAATTCTCATGATTCACAGTCTACTGTTCTACCCAGCCACCCGAACACTGAATTAGTGTATACTGAAACTGTTCCCACCGGTTCCTGGAAGTCTCTGTTCACATTTTGTCTACTGATCAAGACATGAAGATGCCTCCTGTAATACACTCACAGCCAACAGCACCAAACCTGGGCCTGAATGACCCTTGTGTGCCACTCGTATGTATATTCCCCGTGAGGCCCAGCGCAGCCTCGCACCTGGGAACACTAGACAGAGCTTCAGCACTCCATTTAGGGGCCATTTCATGCGGGGAAATCGCCCCCACAGAGCACAAATAGAACACCATGGCACTCAATGGACCACAAAGAGGACGCTTGTTTGAGAGAGCTGGAACAAGCCCGGAGTCAAAGGTTCAACCTCAGCTGCAAATGTGCACATCAGGCGAGTCCAGTATCTCCCACACTGGGCACGTCCATGAAAGGCCACGGGAACTGATTTGGGGGTCACCGGTACATTTCAGCGAGGAGGTGAATTCACAAATGGGAATGCGAAAATGCTGAGGACCGAGCCTCTCTCCCTCAGGGAGCGCTGGTGTTAGAGGATGCAGGTGCCGGTGCCCCACAGTCATCAGCATCATAAATGTGGGAGCGGAGGTAATCCAAACCTAGACAATGCACCATCCCAGCTGCCCGAGTCCTTCCTTCCAGCCACCAGCTGCAGTCCCCTCTACCTTGTTGCCACCAGCTGTTACCATGGCAGGTTTGGTAAAGATGCACCATCACCAGGGGTCTCCCTTGAGCTCAGCTCAGTGGGTGCTGAGTGAGTGGGTGTGAATGACATCCTGGCAGAGGCGCTGCAGGGGGCCTGGCGGTTACCTGTCCAGCTCTCGCTGCAGCCTCTGGTTCTCCTCGGCGGCCATGGTGCTCGTTCTCTGCTCCTGCTGCAGAGCCTCCCGCTGGGTGTTCAAGAGCCTCCCCAGCTGCTCCAGAGCTGCCTTATGTTGGAGCTGGTCCTTGTAGCTGTTGAAGGGAAACACACCCGCTAGGAATGGACACCCCGGGAGACTGCAAAGCCTGGGTGAGCGGCTTCTCTCTGCAGAGCTGAGGGAGAGGGCGATAGGTAAGGGGCGGGGCTGGACAGAGAGAAGGGACAGACACTGGGCCAGCTCTGGGGGTCTCCTCCAGCCCAGGAGCCAAGCCCCCCTCCTCCACCCGAAGTGTCTCCATGGTCCCTTGCAGTCCCTGTCAAAGCAGCCTCCCTCCTTTATCCCACTGGAAACAAAACCACTGTTTCTGAACTCCACGCCCTTCTCAAAGAAACCACCACACATACAGCGGAATTCCACCGCCCATAACAGCTGATCCCGCTCACCGGGCCCTGGGTGAGCCGTACACCCCAGCTCAGGAACACGACTCTCCCTGCTCTGAGCCAGGCAGCGTGGGAGCCAGAGGCTTGCCTGGTGGGGTCCAAGCAGCCACCAGGGGCAGTTGCACATACACTCGCACACACCCTGCTCCTCAAGGCACCCCTAGTCCAGCCCTTGCCCTCTCTTTCCCACAGCCTCCCCTCAGCTCGGGCTTTTATTTCCTTCCTGTCTCAGTCTGTAGAGGGTCCCGCACAGCCCTCTCTGGAGGGCAGCAGAGCACAAGAGGGAGCCCCTGACCAGCCCCAGGCCGTTCCTCCTTCTGCAGGAACCTTCCCTGTTCAGGGGGACTCGGAAGCCTCCCCAGGTCCAAGGTGGAGACTGATTCACCCTTTCAATATTCCCCTTGCAGGCAAATCCCTTTCCAGACCCCCTTCCTGAGTTGTCCACACCCAGAGACAGGCTGACAGAGACCGCCCAGGTTCCAGGGTTTCAGCCTCTGTCTGCAGCCCTGCATCCCCACCTGCTGGCCCCATATCAGCTGTACTTGTACCATCTTCCTAGAGCCAAGACTTGTGGGGACTCAGACTCAGACACCTGCTCGGGTGGCTGTTGGAAGACAAACGTTCCTTCGTGTGGCCTTTAGCCACGGGACGTGGGAAGTGGAAGGAGGGGGTGGGGGCTCTGTCTGGCTTTCAGGGAGGCGATCTTTCTCATCAAAGTTTGACAAGCAGGGCCACGGACCATTAGGGTCCCCACCTCCTGCTTCCCTGTTGTGTTTTGGAAAAGCACATGGAGCAAGCATATCGAAACCATTAGTAATCATCCTACTGCAAGGCAGAAACTGCGAGTCCTACTCCCCATGAATCCGGGTAGGAGGCTTGCCACCCAGTACATGTGTGCCAGGGGAACGAAGGAGCGAGTGTCCCAGTCAAGTGTCAGGTGAAATGAATACAGAGCCCCTGGCCTGTGTTCCAGGTACCTCCACCTCCAACCTCCAGCCCTTCTGCAGATAGACCAAGAGCCTCCAGCTCTCTGTCCAACCAGCAAAATCTACTGAGTCACACAGCAGGTCCATCAAGCAAGGAGCTACAGGCAGAACAACAATGAACTCCTCCTTCAGACCAGTCAAATGCCACCTGCACAAACCTTCCCATGTGAACAGACAAAGGAATATATCCACACGGTTACCATAGGGCATTGAGGGTAAGGCCCGCAGTTCCTGGGGAGGGGTGGGCACCACAGGAGGCTCCCATCATTAGTCAGCTGTGTGCATTCCCACCACGTCAGACAGCACCAAGCGCCCAGTGGGTGCTCACTAAGCGTCTCCTGAACCCAGGATCGGTGCGGAGGAGGCAGAGATGGAGATGCCAAGAGGAAGAAGATGCTCATTCTGGCTAGAAGGAACGAGGGCCTGATAGGAGCAGACATCTCGCCCCCCCCCCCCCCCGAAGGATGGGGATCTGGGTGGAGAAAGGGGGTGGAAGGCACCAGAGAGAGTCCACAGGAAGCACTGGGTGAGGGTGTAAATGAACGTCATTGCTCCCACACTCAGGGCAGCAGCAGGCACCTCAGGAGGCTCCGCAGGTTCAACGCCTTCCCTGGTCTCTGTGATGCCAACTCCCTGCACCTCAGCTGCTCCCACGGAAGCCCCAGCGTTTGCCTAGTGTCTTGCTGAGGCAGAGGCAAGGGAAGTACTCAGCAGGGCCGCCTCTCAAGCACAGGAAGTGGACAGCTCCCTCCTGCACTGCTCCAAGTGTGGGAAGACCTCTCTTTAGCGCATCTCTCCCTCTCTCTCCCCAGCCTTGGAGTCCTGTGCACATCACACCTCCTCCGGCTCTGGGTCCCGCTGTAACTGCCCGGGCCATTGCAATCAAGGGTCTGCCGGGGCAGACGCTCGGCCCACCTTGGTTGGCTACATGCACACACAGCCCTGATTTGGCAAGAGCACAAAGCTAAGATTTGCATATTTAAGGTACATCAATTGTACCTTAAAAAAAAGGAGTATGAAGAGTCAGAGGTAGAGGTGACATGAGAATGGCAGAGTATGGTTAAGTACTGATGCAGGAGACGGGAACACGGGGCTTTCACTTTACTATTCCGTTCACTTCCATATATTCAGCAGTTTCCAAATTAAAAGTAAAAAAAGAAAATCAGAAGCCCAAACTTTGAGACTTTGACAGGGAAAGGCCTGGGGAGCTAGGTAGGGCACACCCCTGAACATCGGCAGCTGAGGTGAACTTCCCCTCATTGTTCTTGGTTTGGAGAGAAAAGGAAGAGGTAGGAATCCCCAGGGGATCTGGGACCCCAATGCTGACGCCTCGATTCCCTGAGCTGGGATTAGCTGGGCTCACCCTTCTCCCCTGGGGGACCCTCCTCCTCCTCAGCCTCCAGCCACACCAACTCCACATCGCTGAGGGTGACGGTGGATTTTTTTCTCTTCACTGTGAAGCAGAGGAACCAGAGGACACACGAGGGGCCAGAGTGAAGGGGGGACAGGAGCTGGGAGAGCCCGCCAGTCACCCACCAGCCGCAGGCACGCACCTGTCACTGAGCGCCTTGCTCTGCAGCTCCAGGGACGGACGCAGCAGCGTCTTCTTGTGGCTGTACTGGTCCCTGAGGGCCTCGTGCTCCCCAGACAGGTGCTCGTGGAGCACGCCCAGGCACGCGTGGTCCCGCTGCAGGGCCTCGTGGGCTGTCGCCTGCTGCTCGTGCTGCTCCTGCAGGGTCTCAAGCTCCCCCTCGGTGGCCGCCTGCTGGTGCTGGAGCTGCGTGCTCTGCTCCCTGAGTGTAGTGAGCGAGGCGCTATGGGAGCTCAGACTGGAAAGTTCCACCTGCCGGGAGGGAGAAGGGGATGATGCCTCACCAGGTGCAGGCCCAGGGGAACCACAAGCTCTGGATCCCCACATCCCCACATGCAGTGAGGGGCCAAGAGCGGGTCAAGTGCAGACACCAAAATAGCAGGACCCTCAGGACAGGCAAAACCCAGCCGTGCTGAGGACAGTTCTACCAGCACTTAAGGAACTGCTCTGGGAAGGGCCCGCGGCATAAACAGACTGTCACATGGGCCTAAGCTTAGTCCTGGCCCCCTCTCTGCACATGTGACCCCTCTTGGGCAATTGGCTTTCTCTAGATAAGCTCCTCGGGTTCCCTCTTTGACTACTTTGAAAAGTACATAGGAAATCAGTAAGGATATAGAGTACCTGAACAGCACTACCCACCCATGTAACCGATATTACAGAACACCCATCCCACAGCATTCAAACTATCAGAAAGCTGACCGGGGAGGAATCCGTCCTCACTCATTCTGAGGCCAGAATTACCCTGGTGTCCATCTGCTGGTCCCGCTCCAGATCCTCAGGCTGCAGGGTGTCCAGAGACGTCTGCAGCCTCTGGTTCTCCAGCAACAGGCCCTGTCTCTCCCGCTCCAGGGCATGGACCCTCTCGGGGGCCATCGTCAGGGTGCTGACCTCCGTGGCCAGGTTTTCCAGGGCTCCTCCTGCAACCGGTGCAGCTCCTGCTCCAGCTCCTGTGCCCGCGCCGCCTGCTCCTTCACCTGCTCTAGGTCCCAGCACAGCTGTCGCCACTCCCACTCCAGCTTACTGACTTTGCTGCTGGTCTCCATCACCATCTGCTGGAGGACTTTGTTTTCATTCTCAATGCCCTGCACGCGGGCCTCGCTGCTGGCCTGTGAACTCGCCCGCGGCAAACGCACCACTTGTTCAAGATCCTTGATCTGCAGGAAAACACAATGGAAATGACACAGGCATGATTTCAGTCCAAACTGGGGGCCTAACATGTAGGCCTGGAACGACCATCTCCTCATGGACCCAAAGGACGTCCTAACGTTTCCCAGAGGCCTGATATGGACACAAGGTGAAGGGCACGGAGATCCCCACCCAGACAGTTCAAGTCTAAACTCATTCACAGCAGCTGATGATTTAGAACCAGAAACCACAGCTCCTCTTACTTAAGACAATGACAGTGACTTCCTTGGTGCTTTTTACCCTGGTCCACAGGGGCCCAACGAGCTGGCCGCCCACCCCTGTGGCCGCTCCTCACGCCACTCTCCCCTGCAGACATTGCACGTGATCTTCCCTCTGCTGTGCATGCTCACCTGTCCCTACCCCTGGCCTCCAGCATCACTGGCTCCTTTTCACCCTCCCGGGCTCATTGTGATTGACAGGTCCTCAGGGAAGCCCTGCACCAGGATTCTAAACATCCTGCACCTAACAAGACTCTCCCTGGACCCACGTATATTCCCTCCATAGCACACGTCTGAAATCACCTGGCTTGTCACCTGTCATTCAGCCTGCTACACTGGAAGCTGTATCAGGGAAGGGTGGATGCATGTCTCTTAAGTCTACACAGCACCATCCCAAGCCCCCTTTTTTGCTCTACTAGAGGCTGAAGAACTCAAGTGCCTGATACCCAGCCTCCCTTGTAGCTAGGGGTATCATGTGTCAGGTGAGGCCAATGAGATGTCCACAGAGGGTGCTGGGAGCCCTTCCCTCTGTCTCTTCACCCTCCTCATTCTTCCTGCCCACTTCTTGGGGAGGTACAACAGCCACTGCCAATACTGGCAGAGCAGGAAGAGAGAAGCCTGACTCCTGGGTGCCGTCCTTGAGCCACTGCCCCAGCACTGGGCTGCCTAGTTTGGGACTTCTTGTAGAGTGAGGCGGACCAGCCCTGGAGGTTTTCCAGGGCTCAGAGCGTGAGGCTGGACATTGGAAGAGGGATCTTTGTCCTGCAGGCTGTCCCATGTGCTGCAGGACATTTAGCAGCATCCTGGCCTCTCCCTCCACAGCCAGGAGCACAGCCAGGAGCATCTCCCTTCTCCTCCCCCAGGTCATGACAATCATAAACAACATGGACAGTGTTACCCAGCCAGTGTGGGTCACTGGTTGAGCATCAACCTATGAACCAGAAAGTCACATTTCAATTACCGGTCAGGGCACATGCTCAGGAGCTGGTTCGATCCCAGTAGGCGGTGTGCAGGAGGCAGCCAATCGATGATTCTCTCTCATCATTGATGTTTCTCTCTATATATCTCCTTCTCTCTCTCCCTCCTCTCCCCTCCAAGTAAATGGGCCACCAAGGCCTGTCCTCGTTCCCCATGCGGCTCCCTTCCACACCCCACTGCCGCCCAGGCCCGACCACCTCCGTCCTGCCTGCACGACTGCCCAATCAGCGGCCCGACACAGAGCTCTTCTGTGGGACCCACCAGTGCCCACTCCCGGAACATGAACTGCCTGTACCCACAGGTCTCCCACTCTGTGCCTGACACCTGAACACCGTGATGGACGCAGCTTCCGACTCAGGGTGGGACCTGAGGTGCGACTCCCAAGCGAGGCCCGTGCTGCTGTCCCTTCCCATTGACACAAAACTCATGACCACCGGGAGGGGGAAAGGGTTGCTCCCTGCTAACAATGTGACCACGAGCGGGTTTCCGTAACTGACAGGGCCAGCAAGCAGCAGGCAAGGGCACCCGCTTCTGTCAGGGGGAAGTGCTCAGCACACAACTGGCAGGTGGCAGGTCCAACTAGAGCTGACCCCTCGTGAGAGCGCCGGCCCCTCCCACCCTCAGAGCTCCTGACACGGTCCGTCTGGGCTGGGGCCCAAGAACCTGCATTTGGACGTGTGACCCTGATGCTGCTGGTTTGGGATGACGGCTCTAAAACTAAAACAGAGGATCCCCACGATCGAAGATCAGGTAGTTCTCAGAGCTTTTAAACACCCCAGACCTCAGGCCACAGACTAGAACCTCTGGGGGCAGGACCTTCAGACGCCCAGCGACCCGGTGAGCAGCAGGACCGAGAGCCTGCTCCTTCACCTGGCTGGTGGCGGCCTGGCACAGGTAGGTTCACAAACTCCCGGAAGGATCGCTGCTGTAATGCCAGCTCTGCCTACTTCTCCTGGGCCGAGGGCCGCCCTGCCTTATCTCACAGGTCTGGGCACAGTCTCCAGACTCCTCCAGAAGCAGCAGGCAGCCAGCTTCTTCCCCATGATGGGGGGCGGTCAGGCACAGTGGGGCTCATATCCGTGCCCTCAGGGCACCCTGTCGGCATATCGAGCCCCCTGCCCCAACATGGCGACCGGAGGACGGGGCAGCTTCACCCAGACAGGGCCAACAGCAAAAGGCGCTGTAACGTGCCACGTGTCTGAGTCTTTCTCACAAGTGAGAACATCTTTCTTCTCCTTCCTGATCGCTGCCCCACTTCCTAGCACCAGGTCTGGGCTCAGCAGGGAGGCAGGCATCTGCCCTGCTAGCAGCCCCTGCTCCGGAGCCGGCCCTGAGGAGGAAGGCCCTGCGCAGCGGTCACTCACCCTCATTCAGACAAGGGCACCGGCCCAGGGAGTCCAGTGATCTGCCCAGAGCCTCACAGTGACTATGCAGCAGAGTCAAACGCACAGCAGGGGCCAACCCCAGGCTAGCTCTGTCAGTCAGGCCTTGGGGTGTGTTGCCCCCCAACCTCCTGCCTGTTCACCCCTCCCTGTCTTGCTGTTAATCTTTCTCCCCGGCTGCCCCTTCTCTCCCAGTGAAAGGAATGTTATGTCCAACCTTTGCATATCTGGCGTGGCTGCTTCTGGTCTGAAGATGTGACAGCCCCATGTCCCACCCTCCCCTGCTGGACACCCCCATCTTTCTCTCTCTGCTTCTTTTTGTCCTGGAACTGGAGCCCTCATTCCTGTCCTTCCCTGAAGGCCCTCCATTCCCCTAGGGCAGTGGTCGGCAAACTGCGGCTCGCCAGCCACATGCAGCTCTTTGGCCCCTTGAGTGTGGCTCTTCCACAAAATACCACAGCCTGGGCGAGTCTATTTTGAAGAAGTGGCGTTAGAAGTTTAAGTTTAAAAAATTTGGCTCTCAAAAGAAATTTCAATCATTGTACTGTTGATATTTGGCTCTGTTGACTAATGAGTTTGCCGACCACTGCCCTAGGGAGAGCTCACTGGGCTGAGATGGGTTTCCGTCCTCCCCAAAGCACCAGGCTTGGGCCGAGGGCTCCTGTGGGGAGGCTCCAGGTCCCCAGAGCACACGGGTGCCAGGGGCCTGCCTATCAGCCCCTGTGCTACGCTTGTGTTCCCATGATAGGCCCCAAAGGGCTGCCCCTCTTCCTCTCAAAACCACGACTCCTGGCTGAAGGAATGAACTCTTAGGATGTCAATGCCAAGTGAGGGTGGGGGACGCACCTTCTCTCAGGTCCTCCCTTAAAGAAGGGTCTTGAGTTACAGGGAAGGACGTGAACTTCGGCAACTACGGTTTACACAGACCAAAGCGAGGCTACATCCTGGGCGACACTGGGCGGTGGAAG
Source organism: Plecotus auritus (assembly GCF_963455305.1). Taxonomy (NCBI): domain Eukaryota; kingdom Metazoa; phylum Chordata; class Mammalia; order Chiroptera; family Vespertilionidae; genus Plecotus; species Plecotus auritus. The sequence continues at coordinate 111,884,425 of NC_137782.1, read as the reverse complement.
AGCTGAGCTGGCACCAGGAAACCTGGGACTCCAGGCCGCCTGTCCTGGGTGACACTTGTCCCTCCTTCTCAAACACCTCCCAAAGGGCCATGTTATCTGGATGTGTCCGAGGCTGGCCTGCCCTGGCTCCAGGGCAGTCAATGTCGGGCCATGTCCCCTGAGGTTTTTAGCTGATGGTGGAGACGCAAAATTGATCCAACATTAGGGAGGACCCATGATGCAGCCAGATAGGAGCAGGCTGAGCAGGACAGGGAGGAGCAGCAGAAGGGCCTCCTGGCATCAGACAAGGGAAGGCGCTGGTCTGGGAACTGCGGCCCCTCCTTCCCACCAGGGACTCGGAGCCAAGACTGGCTTCCAAGGGCTGTGTCAGGACATGTAGTACAGGGAACTTACCCTGAGAGGAAGCGGGGGATGGGACCCGAGAGACAGGGCTAAGGAGGCATGCAGGGAGGCGGCAACCCCTGCCAGTCCTGTGTGTGCGGAGGAGAGACCCGAGTGGACCCCGAGGGCAGGAGAAGCATCAGTGGGCACCTGTCAGGCCTGCCGGGGGCTGGGCCAGAGGCTACAGTGCAGGCCTCTGCGGCTCAGCCATGAGGACCTGCCCCGTTGGAGGTTCTCGTCTTTCTAAAGGTCAAGCCTTTCTATCTCGGCCGAGGTCGGGCTACCATCTAGAGACATTCCCCGTGCCCGGCCCACGTGAACCTAACACCCAGACTTTCTGGGGGCTTCCCTGAGCTGTGATGCGCAGAGAGACACGGTGTGAGGAGGGCTTCCCCCTGGCCCACAGACAGGACACAGGGAGCCTCAAACGATGAGAAGCGTGAGTCACCGAACCTCGGACGTCCCACGAGAGGCCTGGAGAAACCACTTCACAGGAGGAGGGGGGGTCCCAAGCCTCACCCAGAGATTAAGTTCCAGCAGAGCTGTGACCAGCGGGACTCAGGTCTCCGGTCTGCAGCCCATGTCCCTGCCATTGATGGGGCAGCCTCAGCGAATGACGCTCGCAGGACCCCTGGGCAGGTCGGGCAGACACCCAGACACCTGAAAGCATCAGTCCTGCCAGGCGGTCAGCCAGCAAGAGGGCCCTTGCCCCTCCCTCATCCAGAATCCAGCCACCGGTCATGGTGGGCTCAGAGCCCAAGACGCAGCTGTGTCACCCGCGGTGGCTACGTGTACTGAGGCCTCTGACCCAGAATGACCTGCACAGGGAGGCCGTCGCTAGCCCCTCAGGGCCCTTCTGGCCACGTGAATGGGGTCCTGGTAACTGCAGGATGAACCTGGCTGATGAGCTTGTCTGTCCTCCCAGATGTCTGTCCTACTGCACTACTGGGAAGGCCTGGGTTGTCCAGAAAGGCAGTGCAGTCCAGCCTTCTCTTCTTCCTCATCCCCTCGACCGAAAGGAGAGTGAGCACTGCGCTCGTGTCACCAGCAGCCATGCCCTGAAACGGCCACCCGTGTCCTCCCCACACGAGCGTGTCTTCCCTCGCTGCTTCTCCCCGGGCCCACCCGGTGTTTTCTGTTTTGTTTTGCTGTATGTTTTCAATATATTAAAAACTAACAGTATAAAAATGCTATAGTTATTTAAAAGGATCCAAATATAGGAAGGAGTGAATTTGTGCAAACTAGTTCTATAATTAAAGGGAAACATCTTGATACATAAAAGTTTTAACAGGATTTAAATTTTTTTAAATCAGTAAGTGTGAAAGACTTAACTCTTTCAAATGTTCAAACAAAAAGACAACATGTACAATCCTTATAATAAAATGCACACATACTCTTCGTCTCAAAAGGCTTTGTGAACCTTTTCCCAAACAAGCATACTTCCAGTAAATCATGTTATCTGACTCTGCATTTGCATTTTTGTTCTTCCTGAAAAGGAGAATTTACACTAACACTGAATTTTTAATTTAAAAAAGTACATTTAGAGATATTTAACTTTCTGATTGACTTCAGTTATTCAGTCAAACATGATTTAATGAGAAAGTTCTAATATTTTAGAATGAGATAGGAAGTGAAGACTTACACTTGATATCCAATTAGGGCAAAACTCAAAGACGAAGTCAATGAACTTACGTTCTCCATGAAGTTAAAGAATATGATTAATCCCAACCTTCACCAATAATGTTTCTCAAATGTTAGTAAAACCAATCATTGAAATTCCATTTTCTCATTTGTTAACAAAATACTAGTATATTTTAGACTACCAACGTGAATGTTTTCTATTATAGACACAAAATGTGATTCACTAATAAGCAGGTTCTTGCAATACAATAGATCATTAAAATATTTGCTTTATGATACAACCAATACATATAACATGTGCCTTCCTCAATTTCTAAAACGATTAGGAATTGTGGAACTTTCTTTTGCATAAAACACTTTCCTCTTCATGAAACCCTGAGGTGAAAGTCTATTAATGTAAAACTGTAATCACAAGTCTTCTCATTTCTGTATTAGACTATAGCTATATGTTTAAAAATTTTTATAAAGAAATGTGGCAACTTGTAAAACTGCTCTGTACAGTTTTAACAAAACATTCCCAGACCAACTTGGTCCAAAGGACCTAGGATGACCCTATGAAAACAATGTCCTTTGAACACTTGTTAGCTCCAAGATGAATGCCACTTCCCAGCTCTACTGCTGTCTCTTCTGCTATCGTGGTCATGGCTCCAGCCATCGCGATTCCTGTCTGCATAGAAGTCATCACCTCTGTGTCCTCTCTAATGCTGCTCACGACTGAGTGTGTCTGTCTACTAGGGAGGGACGAGGACTCTGCCTGGCTTTACGCAGTGATGATGGTGTATCTTGACGCCATTGGGAGCTTGGAGACTTGTTATAACTATGATTGTGTAATTGAACTGATGGGGAAAATCCTGATCGATCAAGATGTGGAGAACCAAATTTCCCACCATATGACCTCTGTCTTAAAACGTTCATCCCTGCTTGTTTCTGAAAATTTTCTGGAGAAGAGTAAGTTCTCTGAATGACCTGTGGTGATGGAGTCATGTTATCCACAGTCCTTTCATGTCTGTTAGGAGATGGAGAGGCAGGGCTTGAATTTCCAACATGATGCTGGGAATATGACAAACTAACCTCCTGCGAGGCATGGCTGCTTCCTGATCTAAACTGAAAGTTGACGGGCCTTCCAAAAAGTCTTATTCCATTAAGGAGATTCGTGGCCTAAGGAACAGACACTTCCTGTTTGAAATTCACAAATGCAAACTGCTTTGGTTTACCATCCTTATCTGTGGGAATTTTCACTTGGATCACTGGCCCAGCCTGCTGGAAAGGCTGGGAAAGGAGCTCCTGGGTCACTTTAGTGTCTAGGATGCCCACTAAGAGAGTAGGATCCGCTTCCGGGGCCGCCGCCCCCATCTCGGCGTCGCCCCCTCCCGGAGAGGCCGAGGGGTCCTGGCTGAGGCTCCCACTGCGCACTCTCCAAAGCTCATGTCCTCGCGCTCCCAGGCCCAGGCGTCACCCACGTAAACGTCAGTCACGCTTGCTCCCGCCTGGCGTCAACGTGCACTGACGGAGTGCGCAAGCTCCGAGTAGAGCGCTGGTCGAAGGCCATGTCTCCCAGGAAGGCTCGCGGGGCAGGCCGTGTCCACGCCACACACGGGCTGCACTGACCTGGAATCGCGGAGGCCTCCCTGGTCCCAGGGACGTGAGGCAGATACAGCGGCCGCGTTTGAAGATGGCCCTGAAACACGTGTCCCTGTGCCTGGGCGACTAAGGGAACAGGGTGGCCCATCACACTCCCCTCAATGGCCGCAGTCCACTGGCTTCAGCACTGGCAAAGGTCTCTGGAGACAGCGCCCTCCTGGCCAGGCCCAAGGTGACCCACCGGGGACCTCCTCCTCTGCAGACCACATGGCCAGGCGTCTGGACCAGAGCCCTGAGCGACTGGCAGCGGCAGGGGCCCACCTTGCTCATTGAAGGGAAGGGACCCAGATGTGTGGTGCCAAGGCCACGAGGCGAGATTCTCCCTGTACCTGACCCTGGTGCGGAACTGGACCTGCCACGGAGCTCATGGTGCGGGACGCTGCGAGGGTGACCCTGCTGCTGTGTGACCCTGGCCCGCATTTCGGCCCTGCCCGGTGCTTCCTAACAGGGCGCTGCTCTCCTTTCCTTAGGCACTTACCACGAGCTGGACCCTTTGCCTGCACTGACTCACACCATCCTCACCACACCTACTAGGGGCGGTACATCGTTAACCCATTTCACAGATGAAGGCAGCGAGGCACACAGAGGTCCATCGGGTGCGGTCTCACTGCTGCAGGGACACCTCATGCTGCCTCGTGACGCCTCTCCAGGAGGACTCCTGCCCTCTCCCATAACAGTGGCTGCACTGGACTCTGCCTTTCCCCCAGCTGCGCATGCTCACCGACCCCTGGGTGCTCCCCCTGGCCACTTCCATGCCCCTAGGTTCCGGACACCACCCACGGATACCTACTTGCTGAGCTGCTGGTTCCCATTCTCCAGCTCCCCGCGCTGGAGGCTGCTCTCCTGCAGGGCCAGGGAGGCGTCCCGCAGCCCTTGGATGGTGCCCTGGAGGCCCTGCTTCTCCTGGTCCAGCTTCAGGAAGCAGCTGGAGTCTGGAGAGCAAAGTGGAGTCAGAGCCCAGAGTCCAGGGGCCTCAGCTTCTGCTCTCTGCCCCCGGCCCCAAGACAGCCATCACCCTGAACCCTAGGTTTGGGGGGCCTGGATGGTCAGCTGGATGCCCTCCCTTTTTCCCACGGTGCTGTTGCTGTGTGCATCTGAGGGCTCCTTGTGCGGTTATAGGCCCTCTGCTGGCTCAGCTGGGTTTGCTAGGGAAGCAGCCAGAGCTTAAGAAGAAAGCAGGTGGCGGTGGAGAAGCCAATGCAAAAGTTCAAGATGGTGGAACAGCTGGAACCACTTTTTATAAAGTTATAACCTGACAGTCAAGTCAAGGATTTCAGAGAGGAACAGAGATGGCAAAGAGAGTGTGTTCTCTGTGCCAGCCTCAGAGTGGGGGGAGTCCAGGTGGCTCAGCCGAGGGTATAGGGGGGACACGATCATTGACCCGCATGTCTGTGGGTCGTAGAGGCTATGAGGTGCATATGCCCAGTCCTCACCATCTCTGGGTAAGGTCCTTCAGACAGAGATTTCATTTTGTACTTTCACAATTGCATTGAAAAAAAATGAGACAGTATATCTAAGTTGCTTTAAAAATTCTAAGCAAGATGAAAACATAGGGTAAAGCCAGAAAAAGGCAATGTCCTCCGTTGCTTTGAAACAGCTTGAATGCAGAACAGAAAAGGGAGCACAGACCTGAGGAGAATGGGAGTTCTCGGCCCCTCCCTGCCACCAGCAGGTGCGTGACTTTGGGTAAGTCCCTAGACTTGTTCAGGAAGAAAACATGAATGCATGAGGGGTCAGGGTTGTTCCCTCACCTGTCCCTTCAGGGCCACACACTCAGCCCTGGGAGCCTTATCACACTGTACTGCTAATAGGGCAGCTCACGAGCACCCCAAGAAGCAGAGCAGTGGGTCTCTTTGGGTAAGACAAGGGCGATAAGAACAGCCATCCTTTGTTGGCACCCCGTGGGCCAGGCACAGCCTAACGCTTCACTGTCTCCTCACAAGATACCCATAGCAATCCTGTGAGGCAGCTTCATTACCCCCATTTTGCAGATAAGAAAACTGAGGTTTAGAAGAGGTCACTTGGCTAACAAGTGTAGGAGCCAGGACTTTAAACCAGGCCTTTCTGACTCAAGAAGCCACCACACCAACCACACCAAAGTACATTCACGCTTTGTTCGTGAGCTGCCAGCTAAGCAGTAGGAGTTGGGAACACCAAGAAGGAGTCAGTCAGTGACCTGAAAGGGCTCTCAGGCTACACTGAGCATCCGACTCAGGGAGGCTTTCCAACCCCATCAGCCACCCTGGTCCCTATCAGAAGCACATTTGGTCTGAGCCAGTCCCTGCCAGCCGCACAGCTTCTGTGTCCCACCAGGGGGCAGTGGTGCTCCCCAGGCACCTGAACTCCCAGAGCCTGGGTTCCCAGGAGCAGGGAGACACCAAACCACAGAAAGAACTAACTCCCACACAGACTCCTAGTTCAATGAACTGATTTTAGGTTTGGAGTGGATGGGGGCCTTGAAGAGAAGGAATACCCAGCTGTTTTCAACAGCCTTTCCATGACGCTGAGTAGTGTTGCTCAGAATTGAAAAGCAGCCCCTCCCCAAACCAGCCACAGGCCCTCCTGGCTCTGCAGAGCTCTAAGCTAGCCTTCACCTGCACTCTCAGGTGCACGCGTGCGATTGTTGGACACGGGAACTGGCTTGTTGTTTGCCGGGTGCTGAGGCTCCTGCTGTACTGTCTGCCACCCCACCCACCTTCTCTAGCCAACCCCACACCTCCTCTGGGGGCTGGGAGGGGGCCAATGCCAGAGGGAGAGGAAGAGGCCTGGGTCCCCTGAACAGCAGCCCCTGAGCAGCCCCTGTCCAGGAAGAAGGAGAGCAGACTACACCCATCTGCCCGATTATGAAAGCAACTAAGGAAACCATGCCCCGGGGACAACTATAATGGGGGTTAGTGACCACTGGCGACGTCTCCTGCATCCAGAGCTTCCAGTGCTCCAGGGAGAGATCTGAAACACCCTCCCGGTGTCAGCGTGCTGTCATCTGGAAGCTCCTGGGCCTGGCCGAATGGGAACTGATAAATCTGGCAACACTTCCTTTGCATTTCATGTCCTGACTTCAAGGCTGCCAGGCCCTTCATGTTCTTGGGAGAATTGCAATGAAACAGTTCCAAATGGCCCTTGAATAAAACCCTATTTACTTGGGCTGAGGATGGGCTGACACATACGATTCAGAGCCAAGGGTTCAGCTCCCTGGGTGAGGGAGAAGCCAAACAGTCAGCTGTTCTTGGAGAAGGCCCTTGGTATCCATTAAAGTGTAATTGTCTTCAATCAGGCTGGATCCCAGGCACCAGGGGCTGCTGCCTACCCTCTGACAGCTGCTCCAGCTCCCAGCGCAGGTGGCCGGACTCCTTCACACTCTGCCCCTGTGCTGCCTTGAGGGCCAAGTTCTCTTCCCGCAGCTCCTCAAGGCGTTTCTGCTCTGTGTCCCAGGCCTAGTGCAGAAAGGGGGGGGGTGGTGAGGATGCGGCCTGGGACACGCTCTGGACAGCCCCCAGCCCCCGTGCATCTGCCCTAATTCCCCCAGGATGAAGGGCCTCCATGCCCTGCTCACTTCAAAAACACAGCCACACAGAAATGACCCCAACACACAGCCCAGCTGTGAGACTTACAACCACTAGAAGGTATGTTGACCCAGTGACCTAGGGGATGAAGACACCCGAGGTCTCTGAGCGGTGTCTGAACAAAGTGACGTACAGCACAGGGCTTTAAAGCAAGAGCTATGATGGTGGCAGCTCTGTGGCCCCTTAGCAGGCCTAACGCCTTGGAAAGGCCATAAGGACTCACACAGCACAGCTCAACCCACACCATAAACGCCAGCAGAGACCCGTTTTGCAACAGATGCCCACATCCATCCATCCTCACAGGAAAGCAACACAGCATCAGGCCCTCTCTGCGTTGGGACCCTTAAGTGGTGCCCACTCAAGCCGCTGAGCTTAGCAAACGACTCTCTGCCGTCAGCTGGTCACTGTGTTGGCAGCAGCACCAACCCAGTAGCCGAACATCAGAGAACGGCACACATGAACCTGAACCTGCCCCTCTCTGTGTTACACGTGGCGACAACAGCCTGTCCTACCAACTGTAGGTGGCGCAGCTTCGATTTCAGCTGCACGTTCTCCTCCTCAAGCTCGTACAGCTTATCGAACAGGGACCCAGCGATAGCTGCTCCTGGAGAAGGCCCTTGGTGTCCATTGAAGTGTAATTGTCTTCAATCAGCTCCTGGTCAGCAATAACACAAATGAGAGCCATCAGGTTAAGGCCCCTGGTCATGAAGACAGCTCTTCCAGGCACCTGGACCCAAACCAACAACCTAGGGATGACTCTGCTGCTGCGGGAAGTTCTGTCTCCGCTTTTAAGCCCCTGCCCTTGTCCATGAGGCCAGGCCAGATGGAAAATCCCCGAAGCAAGACACCATTTAAATTTGGGAAAGGAACACTGTGAGAGCGTCTGACACGTACAGCCTCGGGTGGTTGGACGAGTGCACCTGCTGACAGGTGTGGGACTTGGCTGAGTCCCTTTCCCATTCACTGAGTCAGGTGCTGGGCACCCAGAGTGCCTACTATGAGGCAACCCAGATCTGGCCTGTCCCCCAACCCAAGGCTAGTTCTGCAGGGCAGGTCTATGCACTTCTGTTCTCATGGGGCTCCCAGAAGTGTTCAAAGACACTTGTCAGCGGAATCACGCCATGAGGGGGAATCAGAGGTGCCATGTGAGTTGGGCCCTAACGGACCTGGGGACAGGCCGGGATGGACAAGTGTCCAGAAGCAGAGTACAGCGTGACCTATATGATTTATAGCTACTATTCCCATGTGCCCCAGGTATTAGGCAGCAGAAACATCTAAACCTGCATTGCATAGCCCACCACCATAGAAGTGAGAGAACAGATGGCAAGAAGCTGTGCCCGAGTTCTAAAGTGGCAAAGGCTGGGCCTGGAAGAGGCAAAGAGTGTGAGACCTCCACACCCGAGGCCGATCTTAAACCCAGCTCCTACCTGCCTTCCACCACCCATTCTGCCCCTCTCTGCACAATCGGATTCAGGGGCCCCATCTGTGGACAGAACTCACTGGGATAAGCTCACTAGAAACATGTTGCTATCGATGCTACACGGTGCCAGCGCATGAGAGGCTCAGAGGCACCGAAACCACCACTCCTGTGCTGGACGGGACAAGGCTTGCCCCACACCCAGCAAGTGGAGCGAGAGCTGGGACTGCGCCTGCCAAGCCTCCGCCTCTCAGAGCAAGCCCTGCCCAGGAAGCTAAGTGCCATCCCTCTCGGAGGCGCAGAGACAGGCCCAGCTGGCCCTGACCTGCTCAGGATGCTCACGGCACCAGCACGTCTGCCCTCCAGTGTGGGGAGTTTCAGCCAAGGACAAAGCAAGGGACCAGAGGGACCTTCCAGGCAATCTCTCTCTCTCTGCCTCTGTCCTCCACCCAGACCCTGGCAGCACAGGTGGGACTGTTTGCAGAGGGAAGTCAAGGACCACCCGGTGCACCCCCACTTCCCTCTGTGCCTAGGGGCGCCCAGGCCTCTCTCCTCAGGTTGTGCCCCTGACACCCTCCCCTTTTATGTGCTTGTCAGTGCTGACACTGGACGGTCTCTCAGGAGGGCATCCGGGCCGTCTGTGGCTCCCCCTGTACCCATAGGAGAGCCCCTGCATGGGGGGTGTCCATGTGACAGTCGTGCTCGGCTCTCTGCTTGCTGCCCATCACACCTGACACTGTCACCATTCCAAAGGAGACAAAACCTCTGATCTCCCCCGTCCTTCTCCCCAGGCTGCAAGTCTTTTCATGCTGAGAAGGTTTTTAACATGACTTGTGAGGTCTCTACTACGTGCCTTGTGTGTGCCAGCCCCAGGCATGCAGTCGAACAGGACCCTGCCCCTGCCCTCAGGGGCTCGAGCTGCACTCAGGAAACCTGGCCCAGCAGGGCTGAGGGAGCCCTGCGCACAGCCTGCAGGGCTGTTGCAACCACTGCCATGTAAGCCTGCGGATGCGAGCACTGTGCTCGCTGCTCCCTGGAACCCGGCACACGGGCCTCGGAGGACAGTGGGACTCATCCTCTATGTGGCCTGGCCTCCACGGACCACGCTGTTTCTCTTGTAATTCATTTACTAATGCCAACTTTAAGGCATTATTAGTTTCACAGCAAAATTATTAATCGATATGAAAAATGTTGCTGCTGTTATCCAGAGGCACGCACCTTGAGAACATGGAAAAGGGGTTCTCATGAGAAACTCTGCAAAAGCCCAGAAGCTCCGAGTGCAGGGAGCGAGTCTTGCTTTGTGATCAATCCCCTGCTCCTGGCCCAGGGCTCGGCACCACACAGGCCTTCAGTCACCGCCTCTGCATGACTGAGTGAGGCTGCTTGGACAGGCCCAGAAAAGACCCGAGACAGAGGCTGAGCCCTGAAACCCACCCCCATCCACGGGGCAGAGTGTCGGCTGAGATGTGGGGGCTGCCTTAGGTCTCCAGCGTGCAGGAGGCTGCGGAAGCGGCAGCCTAGGGAAGCTAGCACATGACCTTCCACAGCCCTCCCCACCTGTGGCATTTCCAGTGAGTGAGGGTGCCCGTGCCCCACACCTGTCTGTGCTGCAGATGGATGCCCTTCATCACCAGCAGGGCCAGGGGACCATTTCCAGGACAAAGCTGAGAGCTAGCCTCCCACCCCACCCCTGCCTGGGCCAGGCTGCTTTGGCACAGCACCCAGGGCGCCTTCTCCCCAGGGGGTAGAGCAGGGAGCCACCAACATTCCTGGGGGAACAGCCACGCCCTGCGTAGGTGGGAGGAACCAACAAGCCTGGACCAAGGCCATCCCCAACCACCACCACTTGGCCCAGGGACCCCGGGGCCTGTCTGAAGCAGGAGAGCATGTTGAGGTCTCCGGCCAAACCGCCTGCCCCCAGCACACCTGCCTACCAGCAGCGTGGCTGGGAGAGGGACAGCCTGTGCTGATAGACCTGTGTTCCCCTCACAAGCTTCCTGCTGGAAATGGTATGATTTTCTACATCCAGCAGGCCCCTCAGTGTGCGCTGACATCCTGATTTCACCCAGCTCCCTCCTACTGCCTCCAAATGCCGGGCTCAGCAGAGGAGGCAACCTTCCCAAATCCTCAAAGAGAGGGTCTGGAACCTGCTGTTGACGCGAAGCAGTCGGATGTGTGCTCAGAGCATCAATAACCCTGCCTGGGTCTTGATTCAGTCCCCCCTTAGCCCTAACACCCTCTCCTGAACGGACCCATAACCTCAGGATCCGAGTAAGCTACACCACAGAGAGCTTAATATGGGACTTGCCCAAATACCAGGTATCTTACCTCTTTCATAGTAAAAACCTCACGGACTAGTACAGTTATCTCTGTTTTACAGATGAGAAAATAGTCCTGGTAAGATTTACCCACAGAAACTACAAGGAGTCTTAAAAAAAAGATTAGTGACTAGAAAGTCATCACTGTGGCATGAAGGAGGAGAAGAAAAAGCCCTAAAAGAATGAGGGCCCTTCAACCACATTCCCAACCCTGTTCCTTCCACCAACAGAGGGAGCCCAGAGGTCGTGCAGGGAGAGGGCCAGCTGGGGAGCCATGGCGGGCCCTCTTCCCTCTCCCAGGACACAAATGCCCGAGGGCCACCTGCCCTGGCTGGGCTCACCTTCATGCGGGCTGCCTGCCTGAGGCCCATCGCCTCCCTCTCCAGCCTCTCCACGCGGCTCACCTTCTCCCTCAGGGAGTCCAGCTCAGACAGGGCGGCACGAGCAGACTGGGTGCTGGCCGCCAGCTCCATGTTCTGGGAGGTGGGCAAAGGCAGGGGACCTGGCTCAGGGCACCCTCGGGGCTGGGGAAGGCCCAAGTCCCTGCAGCCCCAGCAGAAGGCAGGGGCGGCCAGGCTGGTCCATGTGCAGGCCCCTGAGTGGGGGCCCCACATGCTGTCACTGAAGCATGTCACCCCACAGCAGCTCCCAGGACAACTGGCTCTCAGGCAGTGCTGCTTTGAGCGGGAAGGAGTGAGGTTCCAGGTCACATTCCTGGACCTGGGGCCACGGTGACTGGGGCACCCTAGCCCCCCAGCCACCCCCACAGGACAGGCCTCCCGCTCACATCGCGCTGGGCCTCCTGCAGCTCCAGCAGCAGCTGGTCCACCTCATGCCTAGTGTCCGCCAGCTGCTCCTTCTTCTCCTCCCTGGGGGCGATGGGAGGACGTGGTGAGGGTTTCCTCAGAAGGACCTGGAAAACCCACTACCTGGGAGACCCCAGCGGGGAAGGAGAGGGACCTGGCTTCTGGGTGTGAGGAGTGCGTCTGCACGCGGGGCTGCAAAAACGCTCCTGACTCCAAGGTGAGCTTGAAGTTTTCAATGCCTGCTCTCAGAACAACCACAGACCTGAGCTTTCCTCTGAGGGTGCGGGACAGGGAAGGAGCCCCCGGAGTCACTGTGCCCTCCACAGCCAGGCAGGCAGCGAGGCCCACTGGAGGGGAGGTGAAGCCGGGCAGCTCCCGAGATACCGGGCATGGTGCCATCACCTGCATCAGGAAAGGAGACAGGACAGGACAGGAGACACACATCCTCCCTCCAGCCAAGAGCACCCACACTGGGCCCGAGGCGAGCAGCAGGCTGCTGCTCTGTGTCTGCCATGTCTGGACTGGCAGGAGCCCTAAAGGCCCAGCAGAACCCTGCTGTGCAGGCCCTGGGAAGGGAAGGGAGGGAGCGGGCTACCCAGGGCCCAACAGGGACCCAGCTCAAAGCAGAGCCCAGTCACTCCCAGCACCTGTGAGAGCGCCCCCGTTTGCTGCCCCGCATGGCAGTGAACCACATGTGCTAGCTGGTGTGGTGACACAGGGCACAAGGGCAGAAAGAACGGGGTCACTAGGGGACTCACAGCTCCTGCCTGATGCCGCGCAGCCTGGCCTTGGTGTCCGCCAGCTTCACGGCCAGGTGCTGCGTGTCCTCGCTGGGGCGGCTGCTGGTGTCCCGCTCCAGGGTCAGGGTCACGATCAGCTACAGAGGGCAGACAGAGGGGTCTCACCAGTGTGCTCCTGTGCCTGGCACAGTGCCCGCACTACAACTTGCTGAAGGATGACCAAAAGACGGAAGAAGTAAAAGAGAAGATGGCAGCCGAGACTGCAACGCCAGGAGGGAGGCAGGAGAAAGGTGGGGGAGTTATTAAAACGCAAGGATACATTTACTGAGACAGCAGAGCCCAGTGAATGGAGCAGGGCCCCAGGCTCAACTTCCGTCCTCACGCAGGTGTCTGGGAGGGGACTGGGCCCTGCAGGGAAAGTGCCCTCACCCTGCCCCCAAGGAAAATGGATCAGGAGGACAGGCAGTGTGCCCGCTTGAGAGGAAGTTAGGATGAGGAGCCAGGCCCATAACTAGGGGCCCAGGCCCAAACCCCTCCCCACCTGTCCCCCAGCTGCTGGGCCACCAGCAAACACACCTCCCTGCAACTGTCTCGCTCATCCATGAGCCTCCTGAGGTGAAACGCCATGTTCCTCGAGAGGGACTGCAGCTCCTCCAGGGCCATGTCTGGGACCTCCAAACTCTGCAGGTCAAACAGGCTCTCCTGGTCGTGGGTCACCTGGGGGCACACAGGGGCACGGTGCTGCGGAGGCCGGGCTGGGAGCAGCTGTGGGGTCCCAGAGAGCACCCATCTCACAAGGCCACGCCCCCTGGGACCTAGGCCTACTCTCCCACAGCTGACCCCCCTCACTGACATTATGAACCCTCAGCCACTACGTCTCTGTGGAGCGCGGGCAGGCACCTCAGCAAGCACAGCCACACTCTGCAGCCGAGCTCTTTACTCACACACCACTGCTGCTGTCACACTAGTTCAAGGAGGACACTGACTTCACACCAGACAGCACTGCTCACAGTGTGGGAGCTCCCTAACTGTCCCCGGGGATTTCAGTCGTGCACCATCCATGTATCACACAAAGAAGGTGAGCCTTGGGAGGGGAGGCTGAGGAGGGATAGCATCTTATTTCTTAAAATAGAATCTAATGCAAAGATGGCAACACATTAGATGCTTCTGTCAGAATGTTGGGTCCATGACAGTCTTATGTTACTTTTTGAGGAAACATTTCATAACCCAAAACACTTTTCAGGTGAGCCTGTATCTCCTCCCCACAGGCCACACCGGCCCACCTGGTTTCCCCTTTTCACCAGGTGTGAGCGCAGGCCCCAGCCTCATCCTCGCTGGGCAGCCTCTCCTCCAATTGCCAACATCACCTTCTTCAACCCAGGGACAGGCCCTTGACGGGGAATCAAACCTGCGACCCTTTGGTTGGCAGTCCAACACTCTAACCACTGAGCCAAACCATCTAGGGCCTGACCTCACCTTCTCAGCCTGAGCCCCCAGACCAGCCCGAGGAGGCAGGTCTGTTTCCAGTCCGTGTCTTCTCAGTGTGGGAAGGTGAGTGTTAGTGCACTCGGGCCTCAAGAGGGGAAACAAATGGTAATCCACTGAGTGAGGTGCACCAACAAAGGTCTTACATTTCCCAGAGGGGCAAATGGAGGGGGAGAGCACCTCAAAAACCCTGCTCGGCTGGTTTCACTCAGTGGTTAGAGCACCAGCCTGGGGAACGAAGGGTCTTGGGCTTAATTCCCAGTCAAGGGCACATACCTCATTTAGTGCTTTGAGCCTGGCCCCCTGCTGAGGCAACCAGTTGATGTCGCTCTCTGACATCAATGTCTCTCTCTCACCTCCCTCAACCCTCTTCCTGCTTCCTTTTCACTCTTTCTAAAAATCAAAGGAAAAATACCCTGGGGTGAGGATTTTTAAAAAAGCAGAATGGTCTTCAGGCTAACAGGTGGCCACTCACTGTCACGAATGGCTGAGCCTATTTAGGACGAAGCTGACTTCCCCTGACTGCGACCAGTCGCTTCCCTCTCCTACTCCAGTGCTGACTCAGCACCCACCACCCATGGTGCCTGGGGCTGGGTGCCCATCAGCCCAGCCTGTCCCTGGTGCCAATCTGGGATACTGTGTTCAGCGGCCCCTGCCAGCCCCACACCTCCTCCTAGATGCTCCTGTTCATGTCTTTTTCATGCCTTTATCTCATCTGTCCAATCAGACTGAAGGCTGAACCACATCTCCTAAATTAACTAAGTCATACAAGGCTTCTTCTGGAGGCAGGGGGAAGGATGTCAGGAAAATACACTTTCAGGTCGGTGGCTGCCCCACAGGCCCGGTTTCCAGGGAAACCACTTCTCTGATGTGACCACCTCTACCAAGGTTCATGGCAGAGGGGCTGCCCTCAGTGCAGAGTCTTCCCGACCCCACCCCAGGGCCAAGTCTACAGCGACAGCCTTTCTAGGACTCGGCAGCCTGTGTCTCTGCCACGTCCCTGACAGTAACGGAGATCCTTTCCCCGGGAAGATCAGCCATGGGAAGCAGAGCCACATGGGCCAGAACACATTTTCAGGGCAAATCAAACTCTGAGCCCAAACCCCTTGACAGTACTTAAAACCAGTCTGGCTCCATATTAGGCAAGAACAGGAGGCAAACGGAGACTTGATTGAGATGTTTTAAAAAATTTTTTTACATTTTTACCCCCATTTTATTTTAGCTTGCTGATGACTACCTTTCCAAACAGGTTCAGTACGTCTGGTGTGTGAAACCTCAAATTAGGAAAACCACTAATGGGTGATGTAGTCTTTAAACTTTCCCTTGGTGGTGAGAGCCTGCCTCCTGGCTGCCACCGGAGCGGGGGTCCACGGCTAAGCCCCACAAAGCCAGCCACACACCTACCTCCTGGATATGGGCCATGATCCCGGCCTGGGTCTCAATGTCCAGCTGTTGGATTTTGTCAAGAAACTCCCCTTTCCTGTCGCACTGTGGAAGTAACGCATGTTAATGGAAGCATTCTGCAAGTGAGGCAACCTGGGCCCAGCACAGCCACAGAAATAGTTTCCAAATGAACTGCCCACCAGCCCCTGTCTTCCTCCTTTATAACCAAGAACTTGTCCTCCCTCCTGTCCCTTAGACAGAGGTTTCTCTAGAAGATGCTCTGACCACCACAGTGGAATCACCAGGGGTACTTGTTTTCAAAAAGCCCACCAGGTAGAAAACGCTGGCGGTGAAGCACAGAAATCTGCATGTTAAACAAGCTCCAGTGACTCTTAAACCAGATAAGGTCAAGAGCACCAGGGGTGACAACCTTCATCTTCAAAGGGCCGGATGGTAGGAACGTCACAGAGTCTGAGGGCTATTTAGTCTCAGCTCTGCCACTGTGCTGTGCGAGCAGCCAGAGATAACACATGAAGAATCGAGTGGGGCCCTGTGCCCATGAAAGTTTTTTTACAAAATCAGGAGTTGGTGAGATGGGGCCCCCGGCTAGATGGAGTTTCTGATCTTTGGTCTAGGTGTCCCTATACCGGGGACAATTTGCTAAGGGCACCCAGGGCTGAGGAATCCCCACTTGCTTCTTGCCAAAGGTGCCCTGGGCCTAGAATCGGCTGCCACCTAATGAGTGGTCCCTTCTCTCAGGAAGCCGGGATGTGTCATGTTGGACTGAAGGCAGCTTCCCTCCTACCTCAGTCACTATGGGGAGTTTGTCTCCACAAACCCACACACAAGATGGCAAGGGCAGGCCCCTACCACCCTTGCCCAAGCCCTACCTGGACAGCACAGCCCAGCACCAGCACCAGCATCTTCTTCATTTCCTCCATACTCTTTGCTAAATCAAAAGAACAACATATTTCAATAGACTCATCTCCTCATAAAATCTCACCAGTGATATACCACTCAGCTGTTGGGGGAGAAATTATATAAGCTAAAATAAATCATTTCAACTTGGGTGTACCCCGCCACCTGTTTTCTACGTATGGGCTTGTATATTATTTAAACCAAATGAGAATTTTGTACATAAGTATTTGTGGTCCTTTCCCACTCAAATATGTCATAAATGTCTTCCCATGATAATCCATGAACTTCAACATCAGGATCTCTTGTTAGTATGTGCAGGAAGCAAGCCCAATGGCAGAGAGGTGTCTCCGGAGGAAGTGCAGAGTGGGTGCTAACATGAGGTGCACACAACTCTACCTGTTCATCGTGCAGCACTACAAATAGACAAGCCCCAGACGCATCCCCCAGCTTCACGCAGCCCACATCCTGCACATCTGTCCCGCCCCTGTGGGGAAGCACGGTACTTGGTGGGAAAGTCTGTAAGGAGGATTCTCCAAAAGGTTGGGGACCTCTGGGGGGACCTTGCCAAAGGCGGCAGTCCTGCATTGACTTTTCCTAACAAGTCCGATCCTCCAGGGTGTTTTGCCAGAATCTCTATGTTGAGTCTTTAAAGACCCGACCTCGTAGAAGCACATACTTTCTCAAGGATGCTTACCTTGCTAATTGTATCTAGAGATTCCTTTTAATTCCAGCTGTTATGACAATAAAAGCCAAAGGAGGCAGGCGAACAGGGTACTTGGTGGCAATAGCCAAGTAGTGCCTTAGCCTCTCTTTCACAGAAGCGCGTGTTAGTCATCATTCATCCGCTCAGGGTCTGCCTGCAGCCCCGGCACACCCCCTCCTCCTCCTGTTTCTCAGTGTCAGTGTTTGGCTGGAGGCTTCCAAAGAAAACCCCAGACAACATACAGATGTCAATTTTGATCATCTCATACTTACTTTGCACAAAGGCTACAAATTTACTCGAACAACTTCCTTCAAGAGGCTCAAGTTTTCAGTGTTTTAATCTAAATGATGCTAAACAACATTTAGTGGTTAGGTTCTTTGATTTTTAGAAGAAAGAAGAGCAATTCATTTTTAAAAAATATTTTTAGAGGAATGGGAGAGAAAGACAAACTTGATCTGCTCACCCCCTCCTTCCCTAGCTTGAGACAGAGCCGGAAACCCAGGCATGTGCCCTAACCAGGAATCAAACCAGCAACCTTTTGGTGCACAGGACGATGTCCAACCAACTGACCCACTCAGGCCAGGGCTTAGAGCAGGGGTGGGGAATGTCTGGCCGGAAGGCCATATCAGGCCCCAAAATCATTTGGCCTGGCCCTCCCAAAGTATTAGGAGTGAGTTAATCAAATGTTTGACCAAATATAACAGCTAATTTTTAAGTTGATAATTTTGTATGGCCCAGGAATGATATACCCACATGGCCCTTGGCAGAGAAAAGGTTCTCCTCCCCTGGCTGCTGGTGTAAAGCAGATTCTTATTTATCTCTTTAGGGAAAACTCATCCTTCAAACTTCTCCTACTGCCCAATTGCCAGGCAGGAAGGCTTTTACCATTTCACTCTTTCACAACCAACATATGATAAGCCCGATTTCAGACCCAGACTAACACTATCATACTGTTCCTTCTCAGCTCTGCCAATCAGACAGGACAAAACAACAACAACAACAAAACAAACAAACAAACAAACTAAAAAAAACAACAACACACACATACACATTCAAAAAAAAAACCACACACTTCATCACTTTACACTGTCTCCTTGATTATGCATCTCCATGTGCTTATGAGTGCCAGCCACTTAGATCAACAGCATCAGAATACTGGGATCTAGACCTGGCTGGTTACCAGGAGCAGTATGATCCCACCAAGCTGTCCCCTGTCCCACAGCCTCAGTTCCCATCTCTGAAATGGAGACAGCTGGCCTGGGTGATGTGCAGAGTGGTTTGGGGTAAAATAAAAGTTCTCTAGCTTTCTAGCTTTCTCATCATATCCTGTTCTACTTGGGGAGAAGGAACGTGCCAGAAATACATAGCATTGTTTTCTTGGAAGACTTACCCACACCCCCTTGCACTGTGCTAAATGGCCCAAGGTACCACTAACGAACCCTGGGATGAAGAAAACAAACTCATGTCCCAGGAATGAGTGCTGTGATTTATTTCAGATCCTGGGCTGTAAGGTGTGTATGGAGTAATAGGTGACATCATCCGAATAGCTCTCAAATGAGAAATAGCTAAAAACAACCTTTCCTGTGATGAAGACACTATGGTTGAGTCTCAGAACTGGGGGCTAGACATTCACTGACCTAAACTGCACCCTTCTTGCCATCTCCCAGCCTGAAGGAAGGCAGGAGGGGTGAGGGCTGGACCACAGGCTGCCCATGGACCATCCAGAACCCACTCTTAACAATATGCTCATTAAGGGTGGGTGCTGCAGATCCATCTACTACACACAAAGACTTCCCTTTGCTGGTAAGTGTAGAACTTCTCAGTGTTTAAAATGGAATAATCCTCAAATACTTAGGGCTGTTATTTCACTTGAGGCATTTCATTTGGCCCCAAGGGCTCCAATCCATTGTCATTCATAAATATAATCACCACCCTCACTCACTTCTCTATTCATGCTGAGCTGATGATCAGCCACATTTCAGTTTTGATAAAAAAAGAAAGGGAATGAGCATAGGAGTGTTAAAAGCCTCCAATCAGTCCCACCAAAATCTTTCCATGGCCACAGTGCTCTTGCCCACCAGCCCATGTGCCCATGTGACCATCCCCCCCACCGCCCTGCAAATCTGTCCGCAGATGACAAAGAAGTGCCTCTTGTAAGCCCTTTGGTAGATATTACAGGCACAGACCCTCCCAGCCACCACCAGCTCCTCTTCCTACAGTGATTCACCACCCCCAGGCTTGTATATGGTGCTGTAGCCAGCAGAGAGCTGATACCCAGAGAGAAAGTGTTTGGAGGGTGTGGAGCAGCAGAAACAGAAGGCAGAGTTCATACAGAAAGTCTTGATGTTCACGGCAGACGGTCTAAGTGTACCATATTTTAGAATAACTCCAACAGCTCTGAGGGTCCATGTTCCCAGCCACAGCAGAGAAAATCAGCATTAAAAGTGGAAACACGTGTAGGATAGGCCCACTGCTAGTAGCAAGAGCATAAGCAAGGAGGAGACTAGAAACCCTGTACATACAGACAGGCACAGACACACACAGACACACATGAGCTCAAATCTACAGTCCAAGGTGGCTCAATGAAAGAGCAAAAGGGCAAAGGGTTCTGCTTCATCAGCACCAGCAGTTACACAGAGTGACAACCATGAGCCATTCATTCATTCGTTCTGTTCATTCATTCACACCCATCAGGCATCAAGAAAAAACTGAATTTGCTTCAGAGCACTGTTAGAAAAGTATGGAATTCCTGTTTGCTAAGTTTTGTCAACACCATGGGGCGGAGGGAGGTTTTAAAGGTAGAGAATTAATTTTAGAAAAAAATCTTCATGGAAAAAAATGATTTAAAATAAGTTTTAGGGCAATAAACAGGGCACTAGGAGATTCAGGTGGAGCAGTGCTGTGTTTGTTCTCACCAGGGTGAGTGGATGAAAACATGTGGTGCAAACAAAGGCATCCTGTGATTTTTATCCCTACACAGATTCCTATGAAACTTATGAGAGAGAGAGAGAGAGAGAGAGAGAGAGAGAGAGAGAGAGAGAGAAGAGAGAGAGAGAGAGAGGAGAAGTTCTCTAATTTCTAATGGGAGGCTGATTTCTCTCAGAATTTCAAGAGTAAGAAAAACTGCTATTTTCCTAAATCTACCAGACTGTGGGATTTGAATAGTTTCAAACATAAAGAAGACTTTCTAGTGGGTCCACACCAGCGAGATTGGCTCAGTGACAGATAAGCAGGCAAAGAAGAAACAAACCTACAGACAGCCCCCTTCCAGGCACCCATGTGTTTCGGCTGCTGGCAGCTTTGTCATAATCAACACCTTCCTCTGCCTCAGACCAAGAACATCGATAATGCACAAAAGCTGGAAAGTGCCCAGGGAACCTGGAAGAAGGGCCTCTAGTCTGCAGTGAGGTCAGGCAAGGCTTCTTAAAGGAAGTGACCTCTGAGCTGAGAACCACAGGGTGAGCGGGGAGAGTTAGGACACAGTGAGCTAGAGCATTGCAGGCACAGGAACAGCACGTGCAAAGGCCCAGAGGTAAGAGAACATGGTGCTTGTTCGGGAGCCGTGGTGCAGGCAGACTCACAGGACGTGGCGGAGGAGATCAGCCGCCCTGTTTACCTCCCCAGGGAGACACCTGACAAGCATGAATTGACTCTGACTTTCTGGAAGATGTCCAGGAGCACATTTCATTCGGTCTTTCAAGGTCACAGCAAGTGTCCGAGGCTAGAACTTGGAACCCTTGCCCTCTCGGGCATCAGGGAGCAGTGGCAGACATGCCAGGACTTCCTGGTGAGACCCACCATGGACTGAAAAGGGAATCACAGGGTCCCCGTAGAAGAGAGATGCCAGTTCCTCCACAGATTCTTCCTTTCTTACCAAAAGGTCCCCACCCTGTGAAGGTGGCCCTGACTCCACATTTACTGAGGAGGACAGACCCCCAGAGAGGCCACATATGACTTGGTCCCCAAGGCCACCAAAGAAGGGGTCTTGGCTTCATGCCCAGAGGAACAAACCCATCCTTTAAAATCTCACTGAGATGATCCCATGTTTTGCTGCCTCCCAGCTGGCAGCCAGAGCTCTGTGTCCAACAGCTGCCCAGAGCCACTGGCACTGGCCAAGCCGCCGAGGCGGGGGGGGGGGGGGGGGGGGGCGGTTCACTCACCAGACAGCGGGTCTTTGTCAATCATCAAAACATCCGGCAAGCTCATTACAATCAGCTGCTGGAGAACTTCCTACAGAAACAAAGAGGAAAGATACCACTGAGAACAGGAAAGGAAAATAAAGAATGACCAACAACATGACAGCTTATCAAGTCACTGAGTGAGCGCAGCTACTGCACGGTAAGTGGGGACATGCTGTGTAAGAGGAAGGAATAGTTAGGATATAAATAAATGTGAAAAGCCAGAGCTACCTGTACTTCTGCCCTCATCATAACCAAATAAACATCATGTCTGCATATGAGCAGAGACCTTGGGAAGAAGAGCATACGTTACATGCCAGGACAGCAGCATCAGGTGTGCGTGTCTTTTTAATTTTTGAAGATGTTTTTATTGATTTTACAGAGGGAGAGGGAGAGGGATAGGAAGAGGGAGGGAGTGGAGAGAAATATCAATGAGGAGAGAGAACCATCAATAGGCTGACTCCTTCACATTCCCTACTGGGCAATTGAGTCCTCAACCCATGCATGTGCCCTGACTGGGAATCCAATTGTGACCTTCTGGTTCATAGGTTGATGCTCAATCGCTGAGCCACACCAGTTGGCTGTGAGAGTCCTGGAACCCCAGAGGAGTCCAAGTAGCAGGCCAGGAGGAGGCCGGAGACCCTGGCTGAGACACCAGCGCTCAAGACTGAGCCTGGCCATGCTGCTTCTCACCCCGTCCTGTCCTCTGAAAAAGGTCAAGGAGAAAGTCTCCCCAGGTTTTCCGAGACAAAACGTGAGCTTCTTGAATAGCTCATGCTATTCAAGAGGGGCCTCTGGTATTCCTAAGTGGCCTGCCCTGATGCCTCAGAAGAGGACAGCCAGGGTGGCAGAAGCGTTGCCTGGCAAACAAGACCAGGGCTGGGTTCTGTGACTTTGCGTATCTCGCTGAAAAGCCATGGGCAGAGGGATCCCACTCTACCTGGGGGTGACCTCTCACCCTCCCTGGTCAGAGTAAGGAATGGCTGTCTCGCTTCGTCCAAGCCCTCACAACAAGGCGACGCTGGGCGGTACTTCTTTTGGAAAACTTTCTTGACTGTCGCTTCACAACAATGACCAGTTATGCGTACGCTGTCATGTCACGAGGGAGGGGAAAAGAGAGAATATGAAAGGCAGGGCATGAAACACAATCCCCATGCAAACACTGGGAGGAAACACTAAACCGCTCTTAGTGACTGTCTTTCAGTGGTGGGATCCAGGGTGGTTCTTATTCTTACTACTTGTGTGTTTTCCTAGCTGTTTGTAAAAAGCACATATTACTTATATGACCAGAACATAACTTTATTTTCCAATAAATCAGAAGGAAATACACAGCACAACCCTGCCTGCACCTCCCTGTGTCAGCCCAGAGGCAAGTGCCTGCGGTTTTCTCCGCGTGAGCAGCACTGAGGCAGTGGCGCCATGGGGCCCTTAGCAAGTGCAGCAGCAAACATTTACTCTGCGCCAGGAGGCTGAGGCTGCCATGCACCCCTGCCCTGCCCTCAAAGAGCTGCCAGTGCAGAAGCCGGGCCAGGAGGCAGGTGCTTCCTTCTCCCTGGGATTCTCTCTGGGCCCTGAGGGTGGACTGGCCATCTTTTCTTTCCTGGGACGGTTCTGTGTTCTGGAGCACTACCCAGTGCCCAAGAGCAGCAAACTGCCTGCAATTCCACATGGTCGGGACCCCTTGACCAGCCCAGAACTGAGCGGCAGGGCAGCTGACCACCATCTGCATGCACCCTCCTCGACCAGCGAGACCAGGAGATGGCATGCGCATGGCCACACAGCTTGCCCCGGAGCCCGCCTGCTCCGTGCTGCTCATGGAGAGCCTCAGAAACCTCCCTCCCCTGAGGCTTTCATCGCTGCCACAGGGAGAGGTGATGCCCTCCCAGCTACACCTGAGGCGGGAGGCTTGCCTGTCAAGAGTCCCACATTGGCATCTCCCTGGTTCTGATTCCTGTGAAACCAGGACAATAGGCCTTCATCCCAGCAACTGGGGCAAGTGCTGACTGTGACAGACGTGGACAGGACTGCCTCCACCTCAACGCCCTTTCCCCTGTCTCCTGCCCATAACCCTCCAAACAGGAAACCCAGTTGCGCACCATCACTCCACTCAGGTGTCATTTACGCCAAGAAGCCTTCCCAGCTGCCCCCACGCAGCCTGAGTTAGGAGTCTTGTCTGTTGAACTGCTGGCACCATCCGCCTCCCTGGCACTTAGCACACAGCATCAAAAGCAACTGCTTACCCCAAATGGTGCCTGTAGCCAGGAATCAAGGTCCCTCCACGCCCAGACCCAGTTCAATGGCAGCACCACCCCCTCCCCCTGTCCGTGGCCGTCATAAGGCTGTCATAGCTGAAACCCACCTGCCTACAGCATGCCCGGCCCTGAGGGTGGCTCCCCTCAGACAAAGAAACTAGGCCACTTCAGCCCCATCATCTGAGCTCTCCCAGGCCCCGCCCAGAGGCTGCTCAGAGACATGGCCATGGAATGAGCACAGCTGTGTGCTGAGAACAGGGCCAGAGGCGGAGTTTGGCCAAGATTTCAGTGAAACCCAATCATAAATCTGGGACTTCTTGGGCAGTGAGTGTTTCTTTATATATATATATATATATATATATATATATATATATATATATATATACACACACACATACACATACACACACACACACACACATACACATACACACATATATATATACACATATACATATATATATGTGTGTGTATATGTATATATATATGTATGTATATATATGTATATGTATATTTCAGAGTGGGAGAGAGAAATATCAAAGATGAGAATCATGATTGCCTGCTATCTGAAGGCCCCACACGGTCAATGCTCAACCACTGAAGCATGCAGGGCAGGCCAATGAGTGGTTCTTAAACCATGTTCCCTGAGGTCTCAGGAACCAACAGAGATGCCCTGCAGGGAAAGGAAGGGGATACTAGGGTCCCCCAACCCCCAAGTCAATTACAGTCATTGGGCTTCAACTGGGATCTTTTTTTTTAATTTCTTTATTGATTAAGGTGTTACATGTGTCCTTATTCCCCCATTGCCCCCGCCACTCCCCCCGCCCACTCATGCCCTTAACCCCCTGTTCTCTGTGTCCATTGGTTAGGCTTATATGCATGCATACAAGTCCTTTGGTAGATCTCTCCCCCTTACCCCAACCCTCCCCTACCTTCCCTCTGAGGTTTGATGGTCTGATCGATGTTTCTCTGTCTCTGGATCTGTTTTTGTTCATCAGTTTATGTTGTTCATTATATCCCATAAATGAGTGAGAGCTTGTGGTATTTATCTTTCTCTGAGTGGCTTATTTCACTTAGCAAAATGCTCTACAGCTCCATCCGCGTTGTTGCAAATGGTAGGAATTCCTTCTTTTTTAGCACAGCATAGTATTCCATTGTGTAGATGTAACACTGTTTTTTAATCCACTCATCTGCTGATGGGCACTTAGGCTGTTTCCAAATCTTAGCTATGGTGAATTGTGCTGCTATGAACATAGGGGTGCATATATCCTTTCTGATTGATATTTCTAGCTTCTTGGGATATATTCCTAGAAGTAGTATTACTGGGTCAAATGGGAGTTCCATTTTTAGTTTTTTGAGGAAACTCCATACTGTTCTCCACAGTGGCTGCACCAG
Source organism: Plecotus auritus (assembly GCF_963455305.1). Classification (NCBI taxonomy): domain Eukaryota; kingdom Metazoa; phylum Chordata; class Mammalia; order Chiroptera; family Vespertilionidae; genus Plecotus; species Plecotus auritus. Next base: position 111,859,604 of record NC_137782.1, on the reverse strand, counting down.
TCTGCATTCCCACCAGCAGTGCACGAGGGTTCCTTTTTCTCCCCATCCTCGCCAACATTTGTCATTTATTGATTTGTTGATGATGGCCATTCTGACAGGTGTGAAATGGTATCACATTGTCGTTTTGATTTGCATCTCTCTGATAATTAGTGACTTTGAGCAGGTTTTCATATGTCTTTTGGCCTTCCTTCTGTCTTCTTTCGAAAAGTTTCTATTTAGGTCCATTGCCCATTTCTTGATTGGGTTGTTTATCTTCCTTTTGTTGAGTTGTATGAGTTTCCTGTAAATGTTGGAGATTAAACCCTTATCAGTGATACCAGTAACATTGGCAAATATGTTCTCCCATGTAGTGGTCTTTCTCGTTGTTTTGTTGATGATTTCTTTTGCTGTGCAAAAGCTTTTTATTTTGATGTAGTCCCATTTGTTTATTTTCTCTTTAGTTTCCATTGCCCTAGGAGCAGTGTCAATGAAGAAGTTCCTTCGGCATATGTCTGAGATTTTGCTGACTGTGGATTCCTCTAGTATTTTTATGGTTTCCCATCTTATATTTAAGTCCTTTATCCATTTTGAGTTTATTTTTGTGTATGGTGAAAGTTGGTGGTCTAGTTTCATTTTTTTGCATGTATCTGTCCAATTTTTCCAACACCATTTATTGACGAGACAGTCTTGATTCCATTGTATGTTCATGCCTCCTTTGTCAAATATTAATTGGGCATAGTGGTTTGGGTGGATTTCTGGGTTCTATATTCTATTCCATTGATGTATATATCTGTTCTTGTGCCAGTACCAGGCTGTTTTGAGAACAATGGCTTTGTAATACAGCTTGATATCTGCTATTGAGATCCCACCTACTTTGTTCTTCTTTCTTAGGATTGCTGTAGCTATTCAGGGTGTTTCTTTTTTTATTCCAGATGAATTTTTGGAGAGTTCGTTCTAGGTCTGTGAAATATGCCATTGGTATTTTAATGGGGATTGCATTGAATCTATAGATTGCTTTGGGTAGTATGGACATTTTGGTGATGTTGATTCTACCACTCCATGAACACGGTATGTTCTTCCATCTGTTTACGTCTTCCTCTATCTCTTTTTTCAGTGTCCTGTAGTTTTTTGCATATAGGTCTTTTACCTGTTTAGTTAAGTTTATTCCTAGGTATCTTAATATTTTTTGGTACAACAGTAAATGGGATTGCTTTTTTAGTCTCACTTGCTGTAAGTTCACTATTGTTGTATAGAAATGCCATAGATTTCTTGGCGTTAATTTTTTATCCTGCTACCTTGTCGAATTCATTTATTAAGTCTAATAATTTTTTGATGGATTCTTTAGGGTTTTCTATGTACAGTATCATGTCATCTGCAAATAAGGACAGTTTTACTTCTTCTTTTCCAATATGGATGCCTTTTATTTCTTCTTCTTGTCTGATAGCAATCACTAGTACTTCCAGTAATATGTTGAACAGGAGTAATGAGAGTGAACATCCATGTCTTGTTCCTGTTCTTAGGGGAAATGGTTTTAGTTTTTGTCCATTGAGTGTGATGCTGGCTGTGGGTTTGTCATATATGGCTTTTATTATGTTGAAGTATGATCCTTCTATTCCCACCTTGCTGAGAGTTTTTATCAAGAAAGGGTGTTGGATTTTGTCAAATGCTTTTTCTGCATCAATTGATATGACTATGTGATTTTTCCCCCTCAATTTGTTTATGTGATGTATCACGTTTATTGATTTGCGGATATTGTACCATCCTTGCATCCCTGGGATAAATCCTGCTTGGTCATGGTGTATGATCTTTCTGATGTACTGCTGGATCCGATTTGCTAAAATTTGTTGAGGATTTTGGCATCTATGTTTATGAGGGATATTGGCCTGTAGTTCTCTTTCATTGTGTTGTCTTTATCTGGTTTTGGTATTAGGGTGATGCTGGCTTCATAGAATGAGTTTGGAAGTGTTCCTTCCTCTTGAATTTTTTGGAATAGTCTGAGGAGGATGGGTTTTAGTTCTTGTTTGAATGTTTGGTATAACTCACCTGTGAAGCCATCGGGGCCTGGGCTTTTGTTTGCTGGAAGCTTTTTGATGACTGCTTCAATTTCTTCCATAGTTATTGGCCTATTGAGATTTTTAGAATCTTCCTGATTGAGTTTTGGAAGGTTGTATTTTTCTAGGAATATGTCCATTTCCTCCAGGTTGTCTAGTTTGTTGGAATAGAGTTGTTCATAATATTTTTTAACAGTCCTTTGTATTTCTGTGGGTTCTGTTGTTATTTCACCTCTATCATTTCTGATTTTGTTTATTTGTGTCCTCTCTCTTTGCTTCTTTGTGAGCCTGGCTAGAGGTTCATCAATCTTGTTTATCCTTTCAAAGAACCAGCTCTTTGTTTCATTGATCTTTTGTATTGTTTTTGTGGTGTGTTTTTTTGGTCTCTATGTCATTCATTTCTGCTCCAATCTTTATTATTTCCTTCCTTCTGCTCACTCTTGTTGCTCTCTTTCTAATTCTTTGAGTTGTAGCATTAGATGATTTACTACCATTTTTTCTTGTTTTTTGAGGTAGGCCTGTAGAGCTATAAATTTCCTTCTCAGGACTGCTTTCATTGTGTCCCATAGGTTTTGGATTGTTGTGTTTTTATTGTCATTAGTTTCCAGAATGTTTTTTAATTTCTTCTTTGTTCTCATTGATAGCCCAATCATTGTTTAATAGCATGCTATTCAGCTTCCAAGTGTTTGAGTGTTTTGGATTGTTTTTATTGTAGTTTATTTCTAATATTATGCCATTGTTGTCTGAGAAGATGCTTGGTATGATTTCAATCTTCTTAAATTTGGGGAGACTTTGTTTTTACCCAGTATGTGGTCTATTTTTGAAAACGTCCCATATGCACTTGAGAAGAATGTATATTCCGTGGCTTTGGGTGAAATGCTCTGAAGATGTCAATAGGTCCATCTGATCTAGTGAGTCATTTAGAATTGCTGTTTCTTTGCTGATTTTTTGTCTAGAGGATTTATGCAGTGATGTCAGTGGTGCATTAAAGTCCCCCACTATGATTGTATTGTTGACGATCTCTCCCTTGATATCTTCAAGGAGTTTTTTTTATGTATTTGCATGCTCCTGCATTGGGTGCATATATGTTTATCAGGGTTATATCGTCTTGTTGTATCAATCCCTTTATTATTATGAAGTGGCCTTCCTTATCTCTTGTTATGACCTTTACTTTGAGGTCTATTTTGTCAGAAATAAGTACTGCTACCCCAGCTTTCTTTTCATTTCCATTTGCCTGAAAGATGTTTTTCCATCCCTTCACTTTCAGTCTGTGTGAGTCCCTTGTTCTGAGGTGGGTCTCTTGTAGACAGCATATATATGGGTTGTGTTTTTTTATCCCTTCAGCCACTCAATGTCTTTTGATTGGAGCATTTAGTCCGTTTACATTTAAAGTTATTATTGAAAGGTACTTATTTGTAGCCATTTTTATTTTTTGTGTCTGTGTTTCTTCTTACCTTTTTATTTCTTCTTTTCACACTAGTCCCTTTAGCATTTCTTGCATTGCTGGCTTGGTAGTGACAAACTTCCTTAGCATTTTTTTGTCTGTGAAGCTCCTTATTTCCCCTTCAATTTTGAATGATAATCTTGCTGGATAGAGTATTCTTGGATTCAGTCCCTTGGTTTGCATCACTTTGTAAATTTCCTTCCATTCTTTTCTGGCCTGATGTGTTTCTGTTGAGAAATCATTTGATAATCTAATGGGAGCTCCCTTGTATGTAACTTTCTGTCTCTCTTGCAGCCTTTAAGATTCTTTGTCCTGAATATTTGCCATCGTAATTATGATGTGTCTTGGTGTGGGTCTTTTCGGGTTCATCCTATTTGGGACTCTCTGTGCTTGTGTGACTTTTTTCTTTGCCACATCAGGGAAGTTTTCTGACATTATTTCTTCAAATAGTTCTTCTAACCCTTGTTCCTCTTCCTGTTGTTCTGGCACCCCTATTTTCCGTATGTTGCTTCGTTTCATGTTGTCCCATAGCTCCCTTAGGCTCTCCTCCTGTCTTTTAATTTTTTTCTCCAGTTGCCATTCAGTTTGGCTGTGTCTTGCTTCCCTGTCTTCTAGTTCACTAATTCGGTCCTCCGCTTCTCCTAGTCTACTGTTGAAACTTTCCATGGTGTTTTTTATTGCAGCTATATCACTCTTCATTTCTTCTTGAATCTTACATAAGGTGTTGATTTTTAATTCCATCTGGTTTATGAACTCTATGACCCTTATTCTGAATTCTTTTTCTGACATATTGCATGCCTCTGTTTCACTTATCTGCTTTTCTGGCGATTCCTCCTTTTCTTTCCTTTGGGAGTATCTTTGTCTACCCATTTTTGGTCTCACCGACTGATCTAGATGTCAAGCTGTGCAGGGGTTGCTCCTTGGGTGGCAGTGGCTTCTCTGGCTGAGGTTGCTCCTTGGGCAGTTATGGTAGCAGCTGCTTCTCAGTTGGCAGCGGCTCCTCTGGTGGGTGCTGATTGCAGCAGTGGTGCCTCCTCTGGCTGGTGGGGGAGGCTGCTCGTATAGCTGCTGTTCCTTGGACGGGGTCCAGCTGCTCATGTGGCTGCTGCTCCTCGGACAGGGGCGGACTGCTCGTGTGGCTGCTGTTCTTTAGATGGGGGCTGGCTGTGTGCTGCTCCTATTCCTCAGATGGGACGGGCTACTCATGATGCCACCGCTCCTTGGATAGGGACAGGTTGCTTGCAGGGCTGCTGCTCCTTGTACAGGTGCGAGTTGCTCATGCAGGTGCTTCTCCTCAGACGGGGGGGCGGTCTGCTCATGTGGCTGCTGCTCCTCGCATGGGAGTGAGCTGCTCGTGCTGTTGATGCTCCTCTGACAGAGACAAGCTGCTCACCCGGCTCCTTCTCATCAGACAGGTGCAGGCTGCGTGTGGGTGCTGCTCCTCAGACCAGTGCGGACTGCACAGGGCTGCTGCTCCTTAGACATGGGCAGTCTGCTTATGTGGCTGCTGCTCCTCAGAAGGGGGTGGGCTGCTCACACAGCTGCTGCTCCTCAGATGTGAGCCGGCGGCTTGTGCGTCTTTTGCTCCTCAGATCAGGTGGGCTGCTCACACAGGTGCTGCTCCTTGGATGGGTGCAGGCAGCTCACACAACTGCTGCTCCTCAGATGGGGGCAGGCGGCTCACACAACTGCTGCTCCTCGGATGGGGGCAGGCGGTTCGTGCGGCTGCTGCTCCTCAGAAAAGGATGGTCTACTCACACAGCTGCTGCTCCTCGGAAGGGGGTTGGCTGCTTGCACAGCTGCTGCTCCTTGGAAGGCGGCTGGCTGCTCGTGCAGTACAGCTGCTGGTTTTTGGACAGGTGCAGGGTGTGGGGCTGCGTGCAGCTGCTGCTCCTCAGAGGGTGGCCTGCTGCATGGGGCTGCCACTCCTCAGTAATGGGTGGGCTGCTCAAGCGGCTGCTGCTCCTCGAATGGGGCGAGCTGCTCACATGGTTGCTGCTCCTCAGACGGGGGAACTGGCTGCTCACACAGCTGCTGCTCCTTGGACAGGGGCAGGCCACGTGAAGCTGCTGCTCTTAGGCCTGTGGCGGGTTGCTCGCGGGGCTGCTGCTCCTTGGACAGGAGTGGGCTGCTCGCGTGTCTGCTGTTCACGTGGTTGCAGTGCCCTGGGCTAAAGCGTTGGGCCGGTCTGAGGGAACCCTGCTTCCGAACTCACAGGAGCCTGCACCCAGGGTGGCTGGAGCCTCGTTGACTGTGGGATCACAGCCTAGGTAGCATGTCCCTGGCCAGGGTGGCTGTAGAGTCCCAGGTGTTATCTGAGGGCACTCTGGGTGGAGTTGAGGCTGGGAACCCAGTTACAGCAGCTCTCCCCTTCAAAAAGACTAGGCCTCTAAGGACAAGCTGGCCTCCCGGTACTGTGTGCAATGGTAGCAGAAGCTGCCTAGTTAGGCGAGCCTGATTAGCCTGCCCCTGAAGGTCCTGTGGGATCTAACTGTGCCTCACTCACTCTCTCTCTCTCTCTCTCTCTCTCTCTCACACACACACACACACACACACACACACACCACCTGACCACATGTTCCTCTTTTACTCCCTCACTCACTCACGCTCTTTCCCTCACTGCCGCATTCTTCCTGCCTCTATAGTTGGGTCTGGGGTGTTATTGACCTGTTTGTGGGTGGAGTTTCCTCTCCAGGTGTCTGGTTATGTGGCTTGCTCTCAAACCCCTTGACCAGACAGGATAAAATTAACCTCAACAAGACACAACACAGAGGGAACTAAGCACAAATGTACACACAACACCAATAGCCCCAATATAAGTGACCACCTGAGCAAAGAGAGTTAGGGCAGAGAAAAGAGAGCACATATGCTATTGAAGAGAGAGGAAAAGATAAGGGATAAAAGACAAAGGAATAAAAAGGAGAATATATATATATGTATATGGGGGTAAGACACCACAGAACCAATAGATAAACAATCAAAAAAAAAAAAATGCAACCACCACACACCCAGCAAAGAGGACTGGGGCAGAATCTGTAGAGCAGTGGTTCTCAACCTTTCTAATGTCGTGACCCTTTAATACAGTTCCTCATGTTGTGGTGACCCCCAACCATAAAATTATTTTCATTGCTACTTCATAACTGTAATTTTGCTACTGTTAATGAATCGTAATGTAAATATCTGTGTTTTCCGATGGTCTTAGGCTCTACAGCAGCAGTTCTCAACCTGTGGGTTGGGTCCCACAGGTTGAGAACTGATAGCAGGGTCGCCTTAAGACCATCGGAAAGCACAGATATTTACATTACGATTCTTAACAGTAGCAAAATTACAGTTATGAAGTAGCAACAAAAATAACTTTATGATTGGGGGTAACCACAACATGAGGAACTGTATTAAAGGGTCATGGCATTAGAAAGGTTGAGAACCACTGCTGTAGAGGCTGAGCTTATATAGTGAAAATAAGATTAAGAATTGGATGAATATGGGGAGGACCTCAATTCAGTATTGAGGGAGTAGAAAGGGAGTAAGTGGATGAGAAGAAAGAGAATGAGAAGAAAAATAAATAAATTTACAAAAAAAATTGATTTCAAAAATGGTATAAAAAATTAAAATAGCAAATAAAAAATAGTGATGGAAAAATAATGCAAAAAGAAATAGAAAAAAGAGCAACAAACAAAAACAGGAAAACAAAGGAAAAAAGAAAAAAGGGATAATAAAAAAATAAAAATAAAAGTGAAAAAAGTGGAGTGTCGTTCCTTTGGCTGGCTTATGATTCCAGTTGTCTGTACTGTACTGTTTCTCAGTTTCCGGTTGCTGGGGCTAAAGATTTCTCTTTAGGCCAGTTCCTATGACCTCAGGGAGTATTCAGATTCCTTTGTATTATTCAGGGTGGGATCTGGGTGTGGCTATATTGGTTGCCTGGAGACTGGAGGGAAGGGCTATCTCTCAGGAGAAAATGGCGACTGGGGCTTAGATATGACTCAGCACCAGACTCGCTACCACCTCTCCTGGACCACTGCCTACTCTCCCCAGATTCCACAAGTCCACACCTTCTCCCGCACCTCAGCCATGGGTAAGTGTCTGTATCCAAAAGGTCCTAGGAACTAGGTTCAGTAGAGAAAGGCACAGGCCCCAGCACCAGGAGGGACTGCGTCTCTGCAAGCTCCTCTCTTGCAGGCACTGCATGGTCTGGCCAGCCCTTCAGATCTGCCTCTGAGCTCAGATCCAAAATTCAGACTCCAAGGTCCAAAATTCCTACCTCCTGCAGTCCCGTGGTCCCTTTTTTTTCACAGTCAGACGCTTTGCCTGTCCTCAGGGTCGCGGCTTGGCGCCCTGTAGTTTCTCCCTGACCCTCTGGGCACAGAGGTCTGGCAGACTCTCTTGCCTAGATCCTTGATTTCACCTTTATCCAGGGGACCTCTGCCCTTCACGGCTGCAAACTGTCTCACCAGCTGCATCTCCTTTGCCAATTTGGGCTGAATTCCACTCATTTCAGCCACTCACTCTATTTGCTCTGGGACAAGGTTCAGGACACGTTCGTCTATTCCGCCGCCATTTTGTCTCTCTCCCTCCTTACCTTTTTGATTCTTCTTTTTACAGCAATCCCTTTAGCATTTCTTGCATTGCTGGCTTGGTAGTGATAAACTCCCTTAGCCTTTTTTTGTCTGCGAAGCTCCTGATTTCCCCTTCAATTTTGATTGATAGTCTTGCTGGATAGACTATTCTTGGATTGAGTGCCTTGCTTTGCATCACTTTGTATATCTCCTTCCATTCCCTCCTAGCTTGATGTGTTTCTGTTGAGAAATCCTTTGATAATCTGATGGGGGTTCCTTTGTAGGTAACTCTCTGTCTCTCTCTTGCAGCCTTTAAGATTCTCTCTTTGTCAATAACATTTGCCATTGTGATTATGGAGTGTCTTGGTGTGGGTCTTTTGGGATTTATCTTGCTTGGGACTCTTTGTACTTGAGTAACTTTTGTCTTCCCCATATCAGGGAAGTTTTCTGTCATTATTTCTTCAAATAAATTTTCTAATCCTTGCTGCTCTTCTTGTCCTCCTGGCAGCCCTATTATATGTATGTTATTTCTTTTTGCATTGTCCCAAAGCTCCCTTAGGCTCTCCTCCTGCTTTTTAATATTTTTCTCTAGTTGCTGTTCAGATTGGGCTTGTTTCTGTCCCTGATCTTCTAACTCGCTGATTCAGTCCTCTACTTCTTCTAGTCTACTGTTGAAGCCTTCCATGGTGTTTTTGATTGTAGCTATAACATTTTTCATTTCTTCCTGATTTTTGCATAGGCTGTTGATTTTCTTGTCCATCCGGTGTATGAACTGTATGACCCTTACTCTGAATTCTTTTTCTGTCGTGTTGCATGCTTCCGTTTCACTTATTTCCTGTCTTGGCAATTCCTCTTTTTCTTTCCTCTGGGGATTGCTTCGTTGTCTCCCCATTCTGACTATCACCAGAAGGTTCAGATGTCAAGTTGTGGAGGCCTGTACTGTGTGCAGTGTGAGTTTTGCACCCCCAAGTGTCACTGAAGAGCTCTGACACCAAGATGTGCGGTTGCTGTGGGTTGGAGGGAGTCACGCTCACCCTGGGTCAGAGTCACAGGCACTTAGTGTGGCCTCATGTGTGCACCTAGAATCAGGGACCCTACCTGCACCACATTGAAACAGAGAACGCACTGGTGTGTGCCAAAAATCAAAGTCCCCTATTGCGTGTCAGGAGTCAGAGGCTCCCTGTGTCTGTGCTGAGAATCAAGTACCAGAGTCTCTGTTGCTTGGTGCTACCTCGCACTGAGAATCAGGTCCCTGTGTGCACATGTGCGAAGAATTGGAGTCACTGGCTCTTAGTGTGAATGTACTGAGAATCAGGGATCTCAGGCGCACATAATGAGGAATGGAGTCTAGTCACTGGTGCTCATTGCTGCCTCTTGTGTGGAGATTCAGGGTCCCCGATCTGCTCGGGAGACCAGGTTGCTCAGTCGCACTGTGTTGGCAGGAGGTCCGCTTCTGCCCTGAAGTAAACAGCCTCTGTGTGCACTTGCCCTGAATCAAAGTCAGGTGGCACTGCCACTTAGTGTGGGTGTGGGGTCTGGTCACGCGGGTGTGCACTGTGGAAAACAAACTCCCTGTGTCCATGCACCCAGGCTCAAATTCAGCGCTGCCTTCCTGTGTGGGCACAGGGTCTGGTTGTGGGGAACAAACTCCCCAAGACCGCACTTCCAGGTTCAAATTCAGTGCAGCCTCTCTGCTAAGGTGCAGGGTCTGGACATGGTAAACAAACTCCCCGTGTTTGCACCCCCAGGCTCAAATTCAGCGCTGTCTCCCTACGTGGGTGCAGGATCTGGTCGCGGAAAACAATCTCCCCAAGGTCGTGCGCCTATGCTCAAATTCAGGACTGACTCCCTGCCTGGGTGTGGAGACTAGTCACAGGAAACAAATTCCCCGAGTTCGCAAGTCCAGGCTCAAGTTCAGCACTGTCTCCCTGCCCTGCGTGGGCACGGGGTCTGGTTGCAGAAAACCACCGCCCTAGGGATGAGCAGCTAGGCTCAAATTCAGCTCAGTCTCCCTGCCTGGGCGTAGAGACTTGTTGCAGGAAACAAACTTCCCATGTCCGACACCAAGGCTCAAAGTCAGGCAGAGTCACCACTGCTTTGTGTGTGCAGAAAGCCTTATAGTGCGGCTGGGGTCTGGTAGTTTCTATGTCACTGTCACGGGGGCAGTGGAGGAGGGGTATTGGCTTTGTGACTCTCAGAAATCTGTGGCCGGGTGCCTGGAGTCTTGGTGTCCCTGGGTCTGGCAGTAATCATAGGACTTTTACCAGAGTGGCTGTAGGGTCCTAGTTTGCTTCTGTGACCAGACTGGGTGTTGGTGAGGCTAGGATTCTAGTCTCAAGCAGTTCTGATCTTCAAGATGGCATGGTCTCTGTGCCGCCAGTGTCCTCCCTGGAGTGTTTGCGGCAGCAGTGGAGTTTTGCCATCCAAGACTGCCTGGATTGGCAGTCCCCTGGAAGAACTGCAGGGTCTAACTGTCCCTATTTCACTCACACACACACACACACACACGTTGACACACACCTCTATCGCTCCCTCACACTCTCACACACTCTCCCTCCCTACCTTCCTGCCGGTCGCCATCTTGCCTCCTCCTTCACCTGGGATCTTTAAAAAACTCATAGAGGGGACATTGATGCTCAGAAAAAGTATGAAAACCAGGGCCCAGAGGGGCAGTTTCAGTCCATATGGCATTCGTACCTCTGGCCCTTCTCACAATGAGGGCAGAGGTTGGGAATAAAAGATTCAAGTGAGAAACCCCCAATTGTCAGCAAGCAGCTGCCTCACCATGAACACCATCTCCTCTGGGCTTCCTGCAGGGAAACCTTTTGGGAGACGACATTGCCAGGAGCACAGAAGTCCTGGGAACAGAGGCTTCCCTTACCTGGTAAAACGTCTTAATGTGTCTGACCAAGATGGTCAAGTTCTCAATGCGGAGGTTCACATCGTTGTTCACGTGCTGGTGGAAGCGCTGATTAGGCCTGGGGTCTCTAGGGGAGGAAACACGAGACTGGAAACAGCGTCTCCCAGCATTTGCCACACCTCCCTTCCCAGCGCTGGGCAGCCCTCTCCAAGCCTAGGTCAGTGTGAGGCTGAAACCAGTGTGGCTCCAGTCAAACCCGAATTCTGCCCCTGCCGAGCCGTGGACCTTAGACAATACACATCCCTCCCAACCCCACGACAAGCCCTCCTCAGGCCCTTAGTCAATGTCATTTCCATTCCCACTCCTAGCAGCTCCCACAAACCACCACCAAATGCAGTGCAGACCCAAAAGGTTACACTGTGTGAAAATCGATAACCCACCCCACAATATATTTAAAGATTAAGAGCTGGAACTGAACACGCCAAAATATATGAACCATCAAGAAAGAAAAAGTGAGGAAATGGTACATTTTCTGACTTAAATCAATAAAAATCATTAATGTTCTACTTCACATGGGTTCCCCTCCTCTGTCACCAGCCTGGGTCTCGGACTGGACCTGTAATTTTACATTTTAGGGACGCAATTCCACCTGGACAAACCGACATCATCAGTCCGTGGCACCATATGGTGTACAATACCGCCTAGGAGACATGCTAACAGTAGAGACATAAGTAATTCATGTAGGAACCCCAAAGCATCATTTACTTTCCACTCTCCAGCAAATGTCAGGTCTGGTCTTGATAAAACTAGAAATCTGAATCAAGTGACTTATAAGTTTACTCATCGGTATGTGTTCAGGGTATTTCTCAAAATTCTCAGGCTCCAAAACAGGTTTCCTATCTGAAGATAACAGACTCAACAGGAGGCCTTAGCTGCTGCCTCTCCTGCTTTTCATAACAAAGCCCTCCCCCACAGTTACTGTCCCAGGACACAGGGAGGGTGATAATTCAAATTAGAGCTGTCTTCATGGGTTCATAAGGGCACTGAGCCTCCTGGGAGCTGGTCTGATGGAAGAGAGGCAGGTCTCTTCCTCTTTCCACAGTAACCTGCCCCCCTCCATAACGAAGGGGAAATTGGAGAGGCATGGAAATCTATCTCAGCCCTAACCGGTTTGGATCAGTGGATAGAGCATTGACCTGTGGACTGAAAGGTCCAAGGTTGGATTCTGGTCAAGGGCATGTACCTTGGTTATGGGCATATCCCCAGTACAAGGTGTGCAGGAGGCAGCTGATAGATGTTTCTAACTTTTTATCCCTCTCCCTTCCTCTGTGTAAAAAATCAATAAAATATATTAAAAAAAAGAAAGAAAGAAATCGATCTCAATGCCATTTGGCTCCTTTGAAGCCAATAATTAATACAAAATTGACAAACAGGGAAAAACCTACAAATAAACATTTCTAATGTCACTGGAAGTACAATTTTAAAACCACCACCACCACAAGTTATTTGAAATTCAACCAGGACACCAGCAGCTAACTTGGAGAGGAGGACACTGGGACTGGGGCTGGGGCAGTCCCAACTGTTGGGCTGGGAACAGGAGTGAACAGTCATCCTCAGAATGTTGGGCAAAGACCAAATTGAAATCTTTCCCTGGCAAATAGCACAGACCATGAAGAAGGCCCGATTAAAAGGAGCACGGACAGGTCATAAACCTCCTAAAGAAAGAATTCGATGCCTTAACCTTTGATTCCCACAGATCCTAAAGATTGTAGCGGCTAAAATGTTGATGGTGAAGTGATGAGAGAAGCTGCCTCTACTCACTGAGGCAAGTTCACAGCAGGGGACTTGAGCACCACAGTTAGCCAACATGAAAACAAGGCCCAAGTGAAGATCTGAGGGAAGAAAGAGGATGCAGCAGGTGTTACTTTGCCAGCATTTGAACATGACCATGAAGGAACTGACAGCTATGAACTGACCATTTAGCCAGAGGTGGGGAACAATTGGCGAAATTAAGTAAGGAATTATGCTAAAGCAATGGGACTACAGGTGGATCTGGCCTCTGGCAGCCTTCCTCGGTTACTTGGGATGAAGCTAGGAAGATAACCAACAGGTGTGTAGATGCCACTGAACATGTCATCATTCCCCAAATTGAACGCGCCCCTGCTTACATCATCACAGCACTGGACAGAGAGAGCGAGAAGAGTCCTCTAGGTCAAAGAAGGCACAGGAGAAGAAAAGAATCTCAAGGAAAAATCTGAGAAAGACTTGGAGCAACAAGGGCATCTGGTGGGGGGCGGAGCCTGGCAATCTTCTGGCTGAAGAGAAGGCTGAGGCTCTCCTGATTAATCATCTTTCCTGCCCTGGTTCTTTCGAAGTCCTAACATGGCACCATTTTAGTTCAAAAACAGGTTAATTAAATTAACTTCAACCATGAAGTACATATTTGTTAGCTACACTATGAGTCCCCACCTTGCATGATACGTATGCAAACCCCTTTATTCATTGCAGGCAATATCAGCCAAGGACTTCATCCAATCGCCCTGGATCCCCTAAAATAGTCACATGGGGAAACAAGAGGACCTCTTTTCAACTGTCAGATGACAACAGTTCTTACTGTCCCCACACAGTAATAGAGTCTGCCAAGCCACCTACACGTTACATGTTTCTCATGGAGCCATTCATTACTGAGGAAATAAAGGTGAATTGTTCAGTGGAAATTAATTTAGGAACAAAGGAGGCTTTCAGAATTTAAATAGCAAAGGCACTTTGGCTGCAGAAGTGTGCCTAGCATTACACAATAATTTACCTGCAGGGTGCAATTCTCCCTGAGAACATTAAGAGATAAGAAGCAAGTTCATAAACTGACAAATGTGCTTCTTAGCATAGCAGAGCTCAGGGAAAAAGCAGGGCTCTTCCTGTTCTCTTATTGCTGTCGCCTGAGCTTTCATTTACTAGTAAGTCAGATGGGACCTCCCCAGGAGTGCCAGCAGCCAAAGGGCCTCAGCACACAGGGGCTCTCACTGCACCTAAAAGACTCTCCACACACCAGGGTGGGGGCCTGGGCTCTGACCTTCTGCTTCTCCCTCCAGCTCTGAAGGGCAGTACTAACTGAAACTACGCTCCAAAAGAGCCCTGGCATTTACTACCTGAGCAATCAGACTAATTATCATGATCATTAACCAGTACTCCCTCTAAGGCTCTCAGGGCAGAGAAAGGTTATTAGGAACCAAATCCAAACAAGCCAACTATGGCTAAGGGAAGTCTATCCCACTCTGCCCAGGATGCGTAACCCCCTCCTCCCCTGCTGGGGGAAAAACAGAGCAAGCGCTGCTGATTCAAACCTGGGCCAAATCAAAACAGTGTCCACTCTCACAAGTACATGCACACCAGCACAAGCATGCTGGCACATGGACACACACACACACACACACACACACACACACACACACACACAAAACCCAGTTCTGGGCCTCACTCTAATGACAATGATGATGGACATTTGTTGGGCATTTTCTATATACATGATCTTTTTTAATCCTCTCTAAATCTATAAAATTCCATCCCTTATTACAGATCAGGAAATGGAGGGGTAGAAGTTTAAGGAATTTGCCCAAAGTAATAAACTAGTAAGTGGTAGAGGTGGGGTTAGAATTTGCCTGCCTGATGCTAGAGTCAAAGCTCTTAGATGACTTTCCCACAAAACAGTGAAAAATGTGTGCAACGTGATCAGACACCTTCTTTTCCCTGGGGACCAGTGGGTACCCGGAGATTCTGCATTTACAGAGGAGCCATTCAGCAAGTTTCCCACGCATCTCCATCCACGCTCCTCAACGCCTCACTTTCATTCAGCAATGCTCCTAGACCAGGGCCTCCCCAGAAAGCTGAGCTCACAGGGCTTTCCAGCTGCCAGGCCCTCATGTCACTGGGAGGCCAGGGCCCAGAGACCAGTGCAGCATTCCTCAGTTGCCCAGGTGCAGGCACCTGAGCCTCTGCCAGCCTCCTGGTGGCTCTGAAGTGTCAGGTAACAGGCCCCTTATCTGAGCTCCAGCAAGCCAGTTAGCATATTGCTGCTCTCTTTCCTCAGGTCCTATCAACCTGGGGAGAGTTGATCCAAACAGGTGAACAGCATGCAGTCGAAGCTCCCAGCATGGGCGGTAAAGCACAACAGCCTTACCTGCTGGTGAGTTACATTTCTCCACTTGGCAGGAGTGAAAACACAGGCTTAGCTTCAGTACAGTGTCGGATGTGGGGCTAGGACGTGGGTCCCAGCGTCCAGTTCTGTCCTAGACCTCACTGGGAGGAGCTAAGGCTATGAATTATCATAATCTAGGAGACTAAGAATGTGGGAGAAAGACTGAAGAAACACAAAAACAATTCTTATGGGCTGCCTCAACTCCTTCCTGGATAAGGAGGGTATACACATAAGTGAGTAACTGATATTAACGCCTTTCACGTGGCAGGCGCTGTGCTACACGCTCACAAACATCTCATCTAATCCTCACAACCATCTCTTAAGGGAAGCACTGCACTTCCCATTTTAGAGATGAGCAAACTGAGGTGATGAGTGCTATGCCCAGAGTCAGGCAGCTAGGATAAGAGATACCTGGACTTCAGTCCCCGCTGGCTCCTTACGTGTGGACACAAGGACTGGGGTTCTTTTTCTTTTTTAATTGAGGGGATTGTTACATAGAGTGAAGTACATACATCTTAAGCTACAGCTTGATGAGTTTTTAAAATGAAATATACTCCAGTCGTTATAGAGAACACCTCTGTCCCTCCCAGTTCTCCCGCACCCCTTTTCCAGTCAATCCCACCACTTCCAAAGGCAACAAATGCCCTCATTTCCACACCTGGAGCAGGGTCATTCTCATCTCCAGTCAGGAAACTCTGCTGCTGGGGCCACTCTCGCCTGCATTTCCTCATTCTGGAACGCCACCCAGAGGGCTTTCCCGCTTTCCCTCTTCAGTGCCTGGCCCTCACCAGAAAGACCCAGAAGCCCTCCTTAAGGCCTTAAGACCCTCAAACTGGTTGGCTCTCACTTCTGGACGGTTACCTGGGCACATCACTGAGGAGAAAGTAACATTTGAAATTGTCAAGGGGAGAGGAAAAGCCCTTCCAACTGAATTTAGCCACAGGCCAAGTGTGAACGAGGGAGGAGCTGGCGTTTCTCAAAGGAAAGTCCACCAGGCTTTCCTCCGGATCTACAAGCAGGTGGTAAGAGCTCAGGGTTTCCAAAGGCAGGGAAGAAAGAGCCACAGTTCCCGGGCTTTTGTCCTCCCTCCGCCTGGGTGTAAGAGCTGAGTGGAGAGGCTCGGAGTGCTGCTGACTGCTTTAACTAAACAGTCTTGGGCTGGGGTAAGGGCAGGTGGAAGTTTCACTGGTCACTGCGCCACGGAATGCAGTAATTTCGGGGTCTACCACAATGGGTGGGGGTGGGGCTGGGGGTGGTTGCCAGAACCTGACTATGCCACAGGACAACCCCAGGAAAATTCATTTTCATCAATGTTCTCGGAGATGTGCTGCCAAAGCTAACAGATTTGTCATTTATAATCTAAGCAAACACAGGGTTGGAAATCTTGGTAAGATTGGTAGGGCTTCTGAAAAAAACAACAACAGTAGAACTGAAGTGTCTCTCCCACAGCATGATAACACATGACTTATTAAAACAAAAGGAGCTATGTTCTTGGGAAATTTCTTAAAACAGATCTTTTTAGGTAAGTCTACTTAAACCACTTTCTGAATATGCCCAACCTAACTGCTCCTCCTGTGTGGGCCACAAATGAAGCTGATTCTCATTAGCCAAAGGGACTATGCTCAAATCGGACAGCTTAGTTGCAGGTGAGTAGGTGAGCATAAGGGGTTGGTCCACGGAGAACGTTCGGATGTTCCCTTTTCCTTCAAGTGCCCAAGAACCACACCAACACTAAGTTCCAACACCTCCCCTGCCATTTCTGAGTTAAAACAGAGTCAGAGGTAGGGGACACCACCTCCTTGGGGCAGGCTGTCAGTCAGACAGGCTCTGCAGAATTCAGCAGCAGGAGAGGATGTGGTCCCGCATGCATGCTAACAAGTGCCACCTCCCCCAGACCCTGTTTGAGACGCTCCAAATCGGTCCCTCAGCATTCTGACGCCCTGTGCCTGTCCTAACACGGTGGCTTTCAGTCCAGAACCTGAGAAGCCACTTAACTGACTGCACTCGCTATGGGGCAATGAACGTGGAAGATGAAGTGAAAGATCTCAGAAACAGGCGTCCTAACCAGGAGTGAAGCCTCAGTCACTCTCAGTGCTCCCGGCCCACCCGACACTTCCTGTGGCCAGACACTGTCTGTTACAGTTCCATGACCCCCCACAAGTTTTCTTTTGAAAATGTGATCACTTAAACCACATTAATACCTGAGTTTGAAGTTAACTGAACCATCTGCACCAAGTGCTTGACAGTCCTTCAGTTGCAAATACCCTTCATCAAACAAACTGCCACCCACTGTCCTGCAGTTCTTCATCCCCAACGAATGGAAGCAAAAGGGCCTGTACTCTGAGGTACCACTGGCCCACGAGAAACCCTCCCACAGCAACTCAGGTTCCTTCATTACTACACTCTTAAGTCACACCTTAAGAGCATCAGTTTTGTCCTTTGCCTGTGAGGACAACTTACATTTCCAGCATGACTTGGTTCAGCAAGGTGCCATCCACCAAGTGCATGTATAGGTTGTCATCGTTGCCGCTTGTGACTGGGCTCAAACTTTTCACCTGTGAGGAGGGGGGTGCGGGCAGAAAGGCAGGAAACGTCACCCCACGTGAACATTCTGAAGCTCTCCGGGGCAACGGCAGGCAGGGCCCCTGTGGGCTCGCCCTTGTGGGCTGAAGGGTCACTCAGCGCCCACCCTCGCTTCAGTTGGCACCAAGCCCACCTCTCCCCAGGGCCTGTCTCCTTGCCCAGATCCTGGCTACAGATGCGAGACAGCAGGAGGCAAATTTTCTCGCCACTTTTCTCCAGCGTCACAGGACAGGGAAAAATGAAAAATAAAAGGGACTTTTCAACGCATTTCTCACGTCTCTGATCTATCGGAGTCACTGTGCCCGTCCCAGCCGGTACACGATCCCACTCAGAGACACCCCAATCCTCACCCATCACCGCCATCCACTGACTGGTCTCGGGTTCAAACACTACACCAGGATATTTGGGGGCAGTGAGTGCTTTTCCCCAGTGGTCCAGCCACATAGATCGGGTGACCCTCAGACCCTGTCCGCTCCAGGACCGGCAGCCTAGCGCCCTGGCAGGAGCAGGTGAGCCCATCTCAGTCCAGGGCTGGGAGCGCCACGGGATCCTGCACCTGGTGCAAGGGCTCCAGAGTAGGAAACCCCTTAGGCCCCCTGGCCAGAACCCCCGCTCCCAGCTTGGAGACCTGCGAAGACCCCCGAGTCCCCGGACTGCCAGAGCCCAGGTGGGTGGGGTCTGTGGAGACACAAGGGGGGCGGGAGAGGAGCCAGGGCATCAGCAATGGGACAGGGAGGCAGGTGCACTCACCCAAGTCACCAGCGGGCTCTGCACAAAGAGCTCCATGAGCTCCCGGACAGTAACGTCCATCCTGAGGCTGTGTCCACCGTCCATCGCTGCGCACACCGGCTCTGGGCCCACCGTCTCTGTGCCCACCAGCTCTGCGCCACGCATTGCCAACGGCTATTTGCCCCACATTCCAAACGGCTCCTCACCCCACATTCTAAACAGCTCTTTGCCCCACATTCTAAATGGATCCTCACCCCACATTTGAAAACGGCTCTTCGTTTCTTATTCCAAACAGCTTTGGGCCCCATATTCCAAAGGGCTCTGGCAGGGAACACAGGTGGGTTGGGGGTTGTGGCAGCTCCTGGCCAATGCTAAGTGCTTTGGAATACACAAAAATTATGACACAATCTCTATGAAATTTAAGATCTATCTGGCATATGAAAGATAAGGAAATATAAAAGCTCTACATCTACATCAAACTTATCAAACTCAAAGGCTAACACTGGCCAAATAAATAAGGTTAAAGTTTATGTGGACCGTAAAAAAAAAAAAAAACACACAAAAGTTTTAATTTTCATAGAAATGTAGCTTTATTTCGATAGAGACATGCTGAATACAAAGGGCTGAAGTAAATGAGTAATTCCTATATAATACAAGGCCAGAGGCCATAAGTGTCACGACCAGAACAACCACTCCACTGGTTGCTATGAGGTGAATTGACCACCTCTCGGTCCCTCCCCCTTGGCCCGCAGGCTCTGATCTCAGCATGGCAAATGGGGAACCACCGGGAACCGGGTGGGTGGCGGCCGTGGCTGGAGCGAAGCTGCCCAGGTCCAGGTCCTGGGTGCCAGAGGGAAGCTGGTGCCAGCAGTCGGGGGAAGGAAGGCCAACTCTTGTACGAGTCTTTGTGCATCAGGCCACTAGTTGCTAACATAAAATAATAGAACATTTTAATAAAAATTAATATTTTTTCTTGAACATTAACTTACCAGACACTGAGTAACTGCACAAATTAATAAGTGTAACACAAACAAACCCATTTTTCTTATTCTCCGAAAGTGAAATATTTCCTGTTGTGTACACCAAACAAGTCAGTCCAAGACTAATGATGAGGCAATCAGCTGCTAAAATATTTGCTGCTAGTATTAGTAGAGAGAAATGGTGCACCTGTGTGTAAGGTGCGTAAGGGAAATGCATGCAACACAATTATAGTAATCAGTCGTTAGTGAATGTTGCAGTTCGTTATTAATAATTATGTATAACAGGAGATTGTAAAAATTAAGCTATGAAATTTTTATTAAAATGTTTCTTACATACCGTTATATTGGCTGGTCTACAAAAATACTCATTGTGTGCTGCATGTGGCCCACGGGCCGCGAGTTTGAGATGTTTGATCTACATACTATCCTATATAATAAAAGCCCAACAACCGAACAGCAGAACAACCAGAACGACCATTTGACCAGTCACTATGACGTGCACTGACCACAAGGGGGCAGACGCTCAATGCAGGAGCTTCCCCATAGTCGTCAGTGTGCTCCCACAGTGGGAGCACTGCTCAGAGAGCAGGTCCACAGCTGCTCGGCTGACCGGGATTAGCAGCGCTCCCACAGTGGGCTGATCCCCGCATACCATCCTCCACCACCAATGCACGCATCCCGTGCACCGAGCCTCTAGTCTATATATATATAAGCCTAATATGCAAAGTATCCCCTCGGGAGTTCGACTGATCAGGAGTTCGATCGCTTGCTATGACATGCACTGACCACCAGAGGGTAGTGCAGAATGTAGGAAGGCCCCAGCAGGTGGCTGGCAGCCACTAGGGACCCTACCCATGTACCACTTTCATGCACTGAGCCTCTACTATGATTATAAATGAAAATTAATCACTTAAACCTAATTTTGCCAATCTCCATTTTTAAAAAATTATTTTTTTTATCAACCAAATTACAGAAATTTGATCGGTTCCTTTGAGGTAACACTTCATTCATTTTATTTTGTTAAGTCCGACCTTGTAGCTCAGCTTGGGAATTCTTCTCCCCATCGACAGTAAAGGGAGATGCTCCAGTTAGTAGTTCATACATTACAACTCCTAAGCTCCACCAGTCAACTGCCTACAAAATGATTTGATAGAATTAACTAATAAGTAATTTAGAAGAAAGAAACATGAACAAAATGAAGCTGCACATTTGGAAAATACTTAAACAAAATAACTTTCTGTGCAAGGAGCATTAAACTAGCACATGCAAGAAAGACATTTAGAGAACAGATATGCAGGTATCCTCAAAACAAAATTTAAATATCTAGGCTGTCAATCTATGAACTAAAAGTGCTTTAATTGTTTTCTAAACTAGTAATGGTTTTATTTTGGTTTACTAAAACCATTTCTTTCCATTTAAAATAAATATAAAATTTTTAAGTAAAAAAAATCTTTGGATTTATGATTGGGGGGAGGAGGGAGTACTGATTAGCATTTTTATTAACTATCCAGCTCCAATAAACGGTATCAAATTACTTAAAGTCAAAGAACAAAAATGAAAAAAAAATCCCACCTACAGGTGTTATCTTTTTAATAACCATTTAAATCAATTCTTCTTATAGAACCAACCACAAATCTAATAGCCTTCATTTGCAGGAAGCATGATGAGATTTAAAATAATGTAAAACAAAATGTGATCAAACGGAAAACAAATGTATAAATGTAGTTACCTGAACTGAGAACACAGCAAATGACATATAATTGAAAGAATCTTGATAAATTGAAAATTACTTCTTTTATAATTATATGAATCAAGATTTCAATATATAAGCTTATGCCAATGACATATTAACTAGATGCTAAAATTTTAAACTCTCTGCTTCCAAATTTCAGGGCCAAGGTTTCAGAGAAATGCAGCAAAGTTTATGGGACTAGAACTGTTTTAAAGAAAACACGTAACAGTGACATAGAAAACAGGGAAGGCAGACTGAAACCACAAAAGAGTGCGTGCAAGCCAGGCACAGTGAGGAGCACATTGCATACATTAAAGCTCAATCAACTCAAAGGCCTCAAGGTGTTCCATCAACTCCCACTGACTTAGCTGAACTTTGGACCTCGGGTATGCAGAAATTCTAGGAGTAATATAAGGTTTTCTTTCCTGAAAACCGGTCCCAGGCCCTGGCTGCTATGGCTCAGTTGGCTGGAGCATCATTCCATACACCGAAATGTTATGGGTTTGATTCTCCGTCAGGACACATACCTAGGTTGCAGGTTCAATCCCCAGTCAGGATGCTTAAGGGAGGCAACCAATCAATATTTTTCTCTCACATTGATGAAACTTTCTCTCTCTCTTCTCTCTCTCTCTCTCTCTCTCTCTCTCTCTCAAATCAATAAGCATATCCTCAGGTGATTATTTAAAAAAAATTGGGTCCATTAGGTCTTAAAAGGCAATTTTCAATTTTAATAGTTATAAATTCCTACCAAAATTCCCAATAGTTTCAGAGAATACCTTGGCACAAACTAAATCAGCAATTCAATTATTTTATTTATACAAGCAGCTTTACTGCCATCTGAGTCAGACCCTCAGAATGTTCTGCTGTGGGATTAGAAATCAATAAATTCAGCTCTACAATCAGGCTCCTAGTTGTGAAAAGTTGAACAACATATAAGTCATTAGCAAACATCTCCACACTTAAGATGTGTGGACTGTACATGTGGGGTTTTGAAAGGGGATGAGGAAAGGGGGAAGGTAAGAAGCAAAAAAGAGTCAGAATCCCTTACTTGAACAAAGTTATTAATAAAGCAAAAGTGTTAAGAAAGAACTGGATAGGTCTGTACCCTTTCATACATGAAATAAATATATGTGACCTAGATTTTATAGCATAGCTACTTAGAAAGCCTCTTCCCAGCCTTCACTTTGGACATAAAAAGGAAAGTGGGGAGGAAAACATTGAGCTCTTTAAAGGGCTGAGGAAAACAAACTGAGACTATCTTGGATTATTTTCTTTCTCCAAGGAGTGCTACAATGATTATTTCTGTTGAAGAGATAATTAAGAAAGTCTCCAGTATGTCTACAAAGTTAAAAGCAGAAATTGGGAATAAGAAAATAGTAAAGATTCCCTTTTCAATGCCCTCTTAGAAAGCAAATATCAACCTAAGGTGACACAGCTAACTATATATCCTGTGTATTTTTCTAACAAAAATCAGTAATGCCAATATGCGCTGTCCAAAATCACCAAGCGCGACTCACACAGGAACAGTGGCAGTTTGTGCATTCAGTGACACCTCTGTACTATGCTGTGGCTCAGCTGAGTCCTAAAAGAGCAGGTCCCATGCAACAGAAAATGAATGATTTTTGTTTTATATAGAGCTACCACTGGTGCTTTGCTCAAGATACAGATTCTTTTAGGAAATAAGATTATTATTTGAAGAATTAGTTGTTTTTAAGGTTTCCTTTAACAAAGAGTGTTACTCTATAAAACAAAAGATTATCCTCACCAATAAAACTTGAAAAAAAGGAAATCCAGAATGTCCTAACCTTTCTATTATCTTTTCCCCCCACAACCCTAGATATCATAATGTGTTCATGTATACAAAGCAAAGGAGAGAAAAAGTAAAGATAAGGCAACACCAGAAAGAGGACTCTGTTGGAGACTCTACCTACGTTATTAGCTAGGATTCTTACTATACAGTTTATGGAGATATATAAAGATGTGTCAAAAATAGAACATACCTTGTCATGTCCTGAATCTCCCCCTCTGACAGTATCTGGTGTCACGTGTTCAATAGTGCCACAGAACGAATGTGGTCTTCCAGCCTTAAACAGACAATCAAACAAAAAGGGATTTGATCTCAAGCTGGTATGACAAGTGACAAAAGGTAAAGTTCACACTACATGTAAGTGGTTGAGTGTAATTACTAAGATGTCTGGTAAAGCAACATAGTGGCAGAATCTACTTGGCAGACCCTCTTCTCACAGGATAGACCATCGCTGACACAGTAGGAGTCCCGGAGAAATAAAGACTTCCCATGCCTGAAGCCTACCACCATTCATTCACCCGTGCATCCACCATCCACTCAGGAAGCCATTCATTCACTCTTTTTTTTTTTTTAATTGTTTGAAGTATTACAAATAGTAGTACATATGTCTCCTTTTTTTCCCCCCCATTGACCTCCCCCCGGCCTCCCCTACCCCCCAGTACATGCCTTTACCTGCCCCCACCCCAGTGTCTTGTATCCATTAGTTATGCTTATATGCATGCATACAAGTCCTTTGGTTGATCTCTTACAGCCCCCACCCCAACCTCCCCTGCCTTCCCGCTGTAGTTTGACAGTCTGTTCAATGCTTCTTTGCCTCTGTATCTATTTTTCCCCCATTTCTTTCCTTTAAAAAATCTTGCCTCTGCAGACTAGAAATAAACATATAATAACAAAAAATGTTTGAGTCCCAATTTCAATGTCCAACAGTTCTGAGTCCCCGTTTCAATGTCAAACAGTTCCTTATGTGTACATGTCAGCAATGATATCTGGATGGTGGGCACATGGTGGCAATGCAGGTCCGACCCTCTCTGGTTTGGTCCTAGGCAACCTGCTGCGACGCACAGCTGCTGACTGCTAGCGTGGCAAGGCGTCATCAGCGTCTTCCATCTCTGGACTGTTTCTCCTCTTGTCTTCGTGGTTGGAGCAGACCTGTCAATTCCTCTCTGTTGCAGGAATCCACATGGTCTTGGAGTTGTTTTCTGAAAATATACAAACATATTCTCGACCAAAAGTTAATAAAGGAATCTTTTCTATATAATTGATTTGGGATCCTTTTTATTTTTGCCCAAACGATTTTCCTTTGTCTTATTTAGACACCATATGTGTTTTTCATGGGTGTCTTGCTGTTAGCATTACAAATGAAAATTAATTTTGTAAAGTAAAAATTTTCTAGATGTAATTTACTTATAGGATATTTTTCCTTACATGAAATTACCCTACTATCCCCCCCCTTTTTTTTTTTTATTAATGGAGGCTTTTGTAAATTTTATAATGCAGTCTTGATAACTTTAAATTTTAATTTTTTGCACAAAAATATGACTGCTTTAGTTTCATTGCATGTTCAGAAATTTTACTATGTGATGAACTACCAATAAAAATTTTAGTTACCACTTTAGGAACAGCTTTTTGTCCAGTACAATTAAATTTTCTTGAATATTCACTTATTTCAATTAGCCAATTTAAATTAATCTGAAAACTTGATTATTATTTTACTGTCAAATTTAATACTCTACCAACAATCTTAGTTTACCCTGTAAATATTAGTGGAAAGGATTATTTGCATTCTTGAGTAGGTTCTGAGCATTCCTGATGCTAGGCTGGATTTAGATATAGGGCAGCTGCTGTCTGCCAAGTCTCTGTCTGTTACCTGGGTCCCAATCTGAGCTGGGCCAAGTCACTGTCTGTCACCTGTGTCCCGATCTGAGCTGGGCGTGGGAAGCAAAGCAGCCATGGGGGCAGGAGACCTCCCTCAGACAGGGTGAGGGTTAAGGCCCCTGCAAGGTTGGGGGGGTGAGGGTCTGTGCCCCACCTCTGTTGATCCCAAGTTCTCTCTTGATGGCCCTCTATGATTGTGCCTGTCTTATGTTGTTCCTTCCCTGAGGAATCTTACCCATCTCTAGCTAACCAGCCATCCTCCGGGGCCAAGCAGGGTGATGTGAGGTGAGGTTCTGTCTCCTTGGTAGCCTATGCCCCCGTGGCCTCCACGCCCAGCACCTGCCTTGGGATCCCCTGGCCTGCTGGCGGGGCCCCAGCACTGATCACATATCTCGGGGAACTCAGGTTTCTTCTCCAGGGAGGGCCCAGCTCACACGATTGGGCGAGAGACAGATCCATGGTACCAGCCACCACGAGGCTTAAAGCTCAGCATGAACAGAAAGCTCAGGCAACAGCTGAGGGCAATTGGATTGTGAGAAGAGGGTCCCTCTTGGCACAAAAGGCAAGAGGGGCCAATAGAGAATGCTCAAATGCCTTCCCAGCGCCTTAATTCCTTCTGAAAGGGATTAAATCCTTTCATGTCCCTTTTTTTAAAAAATCATT
The DNA here is from genome assembly GCF_963455305.1 of Plecotus auritus. Taxonomy (NCBI): domain Eukaryota; kingdom Metazoa; phylum Chordata; class Mammalia; order Chiroptera; family Vespertilionidae; genus Plecotus; species Plecotus auritus. Next base: position 111,834,156 of record NC_137782.1, on the reverse strand, counting down.
CATTCACTCTTCCTCTTCTTCCCTGTATGTGTGTAGGTTTCAATTGTTGGTTTCCTTGACCATTCTTTTCTGTACGAATGCAAAGAGTCCAAGGAGGATAACATGAACCATCTAATACTTTACTAGGGATGACTTTATTTCCAGAAAGGCAAGACTGGGAGAACACTAGGAAACTTGGAAGGGGAAGAAAGGCCAAATGCTAAGAGGAATAGGGAACCCAAAGAGAAAAAAATTTTTTCATACCTTACCATCTCATCTAGGTTTGGCACTGCTAATAGAATGTTTGGTGGTGATGAGCCAGCTGTGTGTTTTTTAAAAGATTTTTTTCTTAAATGACCAATTATATCATCTGACTTACCCCAATATAAGAAAGATCTGAATCGGCCCTAACCAGTTTGGCTCAGTGGATAGAGCGTCGGCCTGCGGACTCAAGGGTCCCAGGCTCGATTCCGATCAGGGGCATGTACCTTGGTTGCGGGCACATCCCCGGTGGGGGGTGTGCAGGAGGCAGCTGATGGATGTTTCTCTCTCATCGATGTTTCTAACTCTCTATCCCTCTCCCTTCCTCTCTGTAAAATATCAATAAAATATATTTTTAAAAAAAGAAAGATCTGAATCATAATGCAGATATATTAAATAGGGATAAAAATCCCATTTAATAACACACATTCATATGGCTATGTCTGAAACTTAGGTGCCATTAAAATACTTTTACAAAATTATTTTAGAGGAAGCTCTTCAGTTTACACTTTACTCTTCTTCGACTAACTAGGGTTAAGAAAAATAAGCATTCCTCTTATTTACCATTTTTAATGTATAAACACTATTCTAGCAATGTTATAGAAGTGGTAGAAGTCCCCTATTTTGTGAGCTGAAAGTTAAGCCCAGAGACAATGAATGTAATAAATGTATTTAAACACTGTGATAATAAATGTACTAAAACTACCTAATTATTATACACTAGAGGCCCAATGCACAAAGATTCATGCAAGAATGGGCCTTCCTTTCCCTGGCTGCCAGCACCGCCTTCGCTCCACCCCAGAGCTGCCTTTCCACCTTCCCACGCTACCCAGAGGCCTGGAGCAGCTGGGGTGGTGCAGTGCCTGCATATGCAAATTAACCCACCATCTTTGTTGGGTTAATTGGCATACTCACTCCTGATTGGCTAGTGGGCATCGCAAAGGTACGGTCAATTTGCATCTTACTCTTTTATTAATGTAGATATATAAGTAAAAATAATATATGGTATATAATTAATTTATTTCTATTCAAGTGCTATGTAAATTAACTATTAGATACTATCAACAGGGTAAGTATCCTTGAGAAGACACATGCATCTGCAGTGTCCTTTAAGCAAGGACGTCTAAAGACTAAACATAAAGATTCTAGTAAACACCCAAGTGCTAGCATGTACACAGACTTGCTTCCCTATATGTGTGCACCATCCTGGCAGAATACACGGAACACTGTTACACTGGCATGATCAGCTGATCAAAGAGACTTCATGTTCCTTAGAATAATCAGATAACACTGGATAAAAAGCCTGATTTCCTTCTAATGAAGAATCCAAATAGGAACTCAACTGCCAAGCTCTCAAGTATTTCTCAATAAATACTAGATTAAATAATTACTAGTTTTTATTTGCCAATGTTTTATCCTGCTCTTATCTGCTCATTCTTTTATAAACATGTGAGTTAAATGTAAATTACCAATGAAACGTTGTTTTCATGTCCTGTATTTTTCCCCACCTTAATTTTGAAAAATCTCAAAAATGACTATCTAGAAATGTTTGATTTTAAGTAAATATTGCATTGCTAATCATCCAAGATTTTGGTCATCAGAAAGAAAGGATAACCCCCAGGTGGCAGACATGAAGAGCATGCTGAAAACCAATGAGGTAAGCATGTGCCCTGTGCTACGCGCTCAAAGGGAGGGAAGGTAATTTGTTACGGGTCTCAGCAATCCAGAAGCTTGACTTTGGATACGCTTATGAGGATAAAAGATGAGGCCCTCAGCTGAAATGGGATGAACTAGAATTAATACTCTTGTTTAAACCTTGGAACCTAGGAAAGCTGAACTCTTAGTAAATGTGAAGTCTGGAAAAATAAAAGTCATCAGTAACACAGGTTTGTTTAAATTTGGGCCCTCGCTTAAAAAAACAAACAATTTTTTTAGGAAACTCCATACTGTTCTCCACAGTGGCTGCACCAGTCTGCATTCCCACTAGCAGTGCACGAGGGTTCCTTTTTCTCCGCATCCTCGCCAGCACTTGTCCTTTGTTGATTTGTTGATGATAGCCATTCTGACAGGTGTGAGATGGTACCTCATTGTCGTTTTGATTTGCATCTCTTGGATGATTAGTGACTTTGAGCAGGTTTTCATGTCTCTTGGCCTTCCTTATGTCCTCTTTCAAAAAGTATCTATTTAGGTCTGTTGCCCATTTTTATATTGGATTGTTTATCTTCCTTTTGTTGAGTTGTATGAGTTCCCTGTAAATGTTGGAGATTAAACCCTTATCGGTGATAATATTGGCAAATATGTTCTCCCATGCCGTGGGCTTTCTTGTTGTTTTGTTGATGGTTCTTTTGCTGTGATGCACAATTTATAATAGCTAGGAATTGGAATCAGCCTAAGTGCCCATCAGCAGATGAGTGGATTAAAAAACTCTGGTACATCTACACAATGGAATCCTATGCTGCTGTAAAAAGGAAGAAACTCCTACCATTTGCAACAGCATGGATGGAGCTGGAGAGCATCATGCTAAGTGAAATAAGTCAGTCAGAGAAAGGTAAGTATCACATGATCTCACTCATTTGTGGAATATAATGAACAACATAAACCAATGAACAAAAACAGATCCAGAGACAGAGAAACATCGATCAGATGCTCAAACCTCAGAGGGAAGATAGGGGAGGGTGGGGGTAAGGGTGAGAGATCAACCAAGAGACACGTATGCATGCATATAAGCATAACCAATTGACGCAAACAACAGAGGGTGACAGTGAGGGCAGGATTGGAGGGTGGGGGGGCAATGAGGGGATAAACACACATTTGTAATACCTTAATCAATTTAAAAAAACTCAAATAAACATTCCTCTGTGAAAGCAAATTACTAGGCTTGTATCTCTTATGGATTTGGAGCATGAACTTCTTTTCCCCTGTGCTATGAGGAAAGTGAGAAAATCTGGTCCAATGTGGTGATTCTCTGGAACACATAACAGAACCAGAGAAATTCCCACAACTTAGATGGCTCAGAAGTCACACTAATAAAGCCTGGAGGCACAAAATTACTAAGCAATTAAACTAGGCTCCATAAATGCAACAAAATGGATTACTTTAAACCAGGGATGGGGAATCTTTTTTCTGCCAAGGGCCATTTAAATATTTATAACATCACTGATGGGCCATACAAAATTATCAACTTAAAAATTAGCCTGCTATATTTGGTCAAACATTTAATTAACATACCCCTAATGCCTTGGCAGGGCCAGACGAAATGATTTCACAGGCCTTATATGGCCCATGGGCCAGATATTCCTCATCCTGGCTTTAAACAGTAATGCTTTATAAAAGACCAGTATGGCCAGGCTGGTATGGCTCAGTGGTTAAGCATTGACCTATGAACTAGGAGGTCATGTTTTGATTCCCAGTCAGGGCACATGCGTGGGTTGCAGGCTTGATCACCATTAGGGGATGTGCAGGAGGCAGCCAATCAATGATTCTCTCCATCATTGATGTTTCTATATCTCTTCTCCTCTCCCTTCCTCTCTGAAATCAATAAAAATATATGTTTTTTAAAAGACCAGTATTTTGCCCTAACCGGTTTGGCTCAGTGGATAGAGTGTCGGCCTGCGGACTGAAAGGTCCTAGGTTCGATTCCGGTCAAGGACATGTACCTTGGTTGTGGGCACATCCCCAGTAGGAGGTGTGCAGGAGGCAGCTGATCCATGTTTCTCTCTCATCAATGTTTCTAACTCTCTATCCCTCTCTCTTCCTCTCTGTAAAAAATCAATAAAAATATATTTAAAAAAAAAAAAAAGACCAGTATTTTGTAAAAGATTAAAATTACAAATGAAGGAAAATATCCATAAAACAATATAGCAACACAGGAAAAGTTAGAACAATATGAAAAATCCTATATAATAAAAGCCTAATATGCTAAGTGTCCAGGCATCAGTTGTCCGTTCAACCAATCAAAGTGTAATATGCTAAGGCCACTCAACTGCTCACTATGACATGCACTGACCACCAGGGGCCAGATGCTCTGACAGGTATGTTAGCTTGCTGCTAGGGTCCAGCCGATCAGGACTTAGCAAGACAGGCCGGACACGCCCTGGAGCCCTCCCGTGGTCCCTCCCCACTGGCCAACCTCCACATCCTTCCCCGGCCTTGATTGTGCACCAGACAGGGACCTTGATTGTGTCCCTCGGCCTGGCCTGTGCCCTTTTGCAATCCAGAACCCCTGGGGGGATGTCAGAGAGCCAGCAGAACGACCAGTCACTATGATGCACACTGACCACCCAGGGGCAGACACTCAGCACAGGAGCTGCCCCCTAATGGTCAGTGTACTCCCACAGGAGGAGCACCACTCAGCCAGAAGCCAGGCTCATGGCTGCAAGTGCAGCAGCGGTGGCAGGAGCTTCTCCCACCTCCACGGCAGCACTAAGGATGTCCAATTGGAGCGGGCCTAAGCCGTCAGTCAGACACCCCCTGAGGGCTCCTGGACTCTGAGAGGGTGCAGGCCGGGCTGAGGGACCCCCTCCCCAAGTGCACAAATTTCATGCACTGGGCCTCTAGTAATCAAATAAAACTATATAAATGAAAAATATATATACTAATAAAAAAATAGGCAGAGTAGACACAACTAAAGAGATAATTTGTAAAATAGAAAATATAGTTGAGGAAATTACCCTGAATGTTTCAAGAGTCCCAAGCAAATACAAATATATCCATAGGTGATGCATTCCTATTTCTTAACTTGGGTATTGGTTATGAGTGTTTGCCTTATAATAATTCACTAAACCATAATGGGATTTTTTTTTTGTTTTTGTGTTTTATCCTATCTAATAAAGAGGGAATATGCAAATTGACCATCATGCCATAACAAGATGGCTGCGCCCACGGCAGAGGCAGGGTTACCATAAAAAGCCTTAATGAGCAATCAGCAGGGACCTGAGGCTGAGTGGCACTGGGCTGGTGCAGGGGACCTGAGGCTGCACCCCCTGCCTCGTGGGGCTTGACAGGGGACCTCAGGCCACGACCCCCACCTCAGCACCAGGCTGGGGGACCTCAGGCCATGCCCCCTGCCTGGCGGAGCTTGACAGGAGACCTCAGGCCATACCCCCCCCATGGGGTTTGACGGGGGATCTCAAGGTGCGCTCCCCACCCTGGCACAGGCCGGGGAAAGTGAGGCCATGCCCCTTGCCCAGTGGGGCTTGACAGGGACCTCAAGGCATGCCCCCCAGCCTGGGCTGGGGAATCTCAGGCTGCACCCCTCACCCTGGCGCTGAGCCAGATGACCTGAGGCTGCGCCCCCCCACCCAGCAGTGCTTGATGGGAGTGAGGCCGGTCAGGTCTGGGTCTTGTGTGATTTTGAGGCACATGTGGGTGGGCAGGGACTTGACTCTGGTTCCCGTAGGGTGCCCCAGACTCTGAAAGGAGGAAGATTTTCATATACATTTTACTAATTTTCTTTCACCTCTGACACTTCTATTATAGAGAAAGGGCAAATAGCAATATTAAAATATTCCCTCTAATTCCCTTTTAATGTGCATGAATTTCATGCACCAAGTCACTAGTTTTATAATAAAAAGTTATTTCTAAAAACCTAGTCCTTTCTTAGATATATCTATACCCAGCTAAGTAATCACTAGATATGTATGCCAAAATGAAGGCATATTAAAACAAAGACAGAGTTTACTGTTAACTGATCCTTGCTAAAAAAAATATCTAAAGGATGCACTTCAGAAATAAACTGAACTCACAAGAAAAGAATAAGATGTAAGAAGCAACAGTGAGTAGAGAAAACAGGTAAGCATGTAAGAAAATCTAAACAAGTATTTAATTTATAAAATGACAATCATAACTAAAATAATGATTAATTTGAAGAAACATAAAATATGGTGGGATTAAAATAATAAGCAACACTAAAATACAAAATGAGATGGAAAACTGAAGTTAAGACAGTCTAATGTTCTTGAAGTGGTCATGACAATCATAAACATAATGGTTAATTTCAGACTCTGTTAAATCATTATATAAGTTTAAAATGTCAGGGTAAAAACCACTAAGAGAATATAAATACTATAGGTAACTTCTAGACTATTCGGAGGAAATGAAATAACATCATCTTAATCATTTAAACAGAAGATAGGAAAGGAGGGGGAAGAGCAAAGAGAAATTATCATAGAAAAAAATGCAGACAGTAAGATGAGAGAAATAAATAAAAATATATCAGCAATCATAATATACAGACTTAACTCTCCAGGGAAAAGACAGAAACTCTGGAACCTGCGGAGCAGGATGGAGCCGGTGGGCAGCAGTAGCGCTTCCCGCAGGGACCCACCGGGCGCCTTCGTGCTCAGCAACCTGGCAGAGTTAGTGGAGCGGGTGCTCTCCCTCCTGCCCGCCAGGGCGCTGCTGCGGGTGGCTGGCTTGAGCCGGTGGAGGGAGAGCGCGGCGGGGGCTGGATCTCCGCTGCCTGGCGGACGGCGGGGGGCGCCAGAGCACTGCCTGTGGACCTGTATCTGTTTTTTGAAGTTTGCGGCATATGTCGGGGGTTGATTGGGATATAAAATGGGTGTTCAGAAGAAGGGCTCCCTCTGGGGAAGTGAGGTCTAAGGTGGTAGAAGAGGACAGGGTGATACAAGAGGCCTGGAGAGGTGGAAAGACAGCATTTGTCAGCGGGGGGGGGGGGGGGGGGGGAGCGGGGGGGAGGGGGAGGGGGAGGGGGGAGGGGGCGGGAGGGAGGGGACGGGAGGGAGGAGGGGGCGTGGGCAGGAAGAGGCTCCGAGTTCCCTGAGCAACCTGGGTGGATCCCCAGGCGGACCAGGTTAGGAAGCCTGAGGAAAGCGGGCTGTGAGAGACATCTGAGTATGCAAAAAGGAATCAAGTTTCTTTCTCCTTCACTTCTCAAAAAATACTTCGTATGTGTTGTATTTATGATTTGTTTATATGTTGCTCTGCTGTCCCAGTTCCAGAATGAAGGGATTCTTCAAAACGTCACGATTCTCACTACAATGAGGATTGTACTTCCCACAGCTGGAACTTACATTCATTTTATGAGAGAACCTGTCTGAAACAGAGTGACTCTAGCAAGTATGTGTAGAGTAGGTGGCTCTCTGGGAGATATGGCTGCCATTTCAAATTTGTCAGAATGCAGAATTTGTCTGGAAAATGAAAGCAAACATTTTTCATGATGTTTAAAATCTCTTGTAATGTGTTATTTCTTTGCAGTATTTGAAGTTTCCCTCCTTAACTCATTAAAAGTTGCTATATTAAAAATTTATTGAGAACAAAGCTTGTTCAATCAGTTGAATTATATTGATAAGAATTTTGTCTTTTCCTTAAAATTCATCCGAGAGAAGAGTCCCTCTCCCTCAGCGTCCTGGTCACCTGTCTGGCTGCCACTGCCCTTGCTATTGTTACTGTCACTAGACCGCTGGGGCGCTGGGGCCGGGCAGGAAAGACAGAAAACACACAAATAAGCAGGGGCTTTCCATGCTCTGGCTGTCGGGCTCGTTCCCATTCCTCACAACAGCAAGCGAGGCTTCGCCGGGAGCTGTTTGTCTGTCTCCTGTGCACTTCCCAGGCCCATGCTGTCTCTGAGCCCAGACGGAGGAGAATGGGGCTTCCACCAGTTTGGTGGTGTTTGAGTTCTGGTTTCCTTCCCAAGACTCCCTGCTCCCATTTATTGCTTCGAGTCCTCAGATGCTGCCCAGGCCTTCTGGCTGCCCTCAGTGGGGAGGAGGAGGAGGCAGAGCCACCCTGTCTGACCAGAACGGGGCTGCGCCGGCCTGTTGTGATTCTCTGCGCAGCACTGTCACCACCCAGTACCCCTGCCTATTGGTTCATCCACATCTGTGTCCCCATCCCTGTCTCTCCCCAGGATGCTGCTTTCGGGAGAGCAGTTGCTTGGTTCACAGCAAATACTGCCACACACAGTAGGCACTCAAGTCATGCTTCAAATGATTGAATCTAGTCTCTCAGGCATAAAGACTTTGGGACAACTGCTTTTATCTTTCACTAGAGGCCCGGTGCACGAAATTCATGCACTGGGGGGGGGGGTGTCCCTCAGCCCAACCTGCACCCTCTCCAATCTGGGACCCCGCGGGGGATGTCCAACTGCCTGTTTAGGCCCGATCCCTGTGGGATCGGGCCTAAACAGGCAGTCAGACATCCCTTTCACAATCCAGGACTGCTGGCTCCCAACTGCTCACCTGCCTGCCTGATTGCCCCTAACCACTTCTGCCTGCCAGTCTGATCACCCCCTAACCACTCCCCTGACAGCCTGATCAATGCCTAACTGCTCCCCTGCCAGCCCGATCATCCCCAACTGCCCTCACCTGACAACCCAGTCACCCCCAAATGCCCTCCCCTGCATATTCCCTCTTTATTAGATAGGATTTTGTCTTTAACCTATTGGACAGCCCTAACTGGTTTGGCTAGGTGGATGGAGCATCGGCCTGCAGACTCAAGGGTCCCAGGTTTGATTCTGGTCAAGGCCATGTACCTTGGTTGGAGGCACATACCCAGTAGGGGGTGTGCAGGAGGCAGCTGCTTGAAGTTTCTCTCTCATAGATGTTTCTAGCTCTCTATCCCTTACCCTTCCTTTCTGTAAAAAAATCAATAAAATATATATATTTTTTAAAAAAACATTTAAGATTCCTCCATATCTGCCTGGCTGGTGTGACTCAGTGGTTGAGAACCCAGGCTCCCGCAGCTGGGAGGGGATCGCACAGTGGGGGGTGCCACGCCCCTGCCAGACTGAGACCCCAGCCCAGGCTGCCGGCTGGCAGGGGATCGTGCCGTGGGGGTGCAGGGGATCACACCATGGGGGTGCCGCGCCCCTGCCAGGCTGAGACCCCAGCCCAGGCTGCTGCCACTGGCAGGGGATTGGCCGTAGGGAGTGAATTTGTTTTTATTATAAAGGGCCAAGAGGGCCGCTGGGCAGCATTCTGCCAGGCCGCTTACTCTGCAGGCTCTCAGCGGCAGCCCTCCCTGAGACTGGGGGACTCCGTGGGGCTGAGAGGACTAGGCGCCGCCATCTTGTGGCTATGGGCACCGCCATTTTGTCACAAAGTGATGGTTAATTTGCATATTACTCTTTTATTAGATAGGATTACTCCTCCTCCAACTCTCTTCCCACCATAAATTGCTTTTCACACTTTTCAGAGACAATTTCTTGGTCACCTGACAAGGGGCAGGAGGCCAGGGGAAATCCTGAGGTGCCTGGGGAAGGAAGGGACAGGTGTAGCCATTGGGCGGCCTCCATTGAAAGGTTAGAAGGAGGCATTCCGGTTAACCGTGGAGGGAACTTTCTACCTCCGCAGGCGAGCGGTTCCGGGGAATGTGGGCTTCAGATGAACTGGACCCAGTGATCACACAGCGCCCCCAAGGACGTCCGTCCTGTGTCGTCATCTCTGCTCCTCACTGTTTCTGCACTGGCTTCATTCTAACCTCGCTCAGTGCTGCCCCCCACACAGGGCTGCCTCTAGAGGGAGGACTGGATGGAAGGCCGTGCAGAGAGGCCTACCTGGAAAGGGCTCGCAAAGCTGGGAGCCTTTCCTGCTTCCCCAAGGTGGCCTCTTCGAAAGGACAAAGTTCTGCCAAGTAATCTGCTGGCAAAGCCAGACACACACGAACAGGTTAAGGTCCAGCCTGCCTCCAGAGCCGGAAAAACGGCTACAAGACACAGGACTGGAACCTGGGGTTGAGCTGTGTCTCACAGTGACTCCGCCTGGCATTGTGGCCGCACACGGCGGCTTCCTTCAGCAGGAGTCGCAGCTCTGAGCCCCTTCCTACCTGGAGGCACAGCCCTTCCTGGCCCTCACTCCCAGCTCCACCCAGCCCGCCTCCCTGCCCAATCGCTTGATCACCCACCAAACACCGAGAGCTCAGACAGCAAGCCTGGATGCTGAGGGGACCAGGTTATCTAACCTACCCGCTAGAGAGCAAATAAGGGGAGCTCAGACCGTGAGGGGCACAGCCAAAACCCCGTCCATATTATGAGGTGCCCCAAGTCAGGTAGCGAGGCGCGGGGAGGGGGCCGCGGGCGGGGGGGAATGCCCACTGTGGTCCATGGCCACCTACTCTGCGCAGGCCCAGTGCTAGGACATCGCAGGCCACAGTGCTGCTGGGTTTAATGTAACCGCAGCCGTGACGGGCCCTGCAGTCGGCACCTTCCCTCTGGTTCCTTCCTTCACGGTTCCTCTGGGGGGATCCATCCACCTGGGGCGTTGATAGGACAGAGAGCCTGTCGGGGCTGCCCGCCCCCCAAACTGGCGCTGTGCCAGGGCATCAGGTGCTCCGGGACACACGCCCAACAGGGGAGTGAGGGGCTGCTCTGTAGCTCAGACGCCGGTGCGCAGGAAGAGGGTGCTGTGGTGGACTCCGTTGTGAGGAGCGACCCAAAGCCGCCAGGGGACAAGGGGACAGCCGGCTCTGACCCCCTCCGGCCCCCCTCGGAGGACGCTCACACGGAGGAAACTGAGCCGGCCACGCACAGGGCCCCCAGTGCGGCTGTGGACAGACAGACAGACAGACAGACAGACAGCCTGCCTCAGCTGGGACTCCCAGCCCCGCCCCTTTCACGGAGGCCTCAGGGATTCGGGCTCAAACCTGCTCCGCCCGCCCGTACGTGGTATGTTCTGTACCGCAGCTGGCTCCTGTGAGCTCCGCAGGCCTCACACCTTCCAGGGGTGGGCAAACTTTTTGACTCGAGGGCCACAATGGGTTCTTAAACTGGACCGGAGGGCCGGAACAAAAGCATGGATGGAGTGTTTGTGTGAACTAATATAAATTCAAAGTAAAGGAGCGGAGGGGAGAGCAAGAGAACCGGATAGAACAGCCGGATCCGGCCCGCGGGCCATAGTTTGCCCACGGCTGCCTTAAGACCATGAAACCATGAGGACAGAGGCTGTTCCTGCTCTTTGGTACATGCGTCCCCTCGCCGTCCCAGCACCCAGACCCGATGGACAGGACACGGCCGGGAGGTTGGGGGGAGTGGGCCCCTCATTTACAGTTCAGAATCCCTGCCCTGACAGCTGGGCTGACTCATTCCCCAATACCTGAACTTTGTTTTTTGAAGGAGCAACTATTAAATGGACATAAAAAGACACAACTAACTTCTTTCTTACATCTAATTAGGTTAAATCACATTCAAATATTAGACTGAGTGAAGTGGTTAACAACACAACTTTCTCAAATAGGTTGTGCTTATTTCCCCTTCATTTCACATCAATTCTATTAGCAATGATCATACATTTCTATATTCCAGACACTAGACTCTTAGAGACATATGACCTGTACATATCTCCTGCCATCCCCTGGGTTGTATAGTCACTTTCTTGAATAATCATAATTCAGCTTTTGATAAAAATCTTGCTTTTATACAAATCTATAAGTACAGTCAACTTATATTTGTTAGTTGGTTTTTGAAATTTAAAATTAGGTATAACAGTATTCCTTATAACAACTTATTTATTAAAAGATTCACATGACCATATAGATATTTCTTTTAGAATGTGGTCTACACAGGGACGAATAAAGCTAAGTTCGACGTGACCGTTACTTCTGGCTGCACTTCATGGGGGCAGCATGGTGGGCAGCGGAGGGCCGTGGGCCACCACTGTCAGGCTGCTTTCTGTCTCATTTCACCCAGGAAGTCGTAGGTCTGCTCTGAAATGTCAAAAGGTTCATGGACACCCTCTGGTGACAGCAGAGCTTGGAGGGCGCCCTGGTTTTCTTGGTTTTGCTTCAAGAAGTCAGCGATGACTTTCCACCTCGCGGCCTCGGTCTCTTCTTCAGCCCACTTGAACGGGGGCAGGAGTGTGGAGTGGAGAAGGGGCACCGCGCAGTCGTGGTAAACAAGGAGAAACACAGCCTTCAGGAACTCTGTGTCTCTCTGGGAAAACACCACAAGTAACTGTGAATGGATCTGCATCATTAAGTGTTAAATTCTATGAACTCTGTTGACTAAAAGCCATTACAGCTGGGCGGAGGTGCCACAGTGCCTGGTGGGTCAGGTCAGCAGCTCTGCACCAGGGAGGCAGCAGGAAGCAGCCCCTCAGTGGGAACGAGTCACCAAGTCACATAGAGCAGAAGGTCTGTGGGCGACTCCTCGAGACCAGGGCTCTCCTAAGGCACTGAGGGTGTCTCACACATCCCAACAAGGAGAATGGGCACTAAAGTCTAATTCCGGTGACAAGGGTGTGGGTCCAAGTAAATACAACGAAAGCACAACGTGAAGCCAGCTGTGCCCCTTACTTCCATCACAGCACATCAGACGATTAAGTATACAAGGGAAGGGCCACAAGTGCTCTGCGTGAAATCCAGAGATAGGACCCCAGCGGTAAGGATCCGCTGTAGGACTCTCCCCATAACAAGAGGACTGCAGTGTAGACTGTCACTCAGCCCCCACACAGAGAGGCTGAGTGAGAATCACAGGGCAGGGCACTCTGAAGGTGGAGGTGTCCCCACATTGTGGAGTCTGCACAGAGATGCCACCCTTCAAGCACACCCTGTGCGCAGGGCAATTTCCACCTGCCTCAGGCCCAATACCTTGTCCATGGCTACACCAGAATAGCATTAAACCTCCAATTCTAGCCCGGCCGGCGTGACTCAGTGGTTGAGTGTCAACCCATGAACCAGGAGGTCACAGTTTGATTCTCAGCCAGGCACATGCCTGAGTTGCAAGCTCAATCCCCAGTGTGGGGCATGCAGGAGGCAGCCAATGGATAATTCTCTTATTGTTTCTCTCTCTCTCTCTCTCTCTTTCCCTCTCCCTTCCTCTCTGAAATCAATAAAAATATTTTTTTAAACTGCCAATTCTGGCAAAGGTCAAATAAGGATACAATATGGATACTTTTTTTCAACTTTTAGGGTTTTTAGTTTGTAGATAATTAAGACTTTAGAAGTCCAAAACACCATGGCCCATGGGTCCATGTAGCCACTGCTACTTTTTATAAACCAAGTTTTATAGAAACAGCCGTGCTCAGATGTTACAATGGCAAAGTTGAGTCACTGTGACAGAGAACGTAGGGCCCACAAAGTCAAAAATACCGACCATGTGGCCCTTTCCAGAACCGTCTCTTGGACCCTGGAGTGGAGGAGCAGTCAGGGTGTTGCTCACTGACGGGGATGGTGCTGCTGGTTTGTAATGAACACGCTTCTGTGGCAACGAGGCACACCCTGCATTTTCCAATGTCTGACATGGCTCAGGCCGATTTTCTTTTTCCTTCTCCTTACCTGTTATGCACTATGAGAGCAGGAGGAATTTTTTAAAAATAGTAGAAATCTGATAGTCAACTGGGAGCTTTGGTTTAGAATCTCCCCTCAACGAAATGACACTCAGTGACCTGAAATGACTCCTGATCCAGCGTCGGTTCACTTTAGGAATCAGCACCCAGACACTCCTGGAATGTGTCTTTACAACCGTAATGACCCCATTTAAGGGACTAGGAGGAATATGACTATGGCCACTTTAGCCTAAAAGGAGCCTGTGTTAGATTGTGTGAGCAGTGACACTGAGGATGTTAATGTGGACGGATCACAAGAATTCTCGTGTTTTCATATTACACAGTGTTTTACAAAGTATCATACTTTAAAAATATATTAGCTTGTAAGAACATGTAATAAATAACTTCAAAATGCAATGAGTATTTAATTTTAAGGTGTGCCTTTAACATTTATGTAAAACGTTTTGCACTCATTCAGTAGAAACTTATCTGGCCACTGGGTCAAGCTAGCAGTAAAACTACTGGTCCACAACGTGTTAAGTGCATGTGGAAAAGCAGGTTACCTTCTCCGATCTTTTTAATGTACTTTCTTTCCCAGCCCACGAACTCTGAAAAGGAAACAAATGCTATATTAATCTGAGGGTTCACCAGTCTTTGCCACATGCCTGCAAGTTTACTGTAATTAAGCTGGTGCCCGGGGTTTAGAACCCTGTCAGAACCGCCACCGTAAGAACGGTCTGAGGGCGCCTGCTTCTAACCACAGAGCCAGACCGGCCAGGTGGGGAGGGACGTCCCAGAAGCCTGTGCTTCTTACACATTAAACCAATTTAAGATCAGAATCAGTGAACCGCAATCACACACATTCAAACTGCACAAACACAGCACCTGAACAATGAAACACTAGCGAGCTTTTCAGGCGAGCCAGTAGAGACATAGAAAACTGCCGAGTACCACACCTGTCTACAGTTCTGTCTGCTGGATGATGACAATGGTCACGGGACATAAATGCTGTACAGCTTTGCAGGTAGATATTTCCACCTTCCCACGAGGCTTCCCCAACGCTCTTTACAGAAATAAGAACTCAGAGTTCAGGTAGCCTCACAGAAGTCAGGATTGAAGCCTCTGGTGCCAGCTCTGCACACTGTACCCGAGGGGGTGCCCAGGCTCAGCTGCTCGCTCCTGGGCCTCATGCGGAGCCTGTTGGCCGGTATCCTTCCTCTGGCACCTGAGTTCATGGATTCTGTGGGTGCATCGACCTTTCTCAGTGGGGAAGCACTGGGGTGAACTTGACATGTGGCACCAAGACGAAGAGTCTCCAGGAAACAAAGTTCCCCACCGAGACCACAGAGGTGCGCCCCCGCTCCCCAGCAGGAGCCTCCTGGCAGGAGCCTCGCCCCAGATGCTCACAGTTCCCCCAGGAAGAACTGCCTTAGGGGCTGTGCTCCTCACCCCTGGCGGCTGCACCTGGGGCCAGAGAGTTTGAAAAGGACTCTTAGAGGCCAGAGCACGTCACTAACCAGACCAGGAGCCATTATCATCATCAACGCGCCAACAAGAAGCTGAGCTTTACTAAGTTAACAGTAAGAGGCTCACACGACACAAACTCTGTAAGGAATCTGACTTAACGCCAACAGCACTCAGCAACTTTAGACTCACCGGCTGGTGTATGATCTTTTTAATGTACTGTTGGAGCTGGTTCGCTAATATTTTGTTGAGGAATTTAGCATCTATGTTCATCAGGCATATTGGCCTATGATTTTATTTCTTTGTAGTGTCTTTATCTGGTTTTGGAATTAGGATAATGCTGGCCTCATGAGATGAGCTTGTCTTTTCCCCTTGAATTTTTGGGAATAGTTTGAGGATAGGTATTATTAGTTCTTTGAATGTTTGGTAAAATTCACCTATGAAGCCATCCCGTCCAGAACTTTTGTTTGCTGAGAGTTGTTTTTTTTTTATTATTATTATTATTATTATTATTATTATTACTGCTTCAATTTCATTAGTTGGTATTGGTCTATTCAGGTTTTCTGATTCTTCCTAATTCAGTTTTGGAAGATTGTATGTTTCTAGGAATTTATCCATTTCGCCTAGGTTGACCAATTTGTTGGTATATAGTTGTTCATAGTATTTTCTTGCAGTCCTTTGTATTTATGTAATGTCAGTTGTTATTTCTCTTTCATTTGGGTTTGAGTCCTCTCTCTTTTTTTCTTGATGAATCTGGTTAAAGGTTTGTCAACCTTGTTTATCTTTTCAAAGAACCAGCTGTTGGTTTCATTAATCTTTTGCATTTTTTTTTTAGTCTCTGTGTGATTTATTTCCATTCTGATCATTATTATTTCCTTCCTTCTACTTACTCTGGGCTTTGTTTGTTGTTCTTTTTCTAGCTCTTTTAAATATAGGGTCAAATTGTTTGAGATTTTTCTTGTTTCTTGTTGTAGGCCTATAATGCTATGAGCTTCCCTCTCAGGACTACTTTCACTGTGTCCCATAGATTTTGGGTTGTTGTGTACCCATTTTCATTTGATTCCAGGTAATTTTTTATTTCTCCCCTGATCTGTTAAACCCATTCATTGTTTAATAACATGCTATTTAGCCTACATATGTTTGAATGTTTTTCAGGTTTTTTTATTGTAATTAATTTCTAGTTTCATACCACTGTGATCTGAGAAGATGCTTGATATGATTTCAATCTTCTTGAACTTTTAGGGACTTATTTTGTGTCCTAACATGTGGTCTTTAAGAATGTTGCATGGGCACTTGCGAAGAATGTATATTCTGCTGCTTTTGGGATAAAATGTTTAGTAAATATCCATTAAATCAACCTGATCCAGCGTGCTGTTTCCTTGTTATTTTTTTGTCTGGAAGATCTATCTATTGATGGTAATGGGGGTGTTTAAAATCCCCTACTATGACTATATTGCTGTCAATCTCTCCTTTAATGTTCACCAAGATTTTTTTTATATATTTAGGTGCTCGTATGTTGGGTGCACATGTTTACAAGGATTATATCCTCTTGTTGGATCAATCCCTTTAGTATTTTGTAGTAATCTTCTTTGTCTCTTGTTATTACCTTGCTTGGAAGTATATTTTGTCAAATATAAATATTGCTACACAAGCTTTCTTTTTCCCTTTCCATTTGCATGGAATAATTCTTTTCCATCCTTTCACTTTCAGTTATGTGACTACTTTGTTCTGAGGTGGGTCTCCTGTAAACTGCATATACATGAGTCATGTTTTCTTATCCATTTTCAGCTACCGTGTCTTTTGGAGCATTTAATTTGTTTACATTGAAGGTTATTATTGATAAGCATTTATTTATTGCATTTTATACTTTATATTTATGTTCCTCTCTCTATATATTTCTTCTTCTTACAGCAAGCCCTTTAACATTTCTTGCAATACTGGTTTAATGGTAATGAACTCCTTTAGCATTTTTTTTTCTGGGAAGCTCCTTATTTCACCTTCAATTTTAAATGATAGACTTGCTGGATAGAATAGTCTTGGTTGCAGATCCCTGCTTTACATCACTTTGAATATTTCATGCCAATCTCTCGTGGCCTGATGTGTTTCTATTGAGAAATCAGCTGACTGCCTTATGGGAACTCCCTTATAAGTAACTGTCTCTCTCTTGATGCCTTTTTTTTTTCTTTTCTGTCTCTTGATGTCTTTAAGATTCACTCTTTGTCTTTAACCTTTGCCACTTTAATTATAATATGTCTTGGCTTGGGTCTCTTTCAGTTTCCTGAACTTGATGGGGACTCTCTCTGTTTCCTGAACTTGTACAGTTTTTTCCTCCACCAGGTTAAGAAAGTTTTCAGCCATTATTTCTTCAAACATTATTTCTTGTCTATCCCTTGCTCTCTCTCTTCTCCTTCTGGTAACCCTATAATGTGAATGTTGTTATACTTGATGCTGTTCCAGAGACCCTTAGACCAGTGGTCGGCAAACTGCGGCTCGCGAGCCACATGCTGCTCTTTGGCCCCTTGAGTGTGGCTCTTCCACAAAATACCACGGCCTGGGCAAGTATATTTTGAAGAAGTGGTGTTAGAAGAAGTTTAAGTTTAAAAAATTTGGCTCTCAAAAGAAATTTCAATTGTTGTACTGTTGATATTTGGCTCTGTTGACTAATGAGTTTGCTGACCACTGCCTTAGACTGTCCTCATTTTTAAAAAAATTTTTTTTCATTTCTTATGCTCTTTTTGGGTGCTTACTGTTATCCTGTCCTCTAAATCAGTGATTTAATCCTCTGCTTTATCTAATATGCTATTGATTCCTTCTAGTGCATTCTTCACTTGAGATATTCTATTCTTCATTTCCAAATGGTTCTGTTTTATGGTTTCTATGTCCTATTTTAATGCTTACTATCTCTTTAAGTTCTCACTAAGATCATCCATTCTCCCCCTAAGGTCCTTGAGCATCCTTATAACCATTGTTTTAAACTCTGCATCTGGTATTTTGGTTGCTTCCATTTCATTTAATTCTTTTTCTGGGGATTTATCTTGTTTTTCACTTGGGGCCAATTTCTTTATCTCCCCATTTTGTCTCTGTGCATTAGGTAGATCTGCTATGATTGCCAAACTTGTTATGATGGCTTTAGGATGATGGTGTCTTATTGTGCTTAATGGCACAATCTTCCAGATCACCTGAGCTCCTTGCTCCAGAAATGTGTTTTGTGGGCTATGTACACCCTCCTGTTGTAGTTGAGTCTTGAGTGCTGTTGGCCCTTTTGCAGATAGAGTTACCCTTCAGCCTGGCTGACTATAGGAGACGTTGTGTATGAGACACTGTTCAGGGGCTACCCCCTGAGGCACAGTTGTTTCCAGGAGGGTCTGGTGCTTGCCGTCATTCCCCTTTGGGTGTGCAGCTTATGTGGCTACTAGGGTCGAGCTCTGGTCTGATCTGAAGCCCACCACTGGCTGTGTTGGTTCTGGGTCCACTTAAGTGGGGTTCGGGTACAGGTCACTGTCAGATGTTGTGTGTAACTGACTGTAGGCAACCTGTCTGGAGCTACCACTCTGTTCATTATTTGTGGCTGCATCTACTGGACCTAGGTGTGTGGGGGAGGGGTCAATTTGTATATAATGATCAGCTTCCTCTGGGTTAGAGCTGGTGGCAGATCTGTAAAAGGACCAAGGCTCTCTGAGGTCCACCTCCACCTGTCAGCTACTCTGGCTCACCCTAAAGTTTCCTGGTCTTCCTCCAGAGCCTGCCAAAGGATGACTGTTGAGTGGGCCCAACAGGGTGGCCACAAACCACATCCCCTTCCACAGGTTGCAAGCTCAGTAGGGTGGGATAACCGGGGTTGGGAGGACAGGGCTAACAGGTCCCCTACTTGCATCACGCAGTCAGGCACTCAATGAGGAAAAAGTGGCCCCTACTCCAGAGCCAAACCACTCAGTCTCTGTCTGAGTCTCCAACTCTAATTTCCCCTGGAGGAACTCACTACAGGTTTAGGTTGGGTGCAGCCAGCCGTCCTCTCTGCACAAGCAAGCTAAGCTGCCCCAGGTTCAGGCAGACATATCAAAGGAGTCTCCCATTGGGGTGATGCCAGCAAAGCCCACAGGAGGGGGCTACGCACTTTGCCCCAGCCCCACACAATAGCCTCCAAGGGGCTTACACTTTTAATGTCCAAACTCTGAGACACTCTCCCTTCCCCTTTCAGAACTGAACCCAATGGGATGGGGTATCCAGAACTTGACAGGGCTGATCCCAACAGTCTCCCAGTGGGAGGGGTTGGAGGGGCAGTACCCTGAAGTTTATATGAGAGGGGACAGGCATATCTTCCCCTTCCTGGGTAGAAGAGGCTGATATCACTAGGGAAATTGGAGTAGCCACACACCCCAGCATCTGCCTGTCTGGTTCCTGGACAGAAATTTTTCCAAAAGACTGGTCTGACAGTCCCAGCTCTGCACAGCACTCTGGTCCCCCTGCACCACTGAACTCAGCAGGCCTGCTAAGTGATTCAATAAGTAGGGGAGAGGCTCTGGCTATGTGCTCAAGGTAGGGAGACCAGCATTCTTCCGAAAGTCACACAGTTTAGTCACTGTCTGAATCTCCACCAAAAGCCTTTCTAGAAAAAGAGGGCCCCAAAAGTTATTGCTGGGTATAGCCAGCAGATCCCTCCATAGGACCTAAGCATGGCAGAGTGGTAACACCAACAGTGGGAGACCAGGTGGTGCACCCCCCAGGCTGCTGCTGTAACAACAGGTTGCTCATCCCTGTGAAGGTGCCATCTGGGTCTTTCAGGTAGACTGAAGACCCACTGATTTTTCTTTCTTTCTTTCTTTCTTTCTTTCTTTCTTTCTTTCTTTCTTTCTTTCTTTCTTTCTTTCTTTCTTTTAAATAAATCTTTATTCAGGTTATTACAATTGTTTCTCCTTTTCCCGCCCGTAGATCCCCTCCACCCGGTTCCCACCCCACCTTCTGCCCTTACCTCCCCCCCGCCACTGTCCTCATCCATAGGTGTATGATTTTTGTCCAGTCTCTTCCTGAACCCCCCATACCCCTCTGAGAATTATCAGTCCACTCCCTTTCTATGCCCCTGATTCTATTATATTCACCAGATTATTCTGTTCCTCAGGTTTTTAATTCACTTGATTTTTAGGTTCACTTGTTGATAGATATGTACTTGTTGTTCATAATTTTTATCTTTACTTTTTTCTTCTTCCTCTTCTTTAAGAATACCTTTCAGCATTTCATATAATACTGGTTTGGTGGTGATGAACTCCTTTAGCTTTTTCTTATCTGTAAAGCTCTTTATCTGCCCTTCAATTCTGAATAATAGCTTTGCTGGGTAGAGTAATCTTGGTTGTAGGTTCTTGCTATTCATCACTTTGAAAATTTCTTGCCACTCCCGTCTGGCCTGCATAGTTTCTGTTGAGAAATCAGCTGACAGTCGTATGGGTGCTCCCTTGTAGGTAATTAACTGTTTTTCTCTTGCTGCTTTTAATATTCTCTCTTTGTCTTTTGCTCTTGGCATTTTAATTATGATGTATCTTGGTGTGGTCCTCTTTGGATTCCTTTTGTTTGGGGTTCTGTGTGCTTCCTGAACTTGTAAGTCTATTTCTTTCACCAGGTGGGGGAAGTTTTCGGTCATTATTTCTTCAATTAGGTTTTCAGTATCTTGCTCTCTCTCTTCTTCTGGCACCCCCATAATTCTGATGTTGGTATGCTTGAAGTTGTCCCAGAGTCTTCTTACACCATCTTCAACTTTTTGGATTTTTTTTTTTTTTGCTTTTTGCTTTTTTGGTTGAGTGTTTTTTGCTTCTTTGTATTTCAATTCTTTGACTTGATTTTTGTGTTCCTCTAGTCTGTTTTTGGGTCTCTGTATAATATTTTTTATTTCAGTCAGTGTATGTTTAATTTCTAGTTGGTCCTTTTTCATATCTTTGAGGGTCTCGTTATATTTATCAGCCTTTTCTAGGATATTCTTGAAAAGCCTTATAACCGTGGTTTTGAATTCTATATCTAGTCGTTTGTTTTCCTCCATTTCTTTCGTTTGTGATCTGATTCTTTGATGCCGCATTTTCACTGCTTCCCTGAGTTGGTACGGTAGATTTGTGTGCTAGGTTTCCAATATGGCCCAGTGGCTCAGCCTCCCCAGTTAACCTGAGGTGGACACTCTTGGTGCACCCCTTTGAGAACTGTGTGTACAGCCTTGTTGTAATTAAGTCTTGATTGTTGTTGGTATCACTGGGAAGAATTGACCTCCAGGCCAGTTGGCTGTAAGGATCAGCTGTGTCTATGCTGGGAGAAGTTCGGTGCTGGAGACAGCCTTATAGGATTAGACTTGCCAAATTGCAATAGCCTCTGTGCTCAGCTTGGATGGGGTGGAGTCTCAGTCTTGGCTTCCCGTCAGCCTTGCCCTTGCGTGCACATGCGCACCTTCAGACCTCTGCCTTCTCCGGCTCCTGAGTCTCCGCCCGAAAGTCCAGACTCCCCCCACAAGAGCGTGTGTCCCCAGGGGCTCGCCTGGAACCAGGGTTCAGTGTAGTCAGAACTGGGGCCCAGTGCAGTCAGGAGCCTCCGACTCCCTTCCAGTAGGGAAAGCCTGTGGCAACCTCCGCAGCCTTTGTGCGCACTGGCAGGCGCGCTCCTTCAGACCTCTGCCTTCCCCAGCTCCCGAGTCTCCGCCTGAGAGTCCAGACTCCCCCCGACAAGAGCGTGGGTCCCCAGAGGCTCGCCCGGAACTGGGGTTCAGTGCAGTCAGAACTGGGGTTCAGTGCAGTCAGGGGCTTCCTTCCCCCTTCCGCCAGAGAAAGTCAGCCAGGCTCTCAGCCGTCCTTCCCTCTGCGCGCACAAAGACCCTTTGCCGTACCTCCAATTCTCTGTGAGCTTTTCTCTTTCCTTCTAGTTGTAGAATTTTCACTCAGCCAGCTTTCTTGTGGTTCTGGATGGTGTCCGTTCTGTCTTTTAGTTGTAGTTTTGAAATTGTTGTGCGAGGCAGCAGTTTAGGTGCTTACCTATGCCGCCATCTTGGTTTCTCCCCACTAAGACACATTTTCAGACCCACTGATTTTCACCACCAGATGCTATGTGGGCTCCTCTTCCCATCTCTGTTGCTCTGGGTTCTCTCTACATGGGGTTGAGACCCCATGATTCTGGGGGGAGGGAGTTTTGTAGGTACAATATCCCTCTAGCTTCTTAGCCACTGCCGCACTTGGGTGTGGGGGCCAGCCCTTTCCATGTCTCCACTCTTCTTGCCAGTCTCTATGTGGCTTCTTCTATAAACCCTTGGTTATAATATTTCAGTTTAGCTAGCCTTCAGTTGGTTATTCAGGTTGACTGCTCTATAATTTAGCTGTAAACCCAGTTTGGGGTGGGGAACAGATGAGTGTAGTTCCCATCTACTCTGTAGCCATCTTGGGATCTATCCTGTAATGTCTTCCACTGCCATCTCAGCACATCAAAACCAGACTTGGCCCCAGTGTGTACTAGGTCCATCTCACCCAAGACCTCTTTAATGGAACAGTCCCTGGTCCTCATTTGCTGCCTTATTAAGTCTCTAAGGACCTGTGTCATGCTTCCCCTGTGGCACCTGCCATGGTATCTGTACATCTGCCTTGTGGGCTTACAGGTCTTCTAATATTTGTTGACCCTGTTATGATAAGTTGAACTTTATAAAATTGACATTTTAAAGGTCAAAAATGGCTGAAAATTGAAGAATTCATGTGGTTCAACCAGCTGCTATTTCATGCAGCAGACAGTATATGTCGAATTAAATAAAGAAAGATATGTGTGCCCTGATTCTCCCCTGAGAACTCAGTTCATGTATTTAACAAACCATTTTGGATTTTTGCTCTTAGGCCACAATTAGTGGCCATCTTAAGTTAAGGAACAAACAACAAATAAGAGATTGCAAGAGTGTACACAGCATGCCCTTCACCTGCTTATTGGGTGCTGAGCAGCCTGGAAAAGTAACACTCATGCTAAGAAAGGAAGGATGAGCCCAAGTCAGCTAAAAAGTGGACACAGATCAGGAGGTGTCATACAAATAGGGGGGGGGGGGAAAGAATAGGTGTCAGAATGCACTAATGTGTGTTCAATTGCTTTCAGAACCCACCAGATTCCCATCATGATACTACCCACCCTGAGCGCATCCATCACGTCAGGCTGCTCCAAGAGCTTGGGGAAGGTGGCCAGTATGGGATTACTGATTACATCTGAAATACAAAGACCAAAAAGGATTTACACAAACTTTATCCAATATGTTTTACTGCAACAGACATATATTCAAATTAGAATCACTGTGTCACAAGATTTGTTGACAACATATTCTAACACTTTAACCTCTAGGAGCTCAAAGCTGTCCCCTCAACCTCCATCCCCCACTATATCCACACCACAGAGGGTTCTGGAATGAGTCTTGTACCAAGTAAACAGAGCTTTTAGGAGGGGAACATCCTATTATTTCTGTGTTTTTTCCCAGCCTCACTTTTCTCATGACTGGTCTCACCTTTGGAAGCAGAAGATACAGGCTGACATAGGTTACCATTTATTCAAAGCATGATGCATTACTGTACAAAAGGAAATTGCAAAGACCCCCTTACCAGCACTTTGCATGCTCAACCTGTCTTTCAGGAGTACATCTCCAAGAATTTGGCGATAAAATATCAACAAATGAATGTAGGACATGCTTCCAATTAATGTTTCCGGCAGTAAACTATTAAAGAAGAAAAGAAATGTATTCACTAAACAATATCCTACACTCCACCTTATAATGTTTTTTATATGTGTGTTTATTACTTTAATGAACTATTCCAAGTTTTGTTTCATCATTGGGAAAAATTCAACAATTATATGGGAAAATCCCACTCCAAGTTGGTCATGTTAAATTTCAGATAACTTACATTTTTATGGGTACACTTTCAAGTCTCCACTCTGGCCTGCCATACTTATGCTTCCATTTTAGCTAAACGCCCATATTAAATGTTAAATTTTTAAAAAGCCATGAGCCCTAGCCAATTTTACTCAGTGGATAGAATATCGGCCTGTGGACTTAAGGGCCCCAGGTTCGATTCCAGTCAAGGGCACATGCCCAGGTTTCGGGCTTGATCCCCAGTGGGGGGTGTGCAGGAGACAGCCAATCAATTATTCTCTCTCATCATTATTGTTTCTATCTCTCTCTCCTTCTCCCTTCCTCTCTGAAATCAATTTTTTTAAAAAAAGGCATGATTACGTGTTTTGGAAATAAAGAGACTAGTCAGCTACATGTTTTAACAAAGCCATGTGGCCATCCCACCTGATGTGATGAATGCAGAAGAAATGTGAGCTGATTGTTCACAGTACTGGGTGGGACATGAAAGGGTGTGGCAGACGTGGAGTGAATTCTGACTTTGCTACTTCCTAGCTATGTATCTTCAGGTTAATTAATTATTCTCCTTGTGTTTTGGTTTCCTCATTTGTAGAATACAGAAGTAATACCTGAATTTCAGAAGGCTAATACAAAAATTGAAATGAAGTAAGTGCGGAGTGTTCAATGCAATGCATGGTACACATTAAGGGTTCAAAAACAAAATAAATGTCAGCATTAAAGTTAAATTATTATCAGTTTAAAATAGATTCTTATAACTATGTAATCCCCATAGTATCCACAAAGAAAAAAATCTATAGAATGCACACAAAAGGAAATGAAAAGGAGTGAGTGTATCACCACAAAAAAATCAATTAAACACAAGAGAAGGACTCCAGCCGGTTTAACTCAGTGAATAGAGAATTGGCCTGCACACTGAAGGGTCCCAGGTTCGATTCCAGTCAAGGGCACATGACCTGGTTGAGGGCTCAATCCCCAGTAGGGGGTGTGTAGGAGGCAGCTGATCAATGATTTTCTCTCATCATTGATATTTCTATCTCTCTCCCTCTCCCTTCTTCTCTGAAATCAATAAAAATACATAAATAAATAAACAAACAAACACAACAGAAGGTAAGAAGGAAGGAAATGAGGAACAAAACAAATCTGAGACATACAGAAAATCAATAATAATATGGCAATAGTAAGTCCTCTCCTATCAGTAATTATTATAAATGTAAATGGATTAAACTCCCCAATCAAAAGACAGATTGGAAGAATGGACAATAGGATTTAACTATATCCTATCCTATATAATAAAAGGCTAATATGCAAATAGACCAAATGGCAGAACAACAGGTTGCTATGACATGCACTGACCACCAGAGGGCATGTGTGGAACATGGCAGGCATTGGCAGCAGGAGGCAGAGTGCGGAACATGGTGGGCTTCAGCCACGGCTGGATGGTGGAGCAGGTGAGCGGGGATGCCAGACCAAGGTGGGGAGCCAGTCATTGTCATCGGGGCAAGCCTCTGTTGGTTACTGAAAATTCCTTGCTCCCACACACCGGGGTCCCACCCGGTGCTCGCACCTGCTGCCAGCGCCCTGCTCACACCTGCTTCTGGTGCTGGAGCCACCGCTCGCACCCACTGCCGGCGCCTGGTGCAGGCTCAAATTGCTCCTGAGGGCTTCTCCACCTCTCCCTGCTCTTGAGGGGCATTCGGGGCAGTAGCCACTGCTTGCACCCACTGACAGCACCGGCTCCGCTCACACCTGCTGCTGGTACTGGCCCCAATTGCTCCATGCCGTCAGTAGGTGCGAGCAGGGTTGCCAGTGGACAGGGGACCAGGGGCCGTAGCAGGAGGGGCCAAGCGGGGGTGTGGAGGATGGGCCGAGACCCGCCCCTCTGCCCACTGCAACCTCTCGGCCCACAGTTTCTTTCAAGGTGCACGAATTCGTGCACTGGGCCCCTAGCACTACCTATAAAGAGACTCACTCTAGATCTAAGGACACTCATAGGTTGAAGATGAAAGGATGGACAATGACATACCATGCAAATAATAAACAAAAGTGAACAGGGATGACTAATAATATTAGACAAAATAATCCTTGAGCCAAAAAACTGTTACAAAAGACAAAGAAGGACATTATATAATGAAAATAGAGTCCATTCACCAAGAAGATATAAAAATTATAAATATATACACACCAATATTAGAACTTCTAAATATATGAAGCAAGCATTGACAAATTGAAGACAGTAGGAGACAGATCTATAATATAGCAGACTTCCATACCTCACTTTCTTTTTCTTACCTTTATTACAGATGTACTCAACTTTTTTCTCCCCACTGTCCTCTTCCACCCAGTTCCTGCCCTGCCCTAGACTTTCACCACCCTATTGTCTGTGTCTATGGGTAATGCACATACACATATAAGTTCTTTGATTAATCTCTTCCCACCCTGCCCCTTTCCTCTGAGATTCATTAGTCTGTTCCATGTTTCCATGCCTCTGGTTCTATTTTATTCATCAGTTTATTTTCTTTACATTCCTTGTTCATTTATTTTTATTTTTAGATTCAATTGTTGGTAAATGGTATTTACTGCCATTTTATTGTTCATATTTTTTTTCTTCTTCTTAAATAAGGCCCTTAAACATCTCTTGTAATACTGGTTTGGTGGTGATCCTTTAGCTTTTTCTTGTCTGTGAAGCTCTTTATCTGACCTTTCATTCTAAATTATAGCTTTGTTGGGTAGAGTAATCTTGGTTGTAGGTCCTCGCTTTTCATCACTTTGAATATGTCTTGCCACTCCTTGTGGCCTGCAAAGTTTCTGTTGAGAAATCAGCTGACAGTCGTATGGGTTCTCCCTTGTAGGTAACTAACTGCTTTTCACTTTTTATGTCTTTGATATTCTAAGTCTCTTGAAGCTCTTAAGATCCTTGAGTTTCCGTATAACCATTATTTTGAACTCTATATCTACTAGTTCGCTTGCTTCCATTTAATTTAGTTATTTTTCTGGAGATTTCTTCTGTTCTTTCATTTGTGACATGTTTGTCTCTGCATTTTGGCTGATTTCCTGTGTTTGTTTCTATGTATTAGGTAGAACTGCTATGTCTCCTAGAATTGGTAAAGTGACCTTGTGTAGTGGGTGTCCTGTAGAACCCAGTGGCTCAGCCTCCCCAGTCACCTGAGCTGGGCACTCTAGGTGTGCCCCTGTGTAGGATGTGTGCACTGGTTTGTTATAGTTGAGCCTTGATTGCTTTAGCATCACTGGGAGGAACTGAACTCCAGGCCAACTGGCTGTGAGGACCAGCTGTGATTACAGTGGGAGAGCTGCTGTGCAGTAGACACTCCAATGGAGCAGGACTTGTTTCAGTGGGGCTTCACTGCCCACTAATTCTGCCCCTTGAATGTGTAGCTTATGGATGTGTAGAGTTATAATCTGGTATGGTCTGATTATATGATGTCCACTGGGTGCACTGGCTCTGGGGCCTTCCAGGAGGTGTACAGTCAGCCACTGCTTGGGGCCACCTGGCAGGAGCTACAGAGAGAGCTGCAGATGGCTGCTACTTGTATTGGGCTAGGAAGTGCCCATGCAAGGTCCAGCTGTGAAGCAAGGCAGGCTGGTGCTAGTGCAGGGTCTTGGGCCTTTAATTGATATGTTTGACACTAGCTGTTGCTTGTTTGAGAGATTTTAGCAAAGTCTGAAACCTGAGCCAGGAAAGGCCACTGACATGGAAAATCAGCTACAGACAGTGTGGGTGTGGCTGCAATTGGATGAGGAAAAGTCTTAGAGAATCACCAGGGTGGAGAAAACAGTTGGGTCAAGCTGATGGAAACTCAGCTATGGCTGCCAGTAAGGGCTGCCAGTAAGGGCTGCCAGTCAGGAGCGACTAAAACAGAAGAGCTGCTGTGCAGGAGACACCCCTATGGAGCAGAACTTGCTTAAGTGGGGCTTTGGTGTTCCACTTGAGTGTGTTGCTCATGGATGTGGTAAAGTTATAATCTGCCGTGGTCATATCCCACTTTCAATAAGGGACAGGACAACAAGGCAGATTAATAAAAATATAGAGGACTTGAAACAACACTGTGGACAAATTGTAGCTAACAGACATATTCAGAACACTCTGCCCAACAACAGCAGAATACACATTTTCTCAGGTGTACATGGAACATTCTGTGGGCTAAACCAAATGTAGGGCACAAAACAAGTCTTAATGGACTTAAAGACTGAAATCATACAAGTATCTTTTCTATCACAATGGCATGGAACTGAAAATCAAGAACAGAACGAAAATTGGAAAAGTCACACAGGTGGAGATTAAACAATACACTCTTAAAAAACCATGGTTAAAAAAAATTATGCCCTCGCTGGGTGGTTCAATGGATACAGCGTCAGCCTGTGAACTGAGGGGCCTGGGTTCGATTCTGGTCAAGGGCACATACCTCAGTTGCAAGCTCGATCCCTGGCCCTGGTTAGGGCATATACAGTAAGCAACCAATCGATGTGTCTGTCTCACATAGATGTTTCTCTCTCTCTGTCTCTCCCTCTCCCTTCCACTATCTCTAAAAATCAATGGAGAGAGGGAAAAAAATGGCGGCTTTGAACAGACAGACGTGTCCTGAGCCTTGTCCCGGAGCAGATAGAAAGAACAGCTGAGGGTCGCATGGGGAGTGTCTGTTGGTGAGTTAAGGGACAGCTATACTCCAGGAGAAGGTGGGGGACTGCTGGACAGGGCACCCCTGACCGGGCAGCCCCCACTGCTGCTGGGTTCCCTCCTGGAGCCACCAGCTCAGACACAGAGACTGTGCCATCTTGAAGGGGAAAGTGGATGTTATCGGAAGCCTGAAAATCTACAACTGTGGCACCCACCGAACAGCTGAGAACCCCAGAGCACCAGTCCCCAATTGCCGCAAACTTGCAGATTCAGAGGAGCTTTACACTCCACCATGGAAAGGTCAGATTTCACCTGGGATAAGGTGAGGTCTCTGGTCCTGGCAGGACAGAGAAACGCGCACACTGTGGGAGCTGGAGGACCGGGGGAAGTCTGCGCCTAGAAAAATCCGTGGCTGTTGGGGCTGGCGTGATCCGTGAATGTGGAAGGGTGTCCTTAGAGCTGCTAACAGAGGGGATCTCTAAAAAGCAACCCACTTTGATCTGATGCAGAAGGACAGCCTAAAAATTTTAAAAGTGTGCCAGCTGCTTGGACACGGCGGGGTGGGGGGAGGAGGAAGGCTGTGCAGACTTGCGCGCAGCCCCGGAGTTCGCACACTTGCGCTTTCTCCTCTTTAAATCCTTGCTTCTAATTACTAAGCCCAGTGCATGGGATCACCCAGTTGGGGACACCCTAGGAGACTGCAGGGGAAAGTTGTTTTACTGAAACCTGGGGATCAGAGCGGGGAGTGACCGTCGGAGAACCAGCTCTGGAGCAGCCCACTCCCACAAACCAGTATTGAGTGCCACAGGGAAAGCAGGATCTAAGCACAGGCTAGAGAGGACCTATAGACCCGGAGGTCAATCCAGAAACACTGCCACCCAGGGGTTGAACCACAAATTGACTCTTGTGTAATCACAAATAAAGGAATAAAAGACACACTGCCTGCTTAAAAATCAGGACTGGCTTACAACACTGAGGAGCAGTGGAATGCAGGAACTGCAATACTGTCCTGACTGGGAAACAGGCGTGCCCAACAGAACAATAGAGGAAGTGAATGACCTTCACTACTGCACATTTTTTTTTCATCTTTTACTTAACAAACTAATTTTTTTCTTTTTTTCCTCACTTGATTTTACCTTTTTAATTATTACATTTTTATTTCCAATCAGTATTATTACTACTACTATTTTATCTTTTTTTTAAAAAAAGTGTCATTTTATTTTCTCTTTATTTGACTTTGAGATTAGTGTTCTACATTCTATTTTCATCTTTCCTTTAGCATCATTCTACTCTACCTCAACTCTACCTTTATGCATCACTCTCTTCCTAACGTTTCCCCTTTTGTTGTCCTGTTTCTCTTAACCTTCTCCTGCTTTAGATTTTCCCTATTCTTTCCTTTTACCCCCTGTCAAAATTTCACCCTACTTATATATCTAATTTCCAATCCCCTGCTCCGAGTTCATACACACCTCTCTCTTCTCTGTCTTCACTATCCAAAAAAATTGTTTTTCTCTCTGTCCTTTTGTTGTTGTTTGCTTGAATGTTGATTATATCGATTTGTTATGCTTGTTTGTGAGATTGTTTTGCTTATTCTTTTTGTTGTTTTGTTTTTTTTGTTTGCTTTGTTTTTGTTTGTTTGTTGCTTCTGTTTTCCCTTGCCTCGCTTGATATTAGTTGTTGTTTGTAGTTTGTATTCATCTCCAGGTACTTGTTGCTGGCATTTGCTGGGATTGGTGGCTGTTCTATTGGAGTTTTCTCCCCATATATATAGTTTGTTCCCCTTTCTCTCTTAGTCTCTTTCTTTTCTCTCTTACTTTTTTTTCCTTTTCCCAATTTCATTTTGGCACTCCTTTCTTTTTTTTTTTCCTCTCTTCTTCTTTCTCTCCTATCCCCTAATTTGCCTTTCTCTGGTGGTCACCTTTATTTGGGGTTATTAATATCATGAATATATTTCTGTTCAGTGCCTTGGGTGTTGTACCTGGTTGTGTTGTATTTTGTGCCTTTAAGTCAACACAGGAGAGAGAGAACTACATAACCAGACACCCTGAGAAGAGAGACCATGGGTAGACAAAGAAACAGCCCGCATATGAAAGAAAAGCAGGCATCAAGAGAAAAGGAAATAAACGAAATGGAGGCAAGCAACCTGTCAGAGAAAGAATTCAGAGAAATGGTCATAAGGTGGCTGAAAAGAATGGAAGACAAATTCAACAATATGAGTAAGAACCAAGAGGAAATGAAGACAAACCAAGAAGAAATGAAAAATGACATCACTGCTGTAAAAAATTCAATAGAAAGCATCAAGAGTAGACTAGAAGAAGCAGAGGACCGCATCAGTGAGCTAGAAGACAAGGTAGGAAAAAATACCCAAGTAGAGCAGCTTCTAGAAAAAAAAATTAAAAAGCAGGAGGAGAGCCTAAGGGAACTTTGGGACAACACAAAACAAAACAACATCCACATAATAGGGGTTCCAGAAGGAGAGGAAACTGAGCAAGGAATAGAAAACCTGTTTGAAGAAATGACAGAAAACTTCCATGATATAGGGAAGAAAAACCCACACAAATCCAAGAAGCTCAGAGTCCCAAGCAAAATGAACCCCAAAAGACTGACGCCAAGGCACATTATAATTAAATTGGCAAACACCAACGACAAAGTAAGAATCTTAAAAGTGGCCAGAGAGAGACAGAAAGTTACCTACAAAGGAACCCCCATCAGACTAGCAACTGATTTCTCAACAGAAACTCATCAGGGCAGAAGGGAATGGAATGAAATATACAAAGTCATGCAAAGGAAGGGTCTGAATCCAAAAATACCGTACCCAGCAAGGCTATCAATCAAAATTGAAGGTGAAATCAGGAGCTTCACAGACAAAAAAGGACTAAGGGAATTTATTACCACCAAACCAGCAATGCAAGAAATGCTAAAGGGTCTGCTGTAATATATAAAATAAATGTCTTTAAAAAAAAAATCACAAGGCCTCGGCCAGATGGCTTAATTTGTTGGAGTGTCATCCCATACACCAAACGGATGTGGGTTCAATTCCCAGTCAAGGTACATACATACCTAGGTTGTAGGTTTGATCCATGGTTGGGACGCATACAAGAGGCAACAGATCAATGCTTCTTTCATCATTGCTTTCTCTCTCTCTCCTCTCTCTCTCTCTCTCTCTCTCTCTCTCTCTCCCTTCCCCCCTTCATCCCTCCCTCTCTCTTTTTCTAAAATTAATAAACATATCCTTGGATGAAAAAAAATTTTTTTTAATTACAAGGAAATACTTAGAGATGAATGAAAAAAAACACAACATACAAAAACTTATGGGACACAGTGAAAGCAGTGTTAAAGGGGACATGTATAGCTATAAACACTTACATTAAAAAATAAGAAAGATATCAAATCAACAGCCTAACTTTGCGATTTAAAGAACTAGAAAAAAGAAAAACAAAGTTAACCTACAGATAGCAGAAGGAAGAAAATAAAAAAGATTAGGGGAGAGATAAATGAAAGAGACTAGAAAAACAATAGAGAAAATCAATGAAACAAAAAGTTGGTTCTTTGAAAAGACCACCAAATTGACAAAACTTTAGCTAGATGGACTAAGAAAAAGAGAGAAATCAAATTACTAAAATCAGAACTGAATATGAG
This sequence comes from Plecotus auritus, assembly GCF_963455305.1. Lineage (NCBI taxonomy): Eukaryota > Metazoa > Chordata > Mammalia > Chiroptera > Vespertilionidae > Plecotus > Plecotus auritus. The sequence goes on along the minus strand of NC_137782.1, from coordinate 111,802,112 downwards.
GATATTACTTTTGATTCTACAGAAATAAAGGATTATAAGAGAGTACTATAACAATTGTAAGTTTTTAAAAGTTGAATCTAGATGAAATAGACAAATTCCTAGGAACACAAAAGCTATTAACACAAAAAAGACTATATCACAAATTAATAGAAAATCTGAAGAGACCTATTACTAGCAAGGCAATTGAATCAGCAATAAAAATATATCAAAAAAGAAAACTCCTGGACCAGATGGCTTCACTGATAATTCTACTAAATATTTAAAGAAGAACTAATCCTTCTCAAGCTTTTCCAAAATTGGAAGAGGAGAGAATAGCTCCTAAATCATTCTATGAGACTAGCATTACCCTGATACCAAAGCCAGATGAATATACTATAATAAAACTACAGACCAATATCCCTTATGAACATTGATGCAAAAATCTTCAACAAAACACTAACAAACAGAATTCAGCAGCATAATAAAAGGATTACACACCATGACCAAGTAGGATTTATTCCTGGAATTCAAGGATGGTTCAATGTAACAAAATCAATCAATGTAATACACTACATTAACAGAATGAAGGAAAAAACCCCACATGATCTTCTCAATTAATGCCCAAAAGGCAATTGACAAATTTTAACTCATAATAAAAACACTCAACAAACTAGGAATAGAAGGAAACCACTGGTAATCAGTTTAATGGAATGTAAATAATTATCCTTGACTATCAGGGGTCCTCAAACTTTTTAAACAGAGGTCCTCATGGCTGAGCCGCAGAGGCCTGCACTGTAGCCTCTGGCCCAGCCCCCAGCAGGCCTGACAGGTGCCCACTGATGCTTCTCCTGCCCTCGGGGTCCACTCGGGTCTCTCCTCCGCACACACAGGACTGGCAGGGGGTGCCGCTTCCCCGCATGCCTCCTTAGCCCTGTCTCTCGGGTCCCATCCCCTGCTTCCTCTCCAGATCAGTTCCCTCAAGGACACTGTGGACATCCTGCCACAGCCCTAGGGAGGCCAGTCTTGGCTCTGAGTCCCTGGTGGGAGGGAGGGGCCGCAGTTCCCAGACCAGCACCTTCCCTTGTCTGCTGCCAGAAGCCCTGGTGCCATCAGATGGTGGCCCATTGGGAGAGAAGGCCCTGAGGGTGGAGGACTCTCTGCCTGCCCACATCCTCCCACTGAAAGCATTTATGGCCCAGCCTGTCTTCCTCCATGGCGTCTTCCTCCAGCCTGCATAGGTCTCTGTCCATTGACTCTCATTAGACTGAATATTTGTAACACTCATTTCAGTCTGTTAAACGTTCTCTGTCAACTCTTCCTGGAGAGGGTTAATGTCTAGGGGCCACACAGGTTTCTTGTATCTCCTCACAGTTTATAGAATGCTGCAAACTAGGAATGTAACTGATACTCAAAATGCTCTTTTAATTAAATTTTCTCTTTTTGTTTTATATTTAGGATGTAAAGGAGAGAGGTTTACTTATTGGGGAATAAAGCTGAGAGTGAATAATATCTCGGGAAAAAATTTATTTATTTACAACTCTTGCCTCCCCTATGCTGCTGTCTTACCCCCCTTCTCCCCCTACCCAGAGGTAAGTATCATAAAGAGAATCTCTGTTGGTCACTGATAAATCCAAAGTTCCTGGAAACTAGTAGGCACTCAACAAATATTTGTTAAATTAATTAATTCATACTTCCACACAGATGGCAAACTATTTTTTAATTTACATTTTCTTATGTTTTAAATTTCAAAAGTAGTAAGTGGTTATTTCACCTAGTGATACCTTGTAAAGATGTATGAAACTAATTCTCTTCCTTTTCAAGTTATCCAGTTAACTTGTGTATCTGTCTATCCAGGGGTCCTCAAACTTTTTAAACAGGGGGCCAGTTCACTGTCCCTCAGACCATTGGAGGGCCGGACCATAGTTTAAAAAAAAAAAAAAACTATGCCGAAACCGGTTTGGCTCGGTGGATAGAGCGTCAGCCTGTGGACTGAAGGGTCCCAGGTTCGATTCCGGTCAAGGGCATGTACCTTGGTTGCGGGCACATCCCCAGTGGGGGGTGTGCAGGAGGCAGCTGATCGATGTTTCTCTCTCATCGATGTTTCTGGCTCTCTACCCCTCTCCCTTCCTCTCTGTGAAAAATCAATAAAATATATTTAAAAAAAAAAAAAAAAAAACTATGAACAAATTCCTATGCGTACTGCGGGCCCGGGACGAGTCGGCTGCTAAGCAGAACAGGCAGCGGCACCCGGCGGGCCGGATAAATGTCCTCGGCAGGCCGCATGTGGCCCGCGGGCCGTAGTTTGAGGACCCCTGCTCTAACCCCTGGCATTTCTAGAAACATCCAAAAATGCAAGACAGGTTCTCTTACCCACACTTCATTCATATTATAGCATTTGATATACAAAGTTAGCAATCATCTCTTTCCAACTCTTCTCAAATTCTGATTTTGTGTATATCTGACCCAATTTTCAAAGAGTGGCTACAGGGGGGAATTTAAGCAGCCCTGATACCTCCACAAGCCTTCCCAGTGTTTATGCTGATTCCCAGGGGCTGTTCTACCTCCTGCCCTCTGGTTCATGGCCATGTGAGCAGTGTTTTAGCTGCAAGCCCAAACTCATGTCTTGGGCTAAAGAACAGCCATTGCTGTTGCTAGGGAAAGGGGTGGAACCTTTCTTCCTTCCATTATAACCCTTCCTTCTCTCACGGACCCACCCTCCAGCCTGCATTAGAGGCCTTCACTCCTCCCACAGTGCAGGCACTCCTTTTCTTCTGGTACCTCCCCACAACATGAAGCAATGCTGCTTGCTCTTGTTTTCTTTAGGGAAATCTGATTTTCCCAAACCCAAGATGACTAGGAATCTCTGTGTTATCAAAGTTTAGCTGAGCTAAAGAAGTCAAAATACACAAACTCTGATGGCAGAAGTACAATGAGCATAACAATGGGCCCCAGGTAAACAATAATACTGTCTCATTTATTTTTAGCTACAATACAATGGAAGCAAAGGAGGAAAAAAAGGTGAAATGTATAAAAAAAGGCAAAGTAAAATAAATTTACAGCAATCTATACACACCCTTGTGCCTACTTGTACAGATTAGAGTTCCTGGTTCTGAACTAAGGCACTGGCAGACTGAGTCTAAATTCAGGGCTTTCCCTCATCGGGGGCTGGTGGACAAATTCTATCAACTTTAATCCTTTTGGAAACAGCTCCAAAATTAGAGGCAAGTCTTGATGAAACTGAAGATTCCATTTGCTCCCTCCTTCATCTCATGCTGACAGGGTCACAATGACCACACTGCCTCCACAAATCAAGACCCATGGGCAGAACTCTGCTGCTATATATTTGGTAAAGGAGGCAAGGATTAACTGCATTTGCACAGGTCTCCCTGCACCCAAGGGTACGCATACATCCAAGGGCACTCACTCATCCAAGGGTAATCACTCATCCAAGGTACTCACACATCCAAGGGTAATCACACATCTAAGGTACTCACACATCCAAGGTACTCACACATCCAAGGTACTCACACATCCAGGGTACTCACACATCCAGGGTACTCACACATCCAAGGGTACTCACTCATCCAAGGTACTCACTCATCTCATCCAAGGTACTCACTCATCCAAGGGTACTCACATGTATGCCTGCTGGCTGGAGAAAGGACAGTAGGAGGCCAACTAGCAAGGATGCTGCCCACCCATGACCCTGACACCACTGTTGCATGTGCCCTGGAATAATGAAAAGAGCCTCTGTCCTTTCTCCTTTAAGCAGAGAAATTTGCCTAAACCAAGGAGAACTTCATAAGCAAGGGAGGTGTGGACAGAGGTGGGAGGCACCTTAGAAGGAGAGGAGGACGGCTGATTTATGTTACCCTTATTTACCTTCTTCTCCATCCACTGAAGGGACGGGTCAGTGGAGAGGGGACAGATAGATGATCAGTCCTACCTAAGTGTCCATCTCCAGGCTACACAGGCTCAGAGCACTGATGTCCAAAAGCACCCACAATGGCACCCAGCCTTTCACCTGGACCAACCTCACAGCCCTCACAGCACAGCCCACACCCAGCAGCCACCCCGGGTCCTCTGGGTCCACTGTGCCCAGGGCCTCGCTTCTGTGAGAGCCAGCCTGTGCCAGCAGGGTGCCCTGACCCACACTCAATGCTATCAGAAGTGTATGTTTCTGGACCATGCAAAGAAGAGTGGCAATTTCAAGACAGCATTCAAGTCTTTGTGTGGGTTCTAGGAGGAAAGAAGCGCACAGAGAGTGGGGGTGGGTATGAGGGGGGGACGGCACAGGGACAGCAGGAGTCAGAGCACAGCTCTGAAATGACACTTCTACACCAACAGGAAGATCTCTTTAACAAACGTTTTTCGGTGCCTACTGTGTGCTATATTCAAACAAGTGCCTAGATTCCTGAGGTCTGGGGGCAAGGACTCAGGAGCCTGCTCTACAAGCCCAGCACACAGAAACGTCCCTGCTTTGGAAGAAGGCCTGCCTACCTGACCTCTGCACAACCAGCCAACTTGGATCTCTGGTTAGAAGTATCTGCAAACCAGTCCCCAGGCCAAAGAAACGCTATTGAGAGCTGTGCTGAAAGACGCTCAGGAGAGCTCTGGACTCTGGGAGGTGGATCAAAGAGGGAGATAGTGAAAGAAAGAAGAGGGGGAGGAGGGGGAGGAGGGGGAGGAGGAGGAAGAATTAGGCCAAACAGGACCTTGCTTTTCTGTTACAAAGACTGCTACTGTGCTTTAAAAAAAAAAAAAATACATTTTTACTGATTTAAGAGAAGAAGGGAGAGGGAAAGAGAGATAGAAACATCAATGATGAGAGAGAGTCATTGATCGGCTGCCTCCTACATACCCCACACTGGGGATCGAGCCCATAACCCAGGCATGTGGCCTTGATTGGAATTGAACCTGGGACCCTTCAGTCCACAGGCTGATGCTCTATCCACTGAGCCAAACCAGCTAGGGCTGTGCTTCTTTTTCTAACCTTGATAAATAATTTTCCAAAGTAAGATTGGCCAAAAAATTGAATTTACAGGCTCTATAAACACCCCAGGGAAAAAAAGCCATGAGAATGAATAATACCTATGAACACATTATTAAGGGTTATTGAAAGATTTAACTGTTAATACTATATTTATGAAACACATTTCAGTACTGGATATAAGAACAAGGGAAAGTTAGGATGCTTACACACCAATTGATGTTTCTCTCTCACATTGGTATTTCTCTCCATCTCTCTCTTTCTCTCCCCTCCTCTCTTAAAAAAGTCAGTAAAAATTAAAAATACACACAACACAATATCTTCAAAGCACAATAAAGCTAGGTGTGCCAATATTCCATTGGCTGGATGTATCTTAGTGTATTTACCCATGAGTTAGTTGATGGACATCTGGGTTGTTTCTAATAAGATATATATATCTTATTTTAAAAAATGAAAATTTATGGCAACCCTCAGTTGAGCATGTCTATTGGCCTTTGTTCCAACAGGCTCAGATAATGGTTAGCATTTTTAAATTGAGGTATATACATTGGTTGTTGTTGTTTTTTACACATAATGCTATTGAACACTTAATAACTAAAGTATGGTGTAAACATAATTTTTATATACACTGGGAAACCAAAAATTCATGTAACTTGCTTTCTTGCAATATGTACCTTATTGCAGTGATCTGGAGCTGATCCCACAATATCTCCTGTACTGTTTAAAACAAAAAAGAACAAACTACTAACACAGGCATCAGCATGGATGAATCTCAGAAGCACTATGCTGAGTGAAAACCAGACTCACAAGCCTACATACTAGATGATCCGATGTATAAGACATTCTAGGAAAGGCAAAGCTGTTGGGAAGGAAAACAGAGGAGTGATTGCCTGGTGCTAGGGCTGGGCTGGGCATTGAGGGCAAAGACAAAACCGCAGAGGTAACTCTTTAGAGTGATGGACACATTCTCTATCTTGACTGTGCTGACAGTTATATGACTGTATACATTTGTCAAAACTCAAAGAACTGTAAACTAAAAGGAGTAAACTAAATTATACCTCAACAAACTTAACATTTTAAAAAGTTCTCTGAAGATAGACTCATGGGTCGGTAAGCCCACTTAATAGAAGTTCTCTCCTCTATTTCTGACCAAATCTGTCCTTTGTGCTAACTAGTAAGTAGAAGAGTAAGCTAATCTGAGCTTGTTATTCCATTTCCCTGATCTTTGGCAAACAAGTTAATCTATATATATAAAACCCTAATATGCAAATAGACCAAATGGAGGAATAACCAAACAACTGAACAACCGGTCGCTATGACGTACGCTGACCACCAGGAGGAGCATGCAGAACATGATGGGCGTCAGCAACAGGTGGCAGAGCATGGAACATGACGGGCATTGGCCCCAGCGGGATAGTGGAGCAGGTGAGTGGAGGTGCCAGACCAAGGCAGGGTGCCAGTCACTGTCATTGGGGCAAGCCTCTGGTGGTTACTGAAAATTCTTTGCTCCCACGCACCACAGTCCCACTGACGCCCAGCACCGGCCCCGATCGCTCGGCACTGTCAGCGGGTGGGAGCGGCAGCTGCTGGCCCCAGTGGTTCCTCAGGGCTTCTCCACCTCACCCTGCTCCTGAGGGGCGATTGGGGCCGGCAGCCGCCACTCACACCTGCAGCTGGCGCCAGAGCCACTGCTCGCACCTGCTGCCGGTGCTCAGCGCCAGTCCCAATTGCTCAGCGCCGTCAGTGGATGCAAGCGGCGACTGCCCGCCCCAATCACCCCTGAGGGCTTCTCCATCTCCCCCTGCTCCTGAGGGGCGATCAAAGCAGCAGCAGTCGCTTATACCCACTGCTGGTGCTGGCCCCAATCGCTCTGCGCTATTAGCTGGTGCAAGTGGGGCCAATGCCGTCAGCTCATGGGAGTGGCAGCGGTGGAGCAGGGCTGCTGGCAGACAAGGCACCAGGGACCATGGCAGTAGGGGCCAGGCAGGGGCGCGGAGGATGGGCCGAGACCTGCCCCTGTGCCCACCACTGCCTCGCAGCCCACAGTCCTTGCAAGGTGCGCAAATTTGTGCACTGGGCCCCTAGTGAGGAAATAATGACCAACAAAAGATGACCAAGCAGGGGGGAAGCTGAGAGCAGAGATGGTCTACACATGCTGAGTGACCTGAGCTCCCAGACAGACAGAAACCACAGAAGGCATACCAACCTTAGTAGGTCTCTTGATCTTCTGTTCAAAGACCTCAGTTTTACTAGAAGCTGCGGCTGCCTCCTCATCATCATCATCTGATGGAAAACACTCCCTTGTGCTTAAAAAAATTAATAAATGTTACAACTTTAAGTGCTTGGGACAGTGCTTTGTTATGCGTATAATACAACAAAGTATTTTCATTTTAATTTAAAAGCATGGTATTTTGCTTTTCACCACCAGTGCCTTACCCTGACAGCTGCATTGTGTGGCTGAATTACAAAGAAAAAAAGAGGAGTTTAAAAAGCATGTCTGGGAGAGTGATGTCAGAGGAATGGCAGCATGAGGGATCCCCCTTGGCCTCTCCCCTGAAATTTTAACAAGTTTATCAACTATAACTCAACAAAGGATTCCATGCTCAATATAGAAGCATGCCTGAGAGACCCATGCATTGAAGCATCTAAAGGTGGGCAACCAGGAGTAAATGGGGAGGCAAGAAAGGAGGAGAGCTCACACGGCCACAGATGCAGCCCTGCGGCTGGGAGCTGGCTGCTAGCTCAGCCCCAGAGAGAGGAGGAAGCAGGTATTTCCATGGGCCAGGAAGAACAGAGAATCTTGGTGGGCTCTCCAGCAGGGCAAATGGTGCGAACAGCAGCTGAGCCAGCTGAGAGGCTGGGGTAAGGACACAGTGCCAGGGTTCTGTCGTGACTGTCTGCTGTTGGATGGTTAGTGTTCCGGGCAAAGATGGAGACACAGAGGCCCATCACCCCTTGGACTCCAATAACTCACTTCCCATTGCCGTTAGTGTCAGGTCAAGGAGCACATTATCTGTAAACTGAGAGATATTGCAGTAGAGTCCCTATTTCCTCCGGTGATTAATCTCCATTTGGAGTTGGGGGCGGGGAGGACACCATGGAGGTCCGGGGGTCACCATTATGGTGAGGGTAAAACAAAGCCCACCCCCAAGCAGCACAGCTGTAATGTCTAATCAGAGCTATGGAGGGCAGCTCTGGGACGTCACAGAGCTAAAAATCTTGTGATTCAGCACCATCTACTAGAAAACAGTAGAAAGACCTGTTCAAAGAAAAATGCTAGAGAAGGGCCAATATAATACATAGATGCCTAGACAAAGGGGACCAGCAAATACCATGAATAACCATGGAAATAATAAGGAAGCCCAGAAAAAAATGAAAAATCTCCATAAAGCAAGCTGGAACACATGGGAAATATATAAATGACAGAGAATTCAAGATTGCAGTTCTGAAAATATTCAACAAGATGTTAGAAAATACAGACAGGCAATCTAATACACTCAAAAAACAAATTAATGAACAAAATGAGTACTGCACCAAAGAGTCTAAAACATTAAAAAAGAACCAATCAGAAATCCTGGAAATGAAGCATGCAATTAAGGAGATTAGGAGTAAACTACTGAATATAGGAAACAGAACTGACCAGATGGAGAAAAGAATTAGTGATATCAATATAGGAATCTAGAAATGATGCATAGGGAAAAAGAGAGAGACCCAAAGAGCTCTATAAGAACTATCTGACTCATCAGAAAAAGCAATCCTACATAATAAAACCAAATATGCTAAGTGTCCGGTCAGCCTTTCAACCAAACAAAGCATAATATGCTAATAATATGCTAAGGCTGCTCAACCACTCACTATGACATGCACTGACCACCAGTGAGCAGAGAGATGACAGGTCAACCAGTCGCTATGATGTGCACTGACCACCAGGGAGAAGATGCTCCAACCAGTAAGTGAGCTTGCTGCTGGGGTCTGGCCAATCAGGACTGAGTAAGATGGGCCAGACACACCCTGGAGCCCTTCCGCGGTCCCTCCACAGCTGGCCAACCTCCCACGTCCCTCCCCAGGCCCAATCGTGCACTGGTGGGGTCCCTTGGCCTGGCCTGCACCCTCTCGCAATCCGGGACCCCTCGGGGGATTTCGGAAAGCCGGTTTCAGCCCGATCCCATAGGCCAGGCTGAGGGACCCCACTGGTGCACAAATTCATGGACCAGGCCTCTAGTATAAGAATAATAGGCATACCAGAAGAAGGAGAGAGGGATAAGGAAACAGAGAGCCTATTTAAACAAACAATGGGTAAGAACTTCCCACACCTATGGAAAGAACTAGATCCTCAAACCCAATAAGCAAACAGAGCACTTAGTTACCTCAGTCCAAAGAGGCCCTCTCCAAGGCACATTGTATTAAAATTGTAAAGAATGAATGAAAAAAAAAATTCTCAAAGCAGCCAGGGAAAAGAAGAAAGTTATCTTCAAAAGAAAACCCATCAGCCCTAACTGGTTTGGCTCAGTGGATAGAGCGTCGGCCTGCAGACTGAAGGTTCCCAGGTTCAATTCTGGTCAAGGGAATGTACTTTGGTTGCGTGCACATCCCCAGTAGGGGGTGTGCAGGAGGCGGCTGATCGATGTTTCTCTCTCATCGATGTTTCTAACTCTCTATACCTCTCCCTTCCTCTCTGTAAGAAATCAGTAAAATATATTTTTTTTTTAAAAGAAAACCCATCAGATTGTCATCGGACTTCTCAGCAAAAACTCTACAGGCCAGAAGAAAGTGGAACCAGATATTCAAATGACTGAAAGAGAGAAATTCTCAGCTAAAGAATAATATATCCAGCAAAGCTATCCTTTAAATATGAAGGAGAAATAAAGATGTTCCCAGATATACAGAAGCTGAGGGAATTTATCACCAGAAAACCACCACTGCAAGAAATACTCAAGGGAATTATTCTACTTGAAACAAAGAGCATAAGGTCATAACACTATGAGTATGATCACCAAACAATTTACAGCATAAATAGGAATAATTTGTTATAACAAAAATATAAAAGAGGAGAGGAGTGAAGGTCTGAACTGGCAAAGGAGGATAGAGATCAGATGCACTCAAGAGAGAAAAAACTACGGTACATATGCAACTTTATTTTTCATAAACCTGATGGTAACCACACACAAAATCCCCAAAATTAAGACACATAGCTTAAAAAAGAGAAAGCAGAAGAAAGGAGTGTAGAATACCACCAAACAAGAGACAGAAACACAAAGGAAAAGAACCACTGAAGGCACAGAGCTACAAGAAAACAAAAGATAAAATGGCTATAGGAAATCCTCTTACATCAATAATTATACTAAACTAGAGGCCCAGTGCACTAAATTCCTGCACTGGTAGGGTCCCTAGTGGCTGCTGGCTGCCAGCCGGGTACTCCCACCCTTCCCCCAGCCGCCTGCCACTGCCACCAGCCAGGGCCTCTCTCCCTTCCCCCTGGCCGCCTGCCACTGACGCTGGGCGGAGCCTCCCTCCCTTCCCCTGTCAGCCCTGCCCCCTGGTGGAACTCCCGGACAACCTCCGGGTAAAGGGGACAATTTGCATACTATGCTTTTATTATATAGGATGCAAATTACCTGAATTCACCAATAAAGAGGTACAGAGTAGCAGAGTGGATCAAAAAACAAAACCCAACGATATGCTGCCTACAAGAGACACATCTAAGCTGCAAAGACAAAGGTAGATTCAAAGTAAATGGGTAAAAAATTATTCTCCAAGCAAAAAACATCCACAGCAAAGCAGATGTAGCCATACTTTATCTGACAAAATAGAATTAAAGATAACAAGAGACAAAGATGGACACTTTATAATGATAAAGGGGACACTACATCAAGAGAACATAATACTTCTTAATATATATGCACCTGATCAGGGAGCATTGAAGTATATAAAGCAACTATTATTAGAACTAAAGGGAGAAAGAAATCAAAACACAATCATAGCTGAGGACCTTAATACTCCATTCACAGCTCTGGATATATCATTCAAATAGAAACTCAATAAAGAAATATGGATCTTCAATGACACACTAGACCAAATAGACATAATTGACATTTATAGAGCTTTTCATCCCAGAACATCAGACTATACATTCTTCTCCAGTGCACATGGAACATTCTCAAGGATAGACAGTATGTTGGGTCACAAAACTAGCCTCAACAAATTCAAGAGATTGGAATTATATTCTCTGACCACAATGCCTTAAAATTAGAAATCAGCTGGAAAAAAGAAGTAAAGAAACCCACAAATATGTGGAGATTAAACAACATACTACTAAAAAATGACTGGGCTAAGAAGAAATAAATAAAAACATATCAAGAACTCATAAAACTCAACACCAAACAACCCAATTAAAAAAATGGACAGAGGACCTGAACAGACACCTCTCCCAAGAAGACATACAAACGGCCAACAGATATATGAAAAGATATTCAACCTCACTAGCAATTAGGGAAATGCAAATCAAAACTACAATGAGATACCACCTCTAACCTGTTAGAATAGCTATTATCAACAAGACAAGTAATAAGTGTTGGAGAGGCTGAGGAGAAAAGGGAACTCTCATTCACTGTTGATAAGAATGTAGACTGGTAGAACCACTATGGGAAGCAGTCTGGCAATTCCTCAAAAAATTAAGAATAGCCGAAACCGGTTTGGCTCAGTGGATAGAGCGTCGGCCTGCGGACTGAAGGGTCCCGGGTTCGATTCCGGTCAAGGGCATGTACCTTGGTTGCGGGCACATCCCCAGTGGGAGGTGTGCAGGAGGCAGCTGATCGATGTTTCTCTCTCATCGATGTTTCTAGCTCTCTATCCCTCTCCTTTCCTCTCTGTAAAATATCAATAAAATATATTTAAAAAAAAAAAAAAATTAAGAATAGCCGAAACTGGTTTGACTCAGTGGATAGAGCATCGGCCTGCGGACTGAAAGGTCCCAGGTTCGATTCCGGTCAAGGGCATGTACCTTGGTTGCGGGCACATCCCCAGTAGGAGGTGTGCAGGAGGCAGCTGATCGATGTCTCTCTCTCATCGATGTTTCTAACTCTCTATCCCTCTCTCCTCCTCTCTGTAAAATATCAATAAAATATATTTTTTTTAAAAAAAATTAAGAATAGAACTACATATGACCCAGCAATACCTCTCCTGGGTATACATACTTGAAAAACTCAAAAACATATATTCACAAAGATATATGCACTCCTAAGTTCATTACAGCTATATTCCCAGTGGCCAAGACATGGAGACAACCCAAGTGTACTGCTGAAAGGACTGGATAAAGAAGTGGTACACACACAGTCAGCGTGGCTCAGTGGTTGAGCGTCGACCTATGAACCTGGAGGTCATAATTTAATTCCCTGTCACGGCACATGCCCAGGTTGTGGGCTTGATCCCCTGTTGGGGGTGTGCAAGAGACAGCCGATCAATGATTCTCTCTCATCACTGATGTTTCTATCTCTCTCCTTCTCCCTGCCTCTCTGAAATCAATAAAAAAATATATTGGGGAAAAAAGATGTGGTACAGCCCAGCCAAGCGTAGCTCAGTGGTTGAGCATCAACCTATGAACCAGGAGGTCACAGTTTGATTCCTGGTCAGGGCACATGCCCCGGTTGGGGGCTCCATCCCCAGTGTGGGGCATGCAGGAGGCAGCCAATCAATGATTCTCTCCCATCATTGACGTTTCTATCTCTCCCTCTCCCTTCCTCTCTTAAATCAATAAACATATTGAAACAAAAAAAAGGATGCGGTACATATACACAATGGAATACTTACTACTCAGTCATAAGAAAACACAAAATACTGCCATCTGTGATAACATGGATGGACCTTGAGAATACTGTATTATGCTAAGTGAAATAAGTCAGGCAGAAAAAGCTAAGAACTATATGATTTTACTATATAAAACTGAAACTTGTGGGCAAAAACAGCAGTGTGGTGGTTGCCAGAGGGAAGGTATGAGGGTGAAGGAGGCCTAATATATAGTAACGGAAGATGATATGACTTTCGGTGGTGAACACATAGTGCAATGTACAGATCTTGTGCCATAGAAATCTACACATGAAATCTATGTGATTTATTAACCCATGTCATCGCAATAAATTTAATTTTTAAAATAAAAAGCATGTTGTCCTAGTTTGGCTCAGTGGAAAGAGCGTTGGCCTGCAGACAAATGGCCCTGGGTTCAATTCCGGTCAAGGGCACGTACCTTGTTGCAGCCTCCTCCCCAGTCCAGGCCCTAGTCAGGGCTCATGCAGAAGGCAACCAATTGATGTGGTTCTCTCACATGGATGTTTCTCTCTGTCTTTCCTTCTCTGCCACTCTCCATAAAAAAATCAATGGAAAAATATCCTCAGGTGAGAATTAACAACAACAAAAAAGCATATCTAGCCTAGCCGGCGTGGCTCAGTAGTTGAGTATAGACCTATGAACCAGGAGGTCACAGTTCAATTCCCAGTCAGGGCACATGTCCGGGTTACAGGCTCGATCCCCAGTAGGAAATGTGCAGGAAGCAGCTGATCAATGATTTTCTCTGATCATTGATGTTTCTATCTCTCTCTCCCTCTCCCTTCCTCTCTGAAATCAACAAAAATATATTTAAAAAACAAAACAAAAACATGTTAACCCACCTGCATCCCAGACCTCAAACACCTTCCCCTTCTAAGAAGAGAGGCTGGTACTGCTGGGGCAACAGCAGGGTCCTGAGCTGTGCAACAAGGAGGGGGAGGGCTAAGGCCATGGTCGGCAAACTGCGGCTCGCGAGCCACATGCCGCTCTTTGGCCCCTTGAGTGTGGCTCTTCCACAAAATACCATAGCCTGGGTGAGTCTATTTTGAAGAAGTAGTGTTAGAAGAAGTTTAAGTTTAAAAAATTTGGCTCTCAAAAGAAATTTCAATCGTTGTACTGTTGATATTTCACTCTGTTGACTAATGAGTTTGCCGACCATTGGTCTAAGGAGCCAAGGTGAAGTTTCAACGCTGTCAGGCTCCGAGCTGCACGAGGCAAGAACCATACCTGTCTGAATCTCTATTGCCATTGTCTAGCACAGTTCCTGGCCAGGGAACATGTTGGAAGGTGCTCGATATTGCTGGAGGGCAATCTGGCATTTACAACACAACTGCACATGTCTACACCCTTGGACTAGCGATAGATAATCTCTGGATTAGCCTGTTTATGAGTTTAGCCAAGTGTTCAATGAGAAGGAGCAAATGCAGGCTCCTCCCACTTCCTCATTTCCCACAGTAGAGTCTCAGGTGTGCTAGCAAGGAAAGAAGCACTGAGGAGAGAACCAAGATGGCGTCATAGGTGAACACCTGTACTTGCTGCCTCCCACAACCACATCAAAATTACAGCTAAAATACAGAACAACTATCACCCGAACCACAGGAAAGCTGGCCTAGTGGAAGTACTATAACTAGAGAGGTAAAGAAGAAAGCGCATAGAGACTGGTAGGAGGTGTGGAGGTGCGGAACAGGCTGGTCCGGCACCTGGGTGTGCCGCTTTTTAATCAGGAGGGAGATCGCCTCTGCAGAGGCCGCCTGGAGGAGCGAGGGATCCCAGCCCCACACCAGCCCCCCAGCCCAGGGTCCCAGAGCTGGGGAAATAAGTCCCTACGGGCCGTAAGCACTACGGACTGTAAACACCAGTGTGGATTGGGGCTGAGTGACACACAGGCTGCTGGAGACCCAGCTGCTCATCTTAAAAGGCCAGCACCATGAACTGAATTTACAAGTTCCCACTTCCTCTGAGCTCCAGTGCCAGGTGAGGCTCTGGGGGATCCAGTCACATACAGGGAGAAACTGGACTGTCTGGCATTGGGGCAGGACCTCAGGTTGAAGTATGGTAGCAATCATCTCAGATAGAAACTGCTGTTTGGGTTCTGTACTTACTTGTTTGCTAAAACAATAGAAAGTTATTTTGATTTTCTGAACTTATGTATGCTATCCCAATACTCCACTGATGATGCTTTGAATATCCCATTGATTGTGATCTCACTGGTCATCGAAGCACATTCTTCTGGGAACCAGGACAGCACAATTATCCTAAATTGTCTCAGTAGCTACAGATAGTGCATTCCTGTTGACTCAGTGATCCCAGAATCTGGACAGCACAATTATTCTAAATTGCCCCAGTGGTCCCAGATAATGTGTTTCTGTTGATCCAGTGATTCGTAAATACTTTAGATAACTAACTTGCTCAATTTTTGCTTCTGTAAAGAATGCTTTTCGCGAAACAGGTTCCTCATTCCAGACCCAAAGATGTAATCGATACTTTTGTGATACTCTGCCAATATAAGCCAGATGTGGCAAGCTGTTCAGGGCTGCGAGGTCTGGAGTGCTTTAGCCCCTCGTATGCCGCCGGCCTTTAATAAATGACTCCATAATTCAACTTCTTGAGGCGTCCTTTGTAAGGTGGGGGTACACTACAACAAGGGCAGCTTTCTTCCAGAAGGAGGTGCCCACAGTAGTCACTGTTCCTGTGCTGGGACCTCCTCGAATCAGGGCTGACTGGCAGCCATTTCTGTTTGCTCTGCCCTGGTGATTCCCTGAGACCCTGCCCCACCCAATTTACAACTCCACCCAAGCTGTGCACAGCTGCTTTTGCATATGAATGGACTGTCCTTTCTCAAGCAAAAACTCTGTTAAACAAGTTACAGCTGGGTCAGGGAGCTGCAAACCTATCAATAAAAGGTCCAAAAAACCAGCACCAGCACCAGCCTGCCTTGCTTCACAGCTGGGCCTCGTCTGGGCACTTCCAAACCCGATACAAAGAGGAGGAATCTGCAGATCTCTCTGTAGCTCCTGCTGGTGGCCCCAGGCAGTGGCTGACTTGGCACCTCCCAGGAGACCCAAGAGCCAGTGTACCAGTGTGAGACCATACCAGATTATAACTCTTCACATCCATAAGCGACAAACTCAAGGGGCAGACTCAGTGAGCACTAAAGCCCCACTGAAGCACCAAAGCCCAACTGAAGTCCTTCTCCATAAGGGTGTCTCCTGCACAGCAGCTCTCCCACTGTAGTCACAGCTGGTTCCCACAGCCAATTGGCCTGGAGGTCAATTCCTCCTAGTGACACCAACAGCAATCAAGGCTCAATTACAACAAAACTGTGCACACAGCCCACAAAGGGATGCACCAAGAGTGTTCACCTCAGGTGACTAGGGAGGCTGAGCCACTGGGCCCCATAGGACACCTACCACACAACGCCACTCTATCAACTCAAGGAGACTTAGCAGCTACCCAATACATAGAAACAAACATAGGGAAGCAGCCAAAATGGAGAGACAAAGAAACAGGTCACGAATGAAAGAAATGGAATAAAGCAAACTACTGGATATAGAGTTCAAAACCACGGTTATAAGGTTTCAAGAATCTGCCAAAACCGGTTTGGCTCAGTGGATAGAGCGTCGGCCTGCGGACTGAGGGATCCCAGGTTCGATTCCGGTCAAGGGCATGTACCTGGGTTGCGGGCACATCCCCAGTGGGGGGTGTGCAGGAGGCAGCTGATCGATGTTTCTCTCTCATCGATGTTTCTAGCTCTCTATCCCTCTCCCTTCCTCTCTGTAAAATATCAATAAAATATGTTTAAAAAAAATTCTTTAAAAAAAAAAAGAATCTTCTAGAAAACTCCGAAGAATTTCGTGAAACTTTTAAGGATCTTAGAATGCAAAAAAAAAAAAAAAAAAAAAAAAAAAAAGGAAAAGGAAAAGGACCAGTCAGAAATTAACTATACACTGACTGGAATAAAGAATAATATACAGGGATCCAACAGTAGATTAGAGGATCCCAAGAATCAAATCAATGTTTTGAAATACAAGGAAGCAAAAAACACCAACCAGAAGAGCAAAAAGGAAAAAGAATCCAAAAATATGAAGATAGTGTAAGGAGCCTCTGGGACAACTTCAAGCGTACCAACATCAGAATTATGGGGGTGCCAGAAGAATAGAGAGAGCAAGATACTAAAAACCTATTTGAAGGAATAATGACAGAAAACTTCCCCTACCTGATGAAAGAAATAGACTTACAAATTCAGGAAGTACAGAGAACCTCAAACAAGAGGAATCCAAAGAGGACCACACCAAGACACATCATAATTAAAATGCCAAGGGTTAAAGACAAAGAAAGAATCTTAAAAGCAGCAAGTAAAAAGCAGTTAGTTACCTACAAGGGAGTGCCCATACGACTGTCAGCTGATTTCTCAACAGAAACTATGCAGGCCAGAGGGAGTGGCAAGAAATATTCAAAGTGATAAATAGCAAGAACCTACAACCAAGAATACTCTACCCAGCAAAGCTATCGTTTAGAATTGAAGGTCAGATAAAGAGCTTCACAGACAAGAGAAAGCTAAAGGAGTTCATCACCACCAAACCAGTATTATATGAAATGCTGATGGGTATTCTTTAAGAAGAGGAAGAAGAAGAAAAAGGTAAAGATAAAAAATATGAACAACAAAGTAACAACAAATACATATCTATCAACAAGTGAATCTAAAAATCAAATAAATAAAAAATCTGATGAACAGAATAAACTGGTGAATGGAATAGAATCAGGGGCATGGAAATAGAAAAGACTGACGATTCTCAGAGGACAGGGGGTGTGGGGGGGTGCGAGAAGAGATTAGACATGTATGCATTACCTATGGACACAGACAATAGGGTGGCGAGGGCCTGGGTGGGGTGGGAACCAGGTGAAGGGAGCTATGGGAGGAAAAAAGAGGGACATCTATAATAATCTCAACAATAAAGATTTTTAAAAAAAGAAATGAAGCACTCAAATAAAATGACCAAGATGTTAGCATGGAACAATACATTTTTAAAACGTGAATTTCCTATTTGTATTAGAACATAGCTATCTTCTCTGATGCCTCTTGTTTGCTTGATCTCTAAGGCAGGGAAGGAAGGTGCCCCATGAGAGCTGTACCTCTTCTGGATACCGAAGGGTCCACTTCCACACCTTTTTCATAAGGGGTGCCACCGTTCAGGAGGAGCTCATAAGTCCTACAAAAGAAGGGTATGCTGTGACCGAGACCTGTGGTGGATGTCCTGAGTCAATTACTTTTCAGCTCAGATATCTTTGTGTCATTGATGAGTGAGAATGGAAGCTGATCCTTCTGTGGGGCATCAGGTCAGTAAATAAGTCTCTTTCTTACCTATGAACTGTAGAAATACATTTTCCACATTAACATGAAAAAGATTATTAACGTTGTTAAAATGTTTTGAATCATCATTCAAAATAAAGCCAGGCCTGGGGGAGGGGATGCGAGGAAATGGGTGCGGTGGAGGGGTCAATGCAGGGGGCGGGGGGGAGGAATATCTTTAATACTTTCAACAATGAAGATTTTTTTAAAATAGCCAATATGAGTTTATATGATTTTTAAAATATAAAAGTAATAAATAAATAAAATATAAAAGTAACATGCAGATTGTAGTAAAAAGTTTCAATGGCCTAGAAATAATAAGGAAAAAGTGACAGCCACCTCCTTCCCCTCTAGTTTGGTAGTCCCTTGCCCTATCTTGTTCTATGCAAATGCAAACAAATACATTCCACAGTGAATCTCAAACTGAAGACTTTTCTTTTAAAATTACAAACTGCGGAATTGTAGAAGCAGGAAGGAGGTAAAAGGCCTCTCTAATTCTGCTGCCAGTCCCCACTCCTGCTCTAGGGGCAGCCTTGGGAACAGTTCACATAAACCCACCCATGAATGCACACAAACGCAGCTCTTTGTGGACCAAAGTGGAGTGACAGTACACATCCTATCCTGCCACTTGCTTTTTCATGTAAAAATATACATTGGAAATGTTTCTATATTAATACAGAGGCCTCTGGCCTCCACCTCATTTAAAAAAAATAGCTGTGGCTTTAGCAAAGATTGAGTAGACACACCATTTCTTCCTACCAAGTACAACTAAAACCTTGAACATTAATAATCTCAACAATAAAGATTTTTTAAAAAAGAAAAGAAACGAAGCACTCAAATAAAATGACCAAGATGTTAGCATTGAACAATACATAAAAATAAAACTCCCAAAATCATAAGAAGCCTGGGCTTCTGCATCTACCGGGGGTAGGAGGGCCAGGGTAATAAAGTGTCCCATTTCCTGCCTGGTGACATCAGAGGACTAGCACAGTCAGGACTTTCACCTCCGTCCTGTGGTAAGGAGGACCCATCCACCCTGAGGTGTCAGCAGAGGTGGAGGGGGGAGCATTACCTGAATTAAACATTTGGGGTTAGAAACTATGATAATTCCCCATTCAAAAATTGGGGGAAACTGTGGCTTGGAGACTTACAGTTACAAGGCACAGCAGGACTAGAGCCCTGAATTTTATGCAAATCTGGGATCTTCATCATCCTCTTCCTGACTGCCCACCTGTATCTCTCTGTGAATTTCCTGTCTATATCCTAGACTTAGATTTACAGTATGTGTGTGTGTGCCCATTTTAAGGTTAGATTTCTATGTGTGTGCCCATTTTAAAATTAGATTTCTATGTGTGTGGCCATTTTAAAGTTAGATTTCTATGTGTGTGCCCATTTTAAAATGTAATTGTCTTTGCCCTGTCAGTGTGTTCAGTGATTAGAGTGTCAGCCCATACACCAAAGGGTCACAGGTTCCATTCTCACTCAAGGGCATGTACCTGGGTTGCAGGTTCATTCCCCAGCCCCACCTGGGGCACATGCAAAAGTCAACCAACCGATGTATCTCTCTCACATCAATGCTTCTCTCTCTCTCTCTCTCTCTCTCTCTCTCTCTCTCTCTCTCTGTCTTTCTTCCTCTCTCTCCTCTCTCCCCTCCCTCCCTTCCACTTTCTCTAAAAATCAATGGAAAAAAATATCCTAAGGTGAGGATTAAGAAAAAAAAAGAAAATAATACAATAATGAATAAATAATGCAAGAATAAATTGTTTTGCATATGCAACACTATAAACCTACTTTCCCCCATCCTGTATTATAAATATTTGCTACCAGTTTGCCATTTGGTCTTTTTTTTTTTTTTGCCATTTAATCACTTTTATTATTCAATTACAGCTGACATACAATATTATATTAATTTCAGGTGCACACACCCCCCCCCCCAATTAGACATTATACAACTTCCTAAGTCAGTGGTCGGCAAACTCATTAGTCAACAGAGCCAAATATCAACAGTACAACAATTGAAATTTCTTTTGAGAGCCAAATTTTTTAATCTTAAACTATATAGGTAGGTACATTGTTATTAACTTAACTAGTGGCCCGGTGCGCGAAATTTGCGCACATTAAAAGGGGATTAATTAGAGGAAATAATTTAATATTGCTATTTGCCCTTTCTCTATAATAGAAGTGTCAGAGATGAAAGAAAATTAGTAAAATGTATATGAAAACCTTCCCCCTGTCAGAGTCTGGGGCACACCACGGGACCCAGAGTCAAGTCCCTGCCCACCCACATGCGCCTCAAAATCGCGTGAGACCCAGACCTGGCCGGCCCCCCCGCCCCTCAATGGGATAGATCCAGACCTGGCTAGTCCCACCCTTGTCAAGCCCCACTGGGCAGGGAATGTAGCCTCAGGTCCCCTGGCCTGGCACCAGGAGTGGGGAACAGCCTCAGGTCCCCTGTCAAGCCCCATCAGCAGGGGGGTGCAGCCTCAGGTCCCCCCTGGGCAAGGGGCACGGCCTGAGTTCCCCCGACCCAGCACTGGGGGTGCACCTTGAGGTCCCCTGTCAAGCCCAGCCAGGCAGGGGGGTGCAGCCTCAGGTCCCCTGGTTCGGTGCTGGGGCGGGGAATGCAGCCTGAGGTCCCCCAGCCTGGTGCCAGGGTGGGGGGGCATGGCCTGAAGTCCCCTGTCAAGCCCCACCTGGTGGGGGGCGTGGCCTGAGGTCCCCCGGCCCAGCACCAGGACGGGAAGCACACCTTGAGGTCCCCTGTCAAGCTCCACCAGGTTGGGGGCACGGCCTGAGGTCCCCCGGCCTGGCACTGGGGCGGGGGGAGCAGCCTGAGGTCCCCTAGCCCAGCACCAGGACAGGAAGTGCACCTTGAGGTCCCCCGTCAAGCCCTGCCGGGTGGGGGGTGTGTGGCCTGAAGTCCCCTGTCAAGCCCCATGGGGGCGGGGGAGGATGTAGCCTCAGGTCCCTGCTGATTGCTTGTTAAGGCTCCTTATGGGAACTTGGCCTCAGCTGCGGGTGCAGCCATCTTTGTGACAGAGTGATGGTTAATTAGCATATCCCCTCTTTATTAGATAGGATTAGGGTACTCCTAAGCTGGCCTTTGCTAAAAACTCAAGGGGCCAAAGAGCCGCATGTGGCTCACGAGCCGCATGTGGCTCACGAGCCGCAGTTTGCCCACCACTGTCCTAAGTGATCATCCCAATAAATCTCATACCCATCTGACACCATACCTAGTTATTGGAATTTTATTGACTATATTTCCTATGCTGTACTTTACATCCCCATGACTATTCTGTAACAACCAATTTGTACTTCTTAATCCCTTCATCTTTTTCACCCATCCCTCAATCTCTCCTCCCATCTGGCAACCATGAAAGTGTTCCCTGCAACTGTGAGTTTGTTTCTGTTCCACTTGTTCATTGATTTTGTTTTTTAGATTCAATTGTTGATAAGTATGTATTTATTGCCATTTTATTGTTCATATTTTTTTATCTTTTTTCTTCTTTTCTTAAAGAAAACCCTTTAATATTTCATACAATACTGGTTTGATGGTGATAACTCCAACCTTTAGCTTTCTCTTGTCTGTGAAGCTCTTTATATGTCTTTCAATTCTAAGTAATAGCTTTGCTGGGTAATCTTGTTGTAGGAACTTGCTTTTCATCACTTTGAATATTTCTTGCCACTCCCTTCTGGCCTGCAAAGTTTCTGTTGAGAAATCAGCTGACAGTGGTATGGGTTCTCCCTTGTAGGTAACTAAATCCTTTTCTCTTGCTGCTTTTAAGATTCTCTCTTTGTCTTTAACCTTTGGCATTGTAATTATAATGTGTCTCGGTGTGGGCCTCTTTGGGTTCATCTTGTTTGGGACACTCTGTGCTTCTTGGGCTTGTATGTCTATTTCTTTTACCAGGTAAGGGAAGTTTTCTGTCATTACTTTTTCAAATAGGTTTTCAATTTCTTGCTCCCTCTCTTCTCCTTACAGCACCCCATGATATGAAATTGTCCCAGAGGCTCCTTACACTCTTCATATTTTTTTATTCTTTTTTCTTTTTGCTGTTCTGATAGGCTGTTTTTTGCTTCCTTATACTATTCCAAATCACTGATTTGATTCTTGGCTTCCTCTACTCTATTGTTGATTCCCTGTAAATTATTCATTTCAGTTAGTATATCCTTCATTACTAACTGGTCCTATTTTATGGCTTCTAAGTCCTATTTCATACTGTTTAAGTTCCCACTGAGTTTTTTGAGCATCCTTATAACCATTATTTTTTGTTAGTTTGTTTGCTTGCCTCCATTTCATTTCATTCTTTCTCTGGAGATATCACCTATTCTTTCATATGGGACCTATTCCTTTGTCTCCACATTTTGGCTGCTTTCCTGTGTTTGTTTCTATGTATTAGGTAGAGCTGCTATGTCTCATGGAATTGGTAAAGTGGCTTTGTGTAGTAGGTGTCCTATAGGGCCCAGTTGCACAGCCTCCCCAGTCACCCGAGCTAGAAGCTCCAGGTGCACCTCTGTGCATACTGTATGCACTGTTCTGCTGTAGTTAAGCCTTGATTGCTGCTGGCATCACTAGGAGGGATTGATCCTCAGGCAAACTGACTGCAAAGACTGGCAGTGACTACAATAGAGGAGGTGCTATGAAGGAGCTAACCCAATAAAGCAGGACTTGCTTAAGTGGGGCTTTGGTGCTCACTGAGTCCGCCCCTTGAGTGTGTCACTCGTGGAGGTGGTGGGGTTGTAATTGGCATGGTCTGAAGCTGTCTGTTGGGTGCACTGGCTCTGGGGCCTCCCAGGAGATGCAAGGTCAGCAACCACTGTGCCCTGCCTGGCACCACCCAGCACAAGCTACAGATCTGCAGATGGCTGCTACTTGTGTTGGGCTTAAAAGTCCCCCAGAGAGCCCTGACTGGTTTGTCTCAGTGGATACAGCATTGGCCTGTGGATTGAAGGGTCCCAGGTTTGATTCCAGTCAACCATGTACCTTGGTTGCGGGCACATTCCCAGTGGGGGGTGTGCAGGAAGCAGCTGATTGATGTTTCTCTCTCACTGATGTTTCTAACTCTATCCCTCTCCCTTCCTCTCTGTAAAAAAATCAATAAAAAATATATATTTTTTAAAAAGTCCCCAGGAGAGGCCAAGCTGCAAACCAAGATCAGCAGCCACTAGTGCCAGGCTTGGGCCACTTAGCAAGAGGTACGGGACACACCAAGGCCAGATGCTGCCTGTCTGCAATTTGTGAACCATTGAGAGATTTTAGGAAAGTCTACAGCAGGAGCCAAGACAGGCAGTTTGTGTAAAAAAAAAAAAAAAAAAAAAACACTGGAAATGGCTTGGGTGGGTCCACAAGTTGGGTGTGGTGTAGTCTCAAGGAATCACCAGGGTGATGTGAACAGTGTTAACCAGGTTGATGGAGACTCAGGTATGGCACCTGTCTGACAGCTCTTTGGGGGTCGGGGGTTTTGGAAAAAGAACAATGGCCTCTGCCAGCACTTTTGTCAAAAGCTGCCCCTCTATCTCTTGCCCTGATGATAAACAATTCAGTTCCTTCCCATACATCTATGATGGCTTTCCAGCTGCTGCCCCAGTGTTAGAACTCACAGGGAGCAAGTCTAAGTCCATGCACAGACTCTTTAATTGGAACTGCCTGGGCCCTAGCTGGTTTGGCTCAGTGGATTGAGCATCAGCCTGTGGACTGAAGGGTCCAGGGTTCAATTCAAGTCAGGGGCACATGCCCAGGTTGCAGGCTCGATCCCCAGTAGGGGGCATGCAGGAGGCAGCTGATCAATGATTCTCTGTCATCATTGATGTTTCCATCTCTCTCTTCCTCTCCCTTCCTCTCTGAAATCAATAAAAATATATCATAAAATAAAAAAAGAGGAACTGCCTGGGCCTCCAGCATCCTTTGTCTCACTCAGCCATACTCCCCACTAGTTTTTACAGCCAGAAGTAATGGGGACTTCTCTTCTGGCACTGGAACCTGGGCTTTGGGGCCTGGTGTGAGGCTCGGACCCCTCACTCCTCAGGAGGGACTTTAGCAACCAAGATATCCCTCCCAAATTATATCCAGCACACATAGGGTGTGGGACCAGCCTATTCTGTGTCTCCATCCCTCCTACCAGTCTCAATATGGTTTCCTCTTTAAGTCCCTGGTTGTAGGACTTCCATTCATCCAGATGTTAAGTGGTTCTGAATGATGGTTGTTCTGTAGTTTAGTTATAATTTGATGTAGTTGTGGGAGGAGGAGCATGGTGTGTTTGCCTATACCACCATCTTGACCAGAAACCCACCTTTTGGTCTTAAGTTTTAAATTTGCTTACTGTGGCTGCCATAACAAGTTCAATGTTCCACCTACAGAAGAAATGCAGAATCACAGAGGCCCTGGGGACCCTGGACTTAGCTTTCCCTCGTTTTGGAGGGTATTGGGCTGTTTCAGCACTGTGAAAAGAACTAATCCCACACAAAATTACTGAGGAATATTCTCGGCAAACAGTTTGTACAAACATCTTTTAAAATCCCTTTTCTATGTGTCACTTCCCCTCTCTAGCATGAGACTTACATGCTGTTTTCATACCCTACCTGAAGGAACATAAAAGCAGATTCAAAGCCTTCTCCCCATAAGCTACTGAAATGCTAACAGAGCATACATTTGGCAAATCTAGATTCTAAAAACTGATCTACAAAGTTACCCATTTAGAAGGAATATATAACCAACTTACTTTGCTGGAATTGGAATTCCACTGGCATCAAAAAGTTTAAGAAACACCCAGCCACAGCTTAATTCTCCTCTTTCACCAGTTGACTAGGAAATAAAAACATAGATGAAACAATGTCTGAAGCAGTCAAATTTATTTGTTTAATTAATTAATTTATTTATTTATTATTATTTTTTAATATATTTTTATTGATTTCAGAGAGGAAGGGAGAGGGAGAATAAGAGATTGATACGTCAATGTTAAGACAGAATCATTGACTGGCTGCCTGGAGCCCGCAACCCAGGCATGTGCTTTGACAGGAATCAAACCCTGGACCCTGCAGTCCACAGGCCAATGCTCTATCCACTGAACCAAACCAGCTAGGACTGAAGCAGTCAAATTTATAATCACATACCAGGTCCTTTTAAAGGTACAAAATTAGTATTCACTTTAGACTAAAAAACTCTTCACAAGAAAATAAAGTGAAGCACAGCAGAGTCCCTTTGTACCTGCAGAGCTCATGGCCATATGCAAACCCCTCTGAAAATCTCTATACCTGAGAGGCCCTGGCCAAGTAGCTCCATTGGTTTGAGCATCGTCCCAATACACCAAGATTGAAGGTTTGATCCCCAGTCAGGGCACATACAAGAATCAACCAATCAACCAATGAATGAATAATAAGTAGAACAAATCAATGTTTCTCTCTCTCTCTCTCTCTCTCTCTCTCTCTCTCTCTCTACCTGATTGATGAGGTGGCAGCTGGTGCTTGAGTCTCCTGAGTGACAGGTCATGGGATGAGCTCAAATCACATCGACAGCACCTGAGGTCAGGAAGCCTTGTCTCCCTGGCAGATAAATGAGCAAGTTAAATCGTTCAAGGGTCTTTCCTGCTCAGAACTTTGCCCAACAGTTAACTGTCAGAGGCCACTGGGGAACACTGGGGCCCACTCAGGGGACCAGCTCCTCTCCTATCCTATCCTCATTACACAGACGGATGAATCTGCCTTAAAGAAATGAAAGGATGGTGTAAGACCACCGATGTAAGAACAGTGGGCTCTCTGGGTGGGGACTTGACTCTGGGTCCCCCTGTTAATGTGCACGAATTTCGTGCACCAGGCCACTAGTGTGTGTGTGTGTGTGTGTGTGTGTGTGTGTGTGTGTGTGTGGCAAGGGGGCACAGCCTCAGGTCCCTCATCAAGCACAGCTGGGTGGGGGGCGCAGCCTAAGTTCCCCCGACCCAGCACTGGGGGTGCACCTTGAGGTCCCCCGTCAAGCCCCCTGCGTGGGGAGCATGGCCTGGGGTCCCCTGTCAAGCCCCGCCAGGCAGGGGGGCACAGCCTCAGGTCCCCTGGCCTGGTGCTGGGGCAGGGGGTGCAGCCTGAGGTCCCCCGGCCTGTTGCCGGGGTGGGGGTGCAGCCTGAAGTCCCCTGTCAAGCTCCACCTGGTTGGGGGTGCAGCCTGAGGTCCCCCAACGTGGCGCTGGGGCGGGGGAAGCAGCCTGAGGTCCCCTAGCCCAGAACCAGGACGGGAAGCGCACCTTGAGGCTCTGTCAAGCCTCGCCGGACAGGGGGCGTGGGTCAGGTCCCCTGGCCTGGCACTGGGGCAGGGGTCATGGCCTGAGGTCCCCTGGCCTGGCGCCAGGGCAGGGGGCAAGGCCTGAGGTCCCCCAGCCTGATGCCAAGGCAGGGGGCATGGCCTGAGGTCCCCTGTCAAGCCCTGCCAGGTGGGGGGGGCACGGCCTGAGGTCCCCTAGCCCAGAACCAGGACGGGAAGCGCACCTTGAGGCTCCTGTCAAGCCTCGCCAGACAGGGGGTGTGGCCTCAGGTCCCCTGGCCTGGCACTGGGGCAGGGGTCATGGCCTGAGGTCCCCTGGCCTGGCACCAGGGCAAGGGGCACAGCCTGAGGTCCCCCAGCCTGACACCAGGGCAGGGGGCACAGCCTAAGGTCCCCTGTCAAGCCCCACAGGGGCGGGGGAGGGTGTAGCCTCAGGTCCCTGCTGATTGCTTGTTAAGGCTCCTTAAGGGAACTTGGCCTCAGCTGCGGGTGCAGCCATCTTTGTGATGGAGTGATGGTCAATTAGCATATTCCCTCTTTATTAGATAGGATATACACAGACACTGAGTGGCCAGATTATTATGCATTCAGAGATCATAATAATCTGGCCACTCAGGGTATAATATTAAAATCACTGCCATTGCCCTAACTGGTTTTGCTCAGTGGATAGAGCGTTGGCCTGTGGACTGAAGGGTCCCAGGTTCGATTCCGGTCAAGGGCATGTGTCTTGGTTGAGGGCACATCCCCAGTGGGAGGTGTGCAGGAGGCAGCTGATCGATGTTTCTCTCCCATCGATGTTTCTAACTCTCTATCCCTCTCCCTTACTCTCTGTAAAAAAATCAATAAAATATATTTAAAAAAATAAAATAAAATCACTGCCATTCCCATTCCTCAAGGATTAAAATTCTATAACAAAAATCTCAATTATTTTACTTGTAAATACAAGCTTTTAAAAAAACCTTCCCTTTCAACTGATACATGAGAAAGCCTTATTTGTTAACTGACATACATTACGAATATAAGAAATTCCAAGTTCAAATAATATTCCAAGATCGGGAGATGCAGAATTGGACCTGATAAAACAATCACCATCAAGCAAGCACGGCAAGGTGCCAGTAACCTGAAACAATAAGAAAACTAAAGTCACCAATAAAAATTTAAACTGGGGGAAGTTTTCAGCTCCATTCACCTGTAAATGACTGCTGTTCCCTACCAAAATCTTTCTAGATGCTGGACAAGACCACCAGCATGACCTTGCATCACAGTAAAGGTCTCTTAAAGGAAACAAAGAGCAGATGGACTGGACTCATCTGAACTAATGATTTGAAATTTAAAACTTTAACTTTGTGTTAAAGGGAAATAACTTTACGTTCACTTACCCTTTCCTTAGAGAGGCTAAGCAAACCAAGTAATACCTACATGCCTAGAGGTGTGATGGATGTCATTTGCATATACTGTATAAGATTTTTATACTAACCATAGTTCCTTGTGAATAGAGCTAAAATTAAAGACTTCATACACACATTGATATGTGATCGCCGGAAGCCAATTCCAGCATGTCAGCAGGGCTGAATCATTTGGGACAGCTGAGGGCATTTCCCCAAACCTGAAAAGGATGCATAAATGATTGCTTGCTGCCAGCAATCTACATGTTATTGCCTCCTACTGGCCAAACACCTGAACAGCCATAGGCAGTTCCCCCAATCTGACAATGGATTCTGTATACTAAGCCTTGCCTTTGATATGTATATCTACCTTGTTTTAGGACAATTTATGTTAATAGGACAATTTGTGTATTCTTTATTTCAGCTACTAGAGGCCTGGTGCATGAATTCATACATATATAGATATATATATAGATATATATAGATATTTATAGATATAATATATATATTATATATATATTATATATAATACATATATGTTATACATATATATATTCAACATATATATATATATGTTAGTCTTCATTTCCGATTTGTTGTTTTTCATTATTTCTATGTATTTTTCATGCTGTTGAGCATTCTAAAAACTATTACTTTATACTCCGTTTCCAATAAATTGCTTTTCCTCCATTTCATTTAGCTCTTTTTCTGAAGAGTCCTCCTGTTCTTTCATTTGGGCCTGTTTCTTTTTTTTCCCATTTGTGCTGTTTCTTTGTGTTCATTTCTGTGTATTGGATAATGCTGCTATCCTCCCAGTCTTGGTGCAGTGGCATTCTGTGGGACCCAGTAGTGCAATCTCCTTGATCTTCTGAGCTGGGTGCTCTAGGAATGTCCCTTGTGTGTGTTATGTGGGCCTACTGTTGCATTTGGGTCTTCACTGCTATTGTCCCCTTCATGGGAGGGTTCAGCACTCAGGCTTGCTGACTGGGAGGCTCAACCCCGACCATGTCATGCCATCCGGGACTGACACATCATGGGGGCAAATTCAACAGCATTGGAGCAAAATTCAACGAGCTCCACAAGTAGCAGATCCAAAGTTTTTTTCTTTCTTATCTTTTTTCTTTCATATCTTTTATTTATTTATTTATTTTCATTCTATTCTTTTTTTATTTCTCTTTCTTTAGTTTTTATTTTTAATTTATTTTTTCTTTTCTCTTTTCTTTTCCTGTTTTCCTTTTCCTATTTCAGATTTATTTTATTCATTATTATTACAGCTTAAAAATTATCGTTTCATTATTTTTTCTTTTATTTTTTTATTCTTATTCTATTTCTTTCCCATCTTTCATATTCTCTTTTTTGTTTTGTTTTGTTTGTTCATTTGTTTTTGTCTCCTCTAATTCTTTTGGTCTTGTGTCTTTTAGGTTTTTTTGTTTGTTTGTTTGTTTGTTTGTCTTTTGTTGTTGAGTTTCATGTTGTTTTAGGTTTGGTCTTATTTTGTTCTGTCAGCACCTGTGGAGGCTGTGAATCACTGTTCCTGCCTGGCCCTGGGCAACCTGACTGAACCACACCAGGGCACAGCCACAAGTAGTCCAGGGGGTAGGGCCTCCATAGGACAGAGGCTGTGTCTGCCTCAGGTCTTGTACCTTAAATATATATATTGTGAGCTGCTCTCACTCCCCCCATAGAACCGGGCTCTGTAGGGGTATCTAGGTTTTGGCCAGGATGCTTTAAACAGATTTGTGTTGGGGATAGTACCTATACCTTGTAAAAAGCGGTAGCAGGCACTTCCTCTCCTTCAAATGCTTCAGCTCTGCCTGGCTCACGGGCATCCCCTTTCGGCCACCCCAAGCAAAAGGCATTTTTTTTCAAAATAAAAATCATCCCCACTACACACGCCAATCTTTCGGCAGGGCCTCCGCCCAGGCTCAGACCTGGCCAAATATCCGAGTCCCTTATGCTGCCAGACCCAGTCACATGGACACAGATATCCAGCCCAGAGCCATTCCCTCTGGTCTCAGGCTGTAGCAGGGTGGGGCAGAACCAGCCGTTGCCCTGGTGGGAGAAGGGGCATCTGCTATACACTCAAGGTAGACAGGACTGATCCTCTTCCGTGGGATCAGAGAAAAGGAAATAATAAATAAAAACTAAAAAAAAAAAAAAAAAAAAAAAAAAGGAAAGAGAAAAAAATAGAATGAAAGGGAAGAAAGAAATGTTATGAAAGAAAAAAGATAAGAAAGAAAGAAAAAAACTTTGGATCTGCTACTTGTGGAGCTCGTTGGATTTTGCTCCAATGCTGTCCAGCCCCCACCTGAACTCCACAAAAAGTCCTACCGCAGATTACAGGGTCCCTCAGATTCACTGCTGGGTGTACCGGTCAGACCCTTCTGCCAGTCCCAAATTCCAATGCATGGCTCCTCCCATAAACACAGATTGAGCCGAAACCGGTTTGGCTCAGTGGATAGAGCGTCGGCCTGCGGACTGAAAGGTCCCAGGTTCGATTCCGGTCAAGGGCATGTAGCTTGGTTGCGGGCACGTCCCCAGTAGGGCGTGTGCAGGAGGCAGCTGATCGATGTTTCTCTCTCATCGATGTTTCTGACTCTCTATCCCTCTCCTTTCCTCTCTGTAAAAAATCAATAAAATATATTTTTTAAAAAAAATTAAAAAAAAAAAACACAGATTGAGGTGAACTTCCCAGGCTGGTGTTGTGACAAAGCAATCACTCTTTGAATATGGTGGTGTGGTTTGAGACTCTCAAGTGGACCGAAACACCACTGATTCCCACTGCCCAATTATACCAGAGGACAGGGGCTGGACTGCCACACCTTCCCTCTGGCTTCCCAGCCATGCAGCTCACCCTCTCCTCATCTCTTCCTGTCCCCTCTCCACACTCCCCGCTCACAATAATTCAGATCAGCTACATTTCAACTGGTTTTTCAAGTTGAATGCTCTGAAATTTAGCCACAAGTCTAGTCTGGTGCTGGAAGCAAGTGGACAGAGCTTCCTGCTAGTCTGCAGCCATCTTGGAATCTTCCTCCAGCGAACATTTTTCTGAATTGAACCCTGAAATCCACTGAATGAGGTGATTCACAGAATTATAACTTTGCTGAATCAGAAACATGAATAATTTTTGTCGGTCCTCAAAGAACATTAAATAATCTAAAGATTTAAATATGACCCCCATATAGTCTGTGCTAAACGTAAGTATATCATTTCAGAAATACACTTTGACAGCCTCACCTTAGAAATTAATTGTATGACACTTAACAATAAAAGAAATTCATCTTTCATTCCATTCACTCAGCAGATGACTCACCTGAGGAGAAAAGGTCCATGTTCTGGGCTTTTTAGGCTGCCATGTGGCTCTGACTGTATGAATGTTGCTCAGAACCTGAAATGAGATTTTCCCATTAGAAATCATGTAGAAAGCTCTCTGAAACACCACTACTTCTACACCCTAAACAGTTAACAGTGGCTAAATTGTGTGGAGAGGAGGGAGAAGGGATCTTTCACTTTTTACTATGTGCAATTCTGTCATTTCTGCTTTTTAAAATCAAGTACATATATAACTTTTTAAATGATTAACAAAAAGCAAGTGTTAAAGCACTTTATAAAACAGAGAAGGACTAATAAAATGATTTCAGACTCTTATCTTTGCATTAGTGATAAATTATATTAAGTGAAATTAATATTTGAGATAGAAAAGTAAGTTTCAGGTACAAAATGACCTTTAAGAAACGTGAATCATAAGAACATTTCATGTGTAGTCTGTCACCCTGCCCCTGACACAGACAAGGCTGACAGCTCAGATATATGGTTCCATCTTCTTCAAGATCTCAATGCCCATAAATTATATTATTTCTGCAATTTAATCTCCTAAAATGCTACTGAAGAAGTTAGTCACACAATATACATAAAACAACAAAATACAAGAGGAGCCAAAACTATAAAGAAAAGTTCAAATTCTATAAAGTTACAGTCAAAATTGACATCTTCCAAAGAAAAGGTAACAATTTTTATCTTCAATAAAAAATATTTAAAAAAAATATTTTAGTATAGCACTTCTAAAACTAATCTTTTTTTTTTAAATATATTTTATTGATATTTACAGAGAGGAAGGGAGAGGGATAGAGAGTCAGAAACATCGATGAGAGAGAAACATCGATCAGCTGCCTCCTGCACACCCCCCACTGGGGATGTGCCCGCAACCAAGGTACGTGCCCTTGACCAGAATCGAACCTGGGACCTTTCAGTCCGCAGGCCGACGCTCTATCCACTGAGCCAAACCGGTTTCGGCTAAAACTAATCTTTAAAAGTAATTAGAAATTATCCCAAACATGTCATCTGAGGTCAAATTCAATTCACTGCCCTTTAAGTCCCTACGGTAGGCAGTTAGCAGTATCTTACGGGCGTGCAGGAGGCAGCCAATCAATGATTCTCTCTCAACATTGATCTCTCTCTCCCTCTCTAAAATCAATAAAAATATTTTTTAAAAATTCCTGGAAACAAATAAAAATGAACACATGACAACCCAAGATCTACGGAACACAGCAAAAACAGTCTTGAGAGGAAAGTCCATAGCACTACAGGCCTATCTCAAAAAAACAAGAAAAATTAATAATAACCTATTTAACCCTACAACTTAAATAATTAGAGAATAACAAGAAAAGCCCAGGGTAAGCAGAAGGAAGAAAATAATAAAGATTAGAGCAGAAATAAATGACATCGAGACTAAAAAAGAAAATACAAAATACCAATGAAACCAAGAGGTGGTTCTTTGAAAAGATAAACAGGACTTTAGCCAGATACATCAAGAAATCAAGAGAGATAGAAGTCATATCAAGCATCTTCTCAGACCACAGTGACATAAAACTGGAAATCATCTACAATAAAAACAATCCAAAGAAATCAAGCACATGGAGACTAAACAGCATGCTATTAAACAATGACTGGGTTACCAGAGAGATCAAGGAAGAAATAAAAAAACATCATGGCAACAAATGACAATGAAAACACAACAATCCAAAATCTATGGGACACAGTGAAAGCAGTCTTGAGAGGGAAGTTCATAGCTCTACAAGCCTACTGCAAAAAAACAAGAAACAATGGTAATAACTTACCTAACCCTACAACTCAAAGAGTTAGAAAGAGAGCAACAAGAAAATCCCAGTGTAAGCAGAAGGAAGGAAATAATAAAGATCAGAGCACAGATAAATGACATAGAGACCAAAGAAACAATACAAAAGATCAACAAAACCAAGAGCTGGTTCTTTGAAAGGATAAACAAGATTGATGAACCTCTAGCCAGGCTCACCAAGAAGCAAAGAGAGAGGACCCAAATAAACAAAATCATAAATGAAAGAGATGAAATAACAACAGATCCCGCCAAAATACAAAGGATTGTTAAAAAATACTATGAACAACAACTCTATTCCAACAAACTGGACAACCTGGAGGAAATGGACATATTCCTAGAAAAATAAAACCTTCCCAAACTCAATCAGGAAGAATCTAAACATCTCAATAGGCCAATGACTATGGAAGAAATTGAAGCAGTCATCAAAAAGCTTCCAGCAAACAAAAGCCCAGGGCCAGACGGCTTCACAGGAGAGTTTTATCAGACATTCAAGGAAGAACTAAAACCTATCCTCCTCAGACTATTCCAAAAAATTCAAGAGGAAGGAACACTTCCAAGCTCCTTCTATGAAGCCAGCATCACCCTAATACCAAAACCAGATAAAGACAACACAATGAAAGAGAATTACAGGCCAATATCCCTCATGAACGTAGATGCCAAAATCCTCAACAAAATTCTAGCAAATCGGATCCAGCACTACATCAGAAAGATCATACACCATGACCAAGTAGGATTTATCCCAGGAATGCAAGGATGGTACAATATCCGCAAATC
Source organism: Plecotus auritus (assembly GCF_963455305.1). NCBI lineage: Eukaryota > Metazoa > Chordata > Mammalia > Chiroptera > Vespertilionidae > Plecotus > Plecotus auritus. The sequence goes on along the minus strand of NC_137782.1, from coordinate 111,768,434 downwards.
AATTAACATGATACATCACATAAACAAATTGAGAGATAAAAATCAAATAGTCATATCAATTGATGCAGAAAAAGCATTTGACAAAATCCAACACCCTTTCTTGATAAAAACTCTCAACAAGGTGGGAATAGAAGGATCATACCTAAACATAAAAAGCTATATATGATAAACCCATAGCCAACATCATACTCAGTGGGCAAAAACTAAAACCATTTCCCCTAAGAACAGGAACAAGACAGGGATGCCCACTCTCACCACTCCTGTTTGACATAGTACTGGAAGTATTAGCCATTGCAATTAGACAAGAAGAAGAAATAAAAGGCATCCAAATTGGAAAAGAAGAAGTAAAGCTGTCCTTATTTGCAGATGACATGATATTGTACATAAAAAACCCTAAAGACTCCATCAGAAAACTATTAGACTTAATAAGTGAATTCGGCAATGTAGCAGGATACAAAATTAACGCCAAGAAATCTATGGCATTTCTATACACCAATAGTGAACTTACAGAAAGAGAGACTAAAAAAGCAATCCCATTTAACATCACACCAAAAAAATTAAGATACCTAGGAATAAATTTAACCAAGGAGGTAAAAGACCTATACACGGAAAATTACAGGACACTGAAAAAAGAGATAGAGGAAGACGTAAACAAATGGAAGAACATACCATGTTCATGGATTAGGAGAATCAACATCATTAAAATGTCCATACTACCCAAAGCAATCTATAGATTCAATGCACTCCCCATTAAAATACCAACAGCATATTTCACAGACCTGGAAAGAACTCTCCAAAAATTCATCTGGAATAAAAAAAAGACCCCGAATAGCCACAGCAATCCTGAGAAAGAAGAATAAAGTAGGAAGGATCTCAATACCAGATTTCAAGCTGTATTACAAAGCCATTGTTCTCAAAACAGCCTGGTACTGGCACAAGAACAGACATATAGATCAATGGAATAGAATAGAGAATCCAGATATCGACCCAAACCACTATGCACAATTAATATTTAACAAAGGAGGCATGAACATACAATGGAGTCAAGACAGTCTCTTCAATAAATGGTGTTGGGAAAATTGGACAGATACATGCAAAAAAATGAAACTAGATCACCAACTTACACCATACACAAAAATAAACTCAAAATGGATACAGGACTTAAACATAAGACGGGAAACCATAAAAATACTAGAGGAATCCACAGGCAGCAAAATCTCAGACATATGCCAAAACAACTTCTTCACTGATACTGCCCCTAGGGCAATGGAAGCCAAACAGAAAATAAACAAATGGGACTACATCTAAATAAAAAGCCTTTTCACAGCAAAAGAAACCATCAACAAAACAAGAAACCCCACTGAATGGGAGAACATATTTGCAAATGTTATCACTGATAAAGGTTTAATCTCCAACATCTACAGGCAGCTTATACAACTTAATAAAAGGAAGATAAATGATCCAATAAAAAAAATGGGCAACGGACCTAAATAGACACTTTTCGAAAGAAGACAGAAGGAAGGCCAAGAGACACATGAAAACATGCTCAAAGTCACTAATTATCCGAGAGATGCAAATCAAAATGACAATGCGATACCATCTCACACCTGTCAGAATGGCTATCATCAACAAACGACAAGTGTTGGCGAGGATGCGGAGAAAAAGGAACCCTCGTGCACTGCTGGTGGGAATGCATACTGGTGCAGCCACTGTGGAGAACAGTATGGAGTTTCCTCAAAAGCTAAAAATGGAACTCCCATTTGACCCAGTAATCCCACTCCTAGGAATATAGCCTAAGAAACTAGAAACACCAATCAGAAAGGATATATGTACCCCTATGTTCATAGCAGCACAATTTACAATAGCTAAGATTTGGAAACAGCCTAGGTGCCCGTCAGCAGATGACTGGATCAGAAAACTATGGTACATCTACACAATGGAATACTATGCTGCCATAAATAAGAAGGAATTCCTACCATTTGTAGCAACCTGGATGGAATTGGAGAACATTATGCTAAGTGAAATAAGCCAGTCAATGAAAGAAAAATACCACATGATCTCACTCATTTGTGGATAATAAAAAACATCATAAACTGATGAACAAAAAGATAGATACAGAGGCAGTAAAGCATCAAACAGACTGTCAAATTACAGCGGGAAGGTTAGGGAGAGGTGCGGGAAATAAGAGATCAACCGAAGGACTTATATGCATGCATATGAGAATAACCAACAGATGCAAAACATTGGGGGGTGAGGGCATGTATGGGAGTGGGGTGGTGGGGGGGCCAATGGTAAGATATGTACAAATATAACACCTTAATAAAAAAATAAAATCTTAAAAAATAAATAAATAAATTATGCTTGATCTTTGAAGCCAAAATTATAATACTGTGAGATGTGGTTCTCAATGTATGTATGGAAGGGAAATATTTAAGATGATTATATTATAAAGGAAAGAGGGTAACGACAATCAAAGGGAGGTGAGGTTTCTATCCGTGACTCAAACTGGAGTGCTGACTCTAGCAGACTGTGGTGAGTTATGTGCCTACAACGAACACCCAGATCAAGCAGTAAAACGCTGTACAGAGATCCTCTCCATAGCACTGCAGGTGATTCAGAGGGTCTGTGAGAGTAGTATGGTCAAGTAACACACCACAGTAGGAAAAAAAAACAAAAAACAGATGAACGAAAAAGAGAGGCAATAAAGAGAAAACCCCCCAGCAGACTAACGATTTCAGACTCCTCTTCAGTATCTGTCTGCTTTCAGACAGTTGCTTTTTGTACATCACCCAGAATGTACAGTTGTCACCACTGGGCAAGCTGTTCTGAGAGGAGCTTACTCAGCCAGTATTAGAAGCAAGCAGTGTCTTGTTAATCAATTTTACAAATATGCTTTTTATTTGGAATGAGGCTTAGATTTATTAAAGAAGCACTCAAGTCAATAGCATCAGTATTTGTTCTGTAATTTCTCAAGTTGGAAAGTTGACATAAATAGGTTTCAAAAATTCTATTATTTTATGTAAAATTACTTTTATTATTCAAAATAAAATTTCAATCTTTGTTTTATGTTCTCATGTAACAGGCAATTCATCTTTTCTTGGCCACTGGCGACACCTGCTGGCTCACGTATGGCAGTGGCTGGTATTGTGCAGAGTGTGGAAGTGAGGCAGGGTCCCTGTAACACAAATTCATTTACTCCCAGTTCAGATGAATGGACAACATTTTTCTCATGCCATGAGTTAGAGGTCTACCAGGATAAGCAAAGCAAACCACAACCCCTTCAGACCTGATCTGCTTTCAGTGTCCCCACCAAACTGTACATCAGCACCATGGATAGAGCCCACTCTCCCTCACCAGCCACATCCAATCCATCATCAAATCCTGTTGGTTTTACCTCTCTGATGGCTACCTCCACCTCCCTAATCTAAGTCATCACCATCGTCTCTCACACACTTACTATGTCCCGTGTGTTTATGCTAACTCATTAAATAACCCTCACACTGACCCTAATAGGTGTGAACAGATGAGGAGAGGGAGAGCAAGGTCAAGTACTTTGGTCAGCATTCCACACTCAGCAGCTGGTGGAGCCAGGGTTCATCCTGGCAGGCTGCTACCAGGTTTGTTTTCCTGAAGGTGACACTTGCTGCCCGTTCACCACCACACTGTGCCATAGCCCCCAAATGGTCTACTCAGGTCCCTTCTGTCCTCTCTAATCCATCTCCAGAGAGGAGCCAGACATCTGCCCAAAACATATATCAAAATTGTGTCACTTCCCCCAGTAATTCTCCTATTTTTAGCATAAAGACAAAACTCTTACACCATGGTCTACAATGTCCTAGGTTCTACTTCCTGATGTCTCCCATTTTAAACCAATCTGTACTTCCCCTCGCTCTCTTCACTCAGCCACACCGACCCACTTCCCAAGTCCTTTCCCACATAAACTTTGCTTGCACTGCTCACCTGCACTGCTCCTTCAACAAGATACACAGTTCTCTTTTTTCACCTTATTATGGCCTGTTCACCCCACAGCTCTCAACTCAAGCATCACTTCCTCAGGAGGGTCAGATTACCCATCTCTAATGTAAACATGCAGTGCTATCAACTTCCCTGAAAGCACAGCTTTAGCCAGCATCCACTTTATATGCTACATTTTCATGTTTTGTTCAGTTCAAAAAATTTTCTAATTTCCTTTTAACCCTTTGATTATTTAGAAATGCATTTCCAAATATATAAGGATTTTCCAGTTATCTTTCTGTTACTGATTTCTAATTCAATTACATGGGATCAAAAATGACACCATCGGCCCAACAGTTATGGTTCAATGGTTGAACATCAACCCATGAATACCAGGAGGTCATGATTTGATTCCCAGGCTTCGGACTCGATCCCCAGTAGGAGGCATGCAGAAGGCAGCCAATTAATTATTCTTTTTCATCATTGATGTTTCTATCCCTTTCTTTCCCTTCCTCTCTCTGAAATCAATAAAAACATATTTTTAAAAATATTTTATTATTTCAATCCTTTTAATTTGTTCAGAAGCATCTACCTTACTGAACATTCCATATGCACCTAAGAGAATGTCTATTTTGGAGTGAAGTGTGCAAATGTCAGTTAGATCCAGTTTGTCAGTGGTGTTATTGGGTTCTTTTCTATCCTTACTAATTTTCTATCTGCCTCTTGCATAGCAATAGGCATACACACACACACACACACACACACACACACACACACACACTAGTGGCCCAGTGCACAAAATTTGTGCACATTAAAAGTGAATTAATTAGACAAATAATCAATGCTGGGAGAAACCAAGATGGTGGCATAGGTAAGCACCTAAACTGCTGCCTCGCACAATTTCAAAACTACAACTAAAAGACAGAACGGACACCATCCAGAACCACAGGAAAACTGGCTGAGTGAAAATTCTACAACTAGAAGGAAAGAGAAAAGCTCACAGAGAATTGGAGGTATGGCAAAGGGTCTTTGTGCGCGCAGAGAGGAAGGGAGGCTGAGAGCCGGGCTGACTTTCTCTGGCGGAAGGGGGAAGGAAGCCCCTGACCACACTGAACCCCAGTTCTGACTGCACTGAACCCCAGTCCTGGGCGAAACCCCGTGGACTCAGGCTCATAAAGGGGGAGTCTGGACTGTCAGGTAGAGAGAAAGGCACCCGGAGACTTGGAGACCCGGGGGAGACCCGGGGAAGCCCCGGCGGGCAGGGGTCTGGAGGCGCGTGCGCCAGTGTGCACAAAGGCTGCGGAGGTTGCCACAGGCTTTCCCTAGCAGAAGGGAGTCGGAAGCTCCTGACTGCACTGAACCCCAGTTCCAGGCGAGCCCCTGGGGACCCACGCTCTTGTGGGGGGAGTCTGGACTCTCGGGTAGAGACTCGGGAGCCAGGGAAGGCAGAGGTCTGGAGGTGCACGCGTGCCAGTGCGCACAAAGGCTGCGGATGTTGCCACAGGCTTTCCCTAGTGGATGGGAGTCAGAAGCTCCTGACTGCACTGAGCCCCAATTCTGACTGCACTGAACCCCAGTTCCAGGTGAGCCCCTGGGGACCCACGCTCTTGTGGGGGGAGTCTGGACTCTCGGGTGGAGACTCGGGAGCCGGGGAAGGCAGAGGTCTGGAGGCGCACGCGCACAAGGGCAAGGCTGACGGGAAGCCAAGACTGTCTGCTCTGCCCTGAGACTCCACCCCATCCAAGCTGAGCACAGAGGCTATTGCAATTTGGCAAGTCTAGTCCTATAAGGCTGTCTCCAGCACCGAACTTCTCCCAGCGTAGACACAGCTGATACTTACAGCCACCTGGCCTGGAGGTCAATTCCTCCCAGTGATACCAACAACAATCAAGACTTAACTACAACAAGGCCGTACACACAGTCCACAAAGGGGTGCACCAAGAGTGTCCTCAGGTTAACTGGGGAGGCCGACCCACTGGGCCATATAGGAAACCTAGCACACAAATCTACCCTACCAACTCAGGGAAGCAGTGAAAATGCAGCGTCAAAGAAACAGATCACAAACGAAAGAAATGGAGGAAAACAAACGACTGAATATAGAATTCAAAACCACGGTTATAAGGCTTTTCAAGAATATCCTAGAAAAGGCCGATAAATATAACGAGACCCTCGAAGATATGAAAAAGGACCAACTGGAAATTAAACATACACTGACTGAAATAAAAAATATTATACAGAGACCCAACAACAGACTAGAGCAGCGGTGGGCAAACTTTTTGACTCGAGGGCCACAATGGGTTCTTAAACTGGACCGGAGGGCCGGAACAAAAGCATGGATGGAGTGTTTGTGTGAACTAATATAAATTCAAAGTAAAGGAGCAGAGGGGAGAGCAAGAGAACCCTCCGCTCTTTCGGCTCCGCGGGCCGGATAGAACAGCCGAACGGGCCGGATCCGGCCCGCGGGCCGTAGTTTGCCCACGGCTGTACTAGAGGAACACAAGAATCAAGTCAAAGAATTGAAATACAAAGAAGCAAAAAACACTCAACCAGAAAAGCAAAAAGAAAAAAGAATCCAAAAAGTTGAAGATAGTGTAAGAAGCCTCTGGGACAACTTCAAGTGTACCAACATCAGAATTATGGGGGTGCCAGAAGAAGAGAGAGAGCAAGATACTGAAAACCTATTTGAAGAAATAATGACTGAAAACTTCCCCCACCTGGTGAAAGAAATAGACTTACAAGTCCAGGAAGTGCACAGAACCCCAAATAAAAGGAATCCAAAGAGGACCACACCAAGATACATCATAATTAAAATGCCAAGAGCAAAAGACAAAGAGAGAATCTTAAAAGCAGCAAGAGAAAAACAATTAATTACCTACAAGGGAGCACCCATACGACTGTCAGCTGATTTCTCAACAGAAAGTAGGCAGGCCAGATGGAGTGGCAAGAAATTTTCAAAGTGATGAATAGCAAGAACCTACAACCAAGATTATTCTACCCAGCAAAGCTATCATTCAGAATTGAAGGGCAGATAAAGAGCTTCACAGATAAGAAAAAGCTAAAGGAGTTCATCACCACCAAACCAGTATTATATGAAATGCTGAAAGGTATTCTTAAAGAAGAGGAAGAAGAAAAAAGTAAAGATAAAAATTATGAACAACAAATACATATCTATCAACAAGTGAACCTAAAAATCAAGTGAATTAAAAACCTGAGGAACAGAATAATCTGGTGAATATAATAGAATCAGGGGCATAGAAAGGGAGTGGACTGATAATTCTCAGGGGGAAAGGGGTATGGGGGGGTTCAGGAAGAGGCTGGACAAAAATCATACACCTATGGATGAGGACAGTGGTGGGGAGGTAAGGGCAGAAGGTGGGGTGGGAACCAGGTGGAGGGGAGCTATGGGGGGAAAAAGGAGAAACAATTGTAATAATCTGAATAAAGATTTATTTTTTTTTTAAGTGAATTAGAGGAATTATTTTAATATTGCTATTTGCCCTTTCTCTATAATAGAAGTGTCAGAGATGAAAGAAAATTAGTAAAATGTATATGAAATTCTTCCTCCTGTCAAAGTCTGGGGCATGCCACAGCACCCAGAGTCAAGTCCCCATCCACCTGCATGCACCTCAAAATCGCACGAGACCCAGACCCGGCCGGCCCCACCCCCGTCAAGCCCCGCCAGGCAAGCCCCGACAGCCTCAGGTCCCCAATCAAGCCCCGCCGAGTGGGGGACGCAGCCTCAGGGCTCCCATCAAGCCCCGCTGGGCGGGAGGCACAGCCTCAGGTCCCCCGGCCCAGTGCCAGGCGCGGGGGCACAGCTTCAGGTCCCCTGGCCCAGCGCCAGAGCGGGAGGCACGGCCTGAGGTCCCCCGTTAAGCCCCGCCAGGTAGGGGGTGTGACCTAAGGTCCCCCATCAAGGCCCACTGGACAGGGTGGGCACAGCCTCAGGTCCCCCATCCTGGCCTGGTGCCACACAGCCTTAGGTCACTGCTGATCGCTCATTACGGCTCATTATGGGAACCCTGCCTCCGCTGTGGGCGCAACCATCTTGTGACGGTGTGAGGGTCAATTTGCATATTACATCTTTATTATATAGGATATATATTGATTGATTTCAGAGAGGAAGAGAGCAAGAGATAGAAACATCAATGATCTGCCTCCTGCACACCCCACACTGGAGATCAAGCTCACAACCCGGGCATGTGCCCTTGACCAGAATTGAACCTGGGACCCTTCAGTCCACTGGCTGACCATAGGGTCAAACCAGCTAGGGCTGTATAGATTTCTGAGAGAAGAAGTGGTAGAGTTTCCAACTGTAACTGTGGCTTTGCCTGTTTCTCCTTTCAGCTCTATTTGTGCATTGTGAAGCTCTGATGCTAGGTGAACACTTTGGGGATTGTTACATCTTCTTGGTGAACTGTCCCTATCATGCAGTGTACCTCTCTATTCCTGGTAACTGTCTTGTTCTAAAGTCCACTTTGTCTGATATTAATATATTTTAAGTGCTACATGTTTTCCCACCCTTCTTATTACATTTAAGGTAGGTTTCTTATATGTAGGCTATGGTTAGATCGCTCTCATTGTGGTTTTAACTTGCATTTCCCCAATGACTTATTATATGTTGAATATCTCTTTATATGCCTCTTAGTTTTTCATATATTTTCTTTTTTTAAGTGGTTTTGTCCATTTAGAAAACTGAGTTATATTTTTGTTTCTTGGACATCCTTGACTTGTTCGTGATCTTAGGGAACAAGTGTTCAACATTCCACCATTAAGGATGATGATGCTAGCTTTAGTTTTCTCCTGTTGCCCTTTTGTAGACAGCACGGGGGGAGGCACATGGGCATTTCTTTAATTATTGTCCGCTGTACTCAGGGCAACAGGCAGAGCTGCGCCCTGGGAACGCGCTTTGCCAAAAAGGCAAGAGTGTTATCAGCTTGGCCTTCATTTCAGCCCAGGTGTCGGGGAGTGTGACTTTGATATGTAAATCCAGTCAAGCACCAGGAATGCTCGGGCCTACTCAAGAATGCAAATAAGCTCCTTTGATCCTAACTTTTCGTGAAACTTCCTGGTATTTGGGGGTATAAAATAAACATGCTATATCGGCTCTGGGTCCCTGTCCCTCCATCAGAGAGGACGGCGGTCCCACCTGGCTCCCAGCTTTTTTCTTCTATCTTTGTGTCTTGTCTTTTTCTTTCTTTTATTTCTCAATCCCCAGCTCCTCTACTCAGGAACTGGACCCGCTCTCTTTCCGTGCTGGATGAGGAAAGAGAGAAACACCTACACCTTTACCAATTTAAGGGCATTCTCTTTTGTTCCAAGTGTGTTGGGATTTTTTTAAAATCATGAATGGGTTTTGAAGTTGATCAAATACTTTTTCTACATCTATAGTTCTTTAGTTCTATTAATATGGAATATTACAATTATCTGAATTCAAATGTCAAATGTTGGTTACACAGGTGCATACATTTGAATTCCTAAAATTCAAGTTCAATATTCCCCAATTAGTCATGATATTCAATGTGCTAATAATTTTGTTTAGGATTTTAGTTTTGATATTCATGGGGGACACTACTCTTGTAATTTTTTTTCTTGTAATGTCTTGTAGTATTTTGGCATAACATTTTTCCTGGCCCTACAAAATGAGTGAGGAACATTTCCTTTTCATCTTTGGAAGAATTTGTCTACTACTGGAATTATTTCTTCCTTAAATGTTTGGAGGAATTCACCAGTGAAGCCATCTGAGCCTAGGCTTTTCTTTGTTGGAAAATTTTTAATTACAGTTTCAATTTTTTTAACAAAGGTATTCTAAATGTTCTATTTTTTCTTATTTCACTTTCAGTAAATTGTGGTTTTTCAGGGAATTGATGTATATAAACTACCAAGTTTATTGGCATAAAAATGTTTATAATATCTCCTCACTGTCCTTTTAATGTCTGGGGGATCTGTGGTAAGGTTCTATTTTCATGTCAAATATTGATCATTTGTTTTCTTTCTCCCTTTTTAAACTTTCTTAATCAGTCTTAACTAGTTAGGCATTTCTCAGTTTTACTAATCTTTTCAAAGAATAAACTTTTGCCTTTTCTGATTTTCTCTTTTGTTCATCTGTTTTCTGTTTCATTAATTTCTATTCTTACCTTTATTATTTCCTCCACTCTGCTTCCTTCTAGTTTAACTCACTCTTCCTTTTCTAGCCTCTTGAGTTAGTTTAGATGACCAATTTTAAATCTTTCTTCTTGTCTAGTAGTATATGCAATCAAAGCTATACATTTCCAGCCCAGCCGGTGTGGTTCAGTGGTTGAGCGTTAACCTATGAACCAGTTCACGGTTGGATTCCTGGTCAGGGCACATGCCCATTTGCAGGCTCAATCCCCAGTAGGGGGCGTGCAGGAAGCAGCTGATCAATAATTTTCTCTCGTCATTTATGTTTCTATCTCTCTCTACTTCTTCCCTTCTTCTCTAAAACCACTAAAAATATATCTGTATATTTTTTAAAGCTATACATTTCCATCTGAGCATCACTTAAAGATATTGTCTCACAAACAAATCAATATTTTTAATCCTCACCTGAGAATATGTTTTTATTAATTTTAGAGAGAGGAAGGGAGAGAGAGATAGAGAAACTTCGATGTGGGAGAGAAACATCAATCAGTTACCTCCCATTCACAGCCCAACCAGGGATCGAACCCACAACCTAGGTCTGTGCCTTGACCAGGAATCAAACCTGCAACCTTTTGGTGTATGGGACAACGCTCCAACCAACTGAGCCACCTGGCCAGGGCCAAAACAATTACTTTTCTAAGAGTCATTCAAATTCTTTGTTTGGTACTGGATAAAAAATATTCTCCTAGAAATCAGTGAGGAGTCAAGTGGAAAAGAACACAAAGAAGCTCCATAACAGGAGGTAATGCTCCACTTACTGATGGGGGTGGGGGTTATACAGGGATGTGCGTTTGACAGAAATGCAACTCTGTGCACCTAAGTCTTGAGCTATACGATACTAGAAGGCAAGTATCAGTACCTTTTAGTAGGTGAAAAATCTATGGCTAAGAGGCCTTAACTGCGACATTAGCCAACATCACACATCTGGCCACTGAAAGAGCCAGAGTGAAGCCTATGTCATCAAAACCCATGTAGTTTGCACTCGGCCACATATTACTTTATATGTATGTATACATGCCTATACATACACATACACATACACATGCACATGCACATGCACATATAAAGAAACAGAGACAGACAGACCCCCACCAGGACGTGTTTAACATGTTGACTAACAAAATGTTTTCCATCCTGACGTGAACCCTGTGCTCCTCAGTAAGCTCACCTTATTGCCATCAAATAGACAGAGGCGCACGTGTCTGCTGAGGAGCTGGATGCTCACTCCCGGAACAGGAATCATTTTACAGCTCCAGAGGGTCAGGATCAAGGAAACACGACTTGCTCTTGACCTAATCTAAGAAAAATTAGTTATGAAAAAGGTTCACTTTTGTGACTAACAAGACAAATTCATTTTCAAAGCATCTTTTATAAATATGTAAGAAAATATACATAAGAATAATGTACAAATAACAAAAGGAAGAATTTTACAAAGAAATATACACCCACAAGAAAACTGTCAATAGTATGATTAATTTAAGTCAAAATTTTAGGGACATTTTTTATGACAATTTATATTTGAAATATTTGCACTTTGGTGGAAATGTATAAAACTGTGATGGGAAGAACCGCCATACAATCAGGTAAGATGTATGAGCTCATTCACACAGTCGCTCCTCCACAATGGGGATGAGGGCAGATGGTCACAGCATGTGTAGCTTCCAGCCAGCTCCTCCTTGGTTAATTCCAAGCACTTAGCTACATTGTTCCTTGGCTTCCTAAACAGATGTTTTGACAGAGAGAAGTCACTGACCACGGGATATGACTGCTTGGTTCACCTTCACAGGTACAGTTCAGAATGTCCATAAACAAATTTCATCTGGTTTCTAATTTAAGAACATCTTCCATTCTTTACTTTCTGCCTTATGATCATGGTCCTTCCATTTAAAGTACTTACATCATTGATAAAATAAGGCAACATCTAAAAGCCTCACCTTTTCATTTTAAGAAATGAGAGCTGGGTGTAAAATTCATAAAATGAAATGCCATTTATTCTAGTACTAGTACACTAAACAGACCAAATACAACATCTTTATTGACTTGCAATAAGGGATATTCAATACAAAGAAGGTTCCAGGCAATACTTGGGTTGAGAGGAAAAGTGGCACTAAAATTCTATGCTACTCCTCTCCACAACACCTGACCACAGTAGGTCTGTTCTCCCCTTGAGGCCCTGGGGCAGGAAGGGGAAAAAGGGGAAGATAAACAGGAAGGGGAGTGATGCATTCCAACATGGTGTAGATCTGCTAAAGAGTTGGAGAGTACAATGAAATGAAAAGTTGTCCTACTTCAACTGGGGATATAAAAATCCTTTACTCTAAGGAATCCCAAAAAAAGTATAATCAGAAAGTACTTATTCTTACTTAATTAACATAATATTAATAATAATAATAATAATAATAATTGCTGAGGCTGACCAGCAGACCCTGAGCGACAGATGAATAATTTCTCTGACACACATTTCTGTGAAAGAGAGGGCTAAGGGACTGCTTGGCTATAGGAACCAAACAGCCCCATTCACCTGCCTCCTTAGGCTTTTATTGTAGCAACAGCTTGAACTAAAATTAACTTCTAGATACTATCTGCAGGGTAAGTAGCCTTGAGAAGACACATGCATCTGCAGTGTCCTTTAAGCAAGGACATCTGAAGACTAAGCATAAAGATTTCAGTAAACACTGGGGGCTCAGACTTATTTGGAAAAGTCAAGGCAGGAGCTGCCGCCTTTGGCAAGGTCCCTTAGAGGCCCCCGACCTTTCAGAGAATCCTCCTTACAGACTTTCCCACCAAGTCCCGTGCTTCCCCACAAATAATAATGATGATGATGGTGATACTGGCTAACATTTCCTGAGTTATCATCATGAGCCAGGCTGCCCTTCACACACATAATTCTCTCAATAACCCTATGAGGCAAGTATTGCTATTATTCCCTTTTCATAGATGAAGAAACTGAGGCAGAGAATGACTGAGATAGGTACTATTTCCTTTGTAACAATAGGAGAAGAGAGCTATGGAGAATAGAAACAAAATAAATCACAAACCCAAGTTTTGTCTTAGCTATGAAACTCATTGAGTATTTCAAAATCACAGAACAGAAATAATGTTTTTGTTTTTCATAATGCATTTATCAATTTACATGTTATTGGTATACTTGCAACCATGACACAATCTGGAAAAGTTGTAACTTAGTAGCTACACTTACAGTGCCTGTCTTAGCATCCCACAGGAGATCCCTGAAGGCCAGCTGTGAAGGAGTGAGCTCTGGCTGTAAGAAGTAACTTGCTCGAAATTGATTCCCTGCAAAAATAATGTTTTATTTATTTTCTTACAAAGAAAGGAATTAAATTCAAAACCAAAAATCCATTATGCTATGCTATAAACTTAAGAAACAGACATCCAAAAGGCCAGCTGCTTCCTGGGAATGGGCTTCCTAAGACAGAGGCACCAACCAGGATTTACAGACAAAAAACAGAGGAAACACAAAGATAGAAACACATAAGAGCTGATCGCCAAGCAACTTTAAGAAAGATCTGAAAGCCTCTTAGGCCAATAACATGGACCGTGATGAAGGTGATCCATTCAAATATTTTTTGTAAGATTCAAGAAATCTGTAAATATTTTTTTGGAAATTTAGAAAAATATATAATCATTAATGTTACTTCTTTACACAAAACCATTTTGATACTGTTCTCCCAAACTTTAGTCATGAAGAACACTTATTACAAATCATGTATTCGTTGCAGAAATCATCTTTGACTTCCTACTCTGTGCCAGGTGCTATGCTAGGACCTGGAAATCCAAATGAGAACAGAGAAATGTCGCCCTGCCCTCATGCATTTACAGTTGAGTTGGGGAAACCATTTAAGAATTAAGTAGATTCCCAGCCAGGGTGACTCAGTGGTCGAGCGTTGACCTATGAACCCAAAGATTGTATTTTGATTCCTGGTCAGGGCGCATGCCCATGCTGTGGGCTCAATCCCCAGTAGGGGGCATGCAGGAGGCAGCCGATCAATGACTCTCTCTCATCATTGATGTTCCTATCTTTCTCTCCCTCTTCCTTCCTCTCCAAAACCAATAAAAATATATTTTAAAAAATAAAATAAAATGTTCTTATGGACAAATGTCAAGTACGGGGAAATCCAAGAACAAGTAAGACAACAGAAAAGGCGAATGGAGGAAACTCTTCGGAAAAGTCTTGCTGTGAAGAAAAGCAGAGAAAGGGAGGCTTGGCCTGGAAAGGAGAGGCTGGTTCTCAGAGGCGGGAGGCACTAGGCTTGCCAGTGTCACTGAGGAGGGAAGAAGTGGTGGACCTAGCTGAGAATACATGGAGGGGCTGACAATTAAGAGCCATGTTTCTGGAATAAAGGGAAGAGACTGGAGCCCAGAGTACAGGAACACAGGAAGACAGGCTGGCCTCTGATCGCATCAGGGGTCCTTCCTCCACTGTCACAGGAAAGATGAGGAAAAGATGAGCGAGCACCAATGAGATGTGAGGCTCACCATCTTTTTAAGCAACTTGTTTGGGCTAAAACAAGGAAGTTAGACATAAAGCTTAGCTAAGGTCTGTGGTGGCTGAGAGACCCCGGATTGTTACCTTCCTCCAGCAGCTGGAAGAGCATGGACGGCCTGAACCCAGCAGGAATAGCTCCCATCGTGGCCAGCACATCAACAGTGTTTATCTGCTGAAGATGCTAAAAACAAATTGATTCGCTGTTTTCATTCGTGTTTCCCTCACCTCTTACAGTATTGTCTTTATCATTATAGCAACTGCAACCCAGAAAGGAAAGCACAATGTACAGATGTTAGTGAACAAACAGAGCAATTTACCCCCAAGTTCCTGAGAGGAGGCCTTCACTGAATCCTGGCATCCCCCAAGGACCTAAGCCTCAAGCTGTGCCCAGTGGGCTGAGCCCTGTGCTCCTGCACATGCCTCATCAAAATGTCCCCCATCTTGTCCCGCCCCACAATGTACTGCCATGTAACAGATGAGTTAATATCATAAACTCACATGCACTGACAATGGCTTTTTTGTATATATGTGTACACCACACACACACAAACGCACACACACACACTCACAAGCATGTCCATGTGAGACCCAGGTTAAAACGTCAGAAAGAATAATTACTAAGCTGTTAATGGTGATTATTTATGGGGGGAGTGAATTTTCATTTTTCTATGTAATTTTTAAGTGATAAGATTATGAATAATTTCTTACTTTTTGAGGTTTCTGGAATTTTTCCTACTAACTAAAATTTAACAGTAGTCTTTAACTAAACGATAGAAAATGCAGGCAGAATCAGTGAGAGAGATTACCAAGCCCTCAAATCTACTCTTCTTACAGAAAAGATCTGATGGGGAATGCTGGTTGGAGCGCAGGCTCACTAACCAGAAGCACATGTTTCATGCTCTGTCCATCCAAGCCTGCACCCTTTCTCACATCCAATGCTCTCTTACAAAGCCCCATCCTGTTCTGATGAACTCTAGCAGAACTGTTAGGTAACAGAGTGAGACACCATTGACAAGACAGGAGGTACCAACCTCTGAGAGAGCTTTCTGGACAGCACTCCAGTGAGAATCAGTTCTGGGAGACAAAACAGTAACGTGAATGCACAGACAGGTCACACTTATTCACTTGGTTAGGCAACTTCATTAATCAAAGAACAAAGTACATAACTATCAGTAAGTCCTTTTTTTCCTTTTCCAAACTGTGAGAGAAAAGGTTTTTGGGTGTGTTTGTTTGTTTTTTAGGAAGAGGAAAGAGAGAGGGAGAAAGGGAGAGAGAAATATCAATTTGTTGTTCCACTTATTTATGCATTCATTGGTTGTTTCTTGTATGTGCCCTATCGGGGACTGAACCCACAACCTTGGCCTATCGGACGATGCTGTAACCAACTGAGCTACCCAGCCAGGGCTGTCAGTAAGTTCTGAAAACCTAACATTATCCAGATGTAGCCAAGAAAGAACAATCACAAAAATAAAGTAGCAATGATCTTTAAGCAAACAGTAATATGAAAAGCACTGTTCACAAACTGCAAGTTGTCTCTTACCAAAAAAATCTTGAATTATTTACAATGATAAAAATAAACAAAGTTTCCCAAACCTTTAATTTATTTTACTTGGATATCCCCTCAGGCCTTGGTACCTATGCTCAGCTTGTGCTCCCTGTGCTATCTCTTCTGCCACCTCCACATCGCCTTCACTGCCTTCTTCACTTGACTCGTGGCATTCTTCTTTATGATGGGGCTGAAAAATGATTGTAATATAAGGCACTTTTCTTACCTAATGCAAAAATCAACCAATACAATGACTTTCAGAGAGACTTGAGTATAGATGGGAATTTACATGAGGGGCATATAAAAAATCAGTGGGAAGAAGATTTCAACATGTGGTTGATCGTTTGGAAAATTACAAGGATAGAGGTAAAGAGAAAGTTTAATCAAAATACATTCCAGATAGAATTTATTCAAATGAAAAAACAAGGAAGTAAAGGTACAAACAAAAGAACTCAGGAGAAACCAAGATGGCAGCATAGGTAAACACCTAAACTGCTGCCTCGCACAACAATTTCAAAACTGCAACTAAAAGACAGAACGGACACCATCCAGAACCACAGGAAAGCTGGCTGAGTGAAAATTCTACAACTAGAAGGAAAGAGGAAAGCTCACAGAGAATTGGAGGTACGGCAAAGGGGCTTTGTGCGCGCAGAGAGGAAGGGCGGCTGAGAGCCTGGCTGACTTTCTCTGGCGGAAGGGGGAAGGAAGCCTCCGACCGCACTGAACCCCAGTTCTGACTGCACTGAACCCCAGTTCCGGGTGAACCCCTGGGGACCCACGCTCTTACGGGGGAGTCTGGACTCTCGGGCGGAGACTCGAGCTGGGAAAGGCAGAAGTCTGAAGGCGCACACGGGCCAGTGCGCACAAAGGCTGCGGAGGTTGCCACAGGCTTTCCCTAGTGGAAGGGAGTCAGAGGATTCTGACTGCAGTGAACCCCAGTTCCAGGCGAGCCCCTGGGGACCCACGCTCTTGTGGGGGGAGTCTGGACTCTCAGGCGGAGACTCGAGCGGGGGAAGGCGGAGGACTGAAAGCGCACATGCGCGCAAGGGCAAGGCTGACAGGAAGCCAAAACTGAGACTCCACCCCATCCAAGCTGAGCACAGAGGCTATTGCAATTTGGCAAGTCTAATCCTATAAGGCTGTCTCCAGCACCGAACTTCTCCCAGCATAGACACAGCTGATCCTTACAGCCAACTGGCCCGGAGGTGAATTCTTCCCAGTGATACCAACAACAATAAAGACTTAATTACAACAAGGCTGTACACACAGTCCACAAAGGGGTGCACCAAGAGTGTCCACCTCAGGTTAACTGGGGAAGCAGACCCACTGGGCCATATTGGAAACCTAGCACAAATATCTACCTTACCAACTCAGGGAATCAATGAAAATGCGGGGTCAAAGAATCAGATCACAAACGAAAGAAATGGAGGAAAACAAACGACTTGATATAGAATTCAAAACCACGGTTATAAGACTTTTTAAGAATATCCTAGAAAAGGCCGATAAATATAATGAGACCCTCGAAGATATGAAAAAGGACCAACTAGAAATTAAACATACACTGACTGAAATAAAAAATATTATACAGAGACCCAGAAACAGAATAAAGGAACCCAAGAATCAAGTCAAAGAATTGAAATACAAAGAAGCAAAAAACACTCAACCGAAAAAGCAAAAACCAAAAAAAAAAATCCAAAAAGTTGAAGATAATGTAAGAAGACTCTGGGACAACTTCAAGCATACCAACATCAGAATTATGGGGGTGCCAGAAGAAGAGAGAGAGCAAGATACTGAAAACCTATTTGAAGAAATAATGACCGAAAACTTCCCCCACCTAGTGAAAGAAATAGACTTACAAGTCCAGGAAGCCCACAGAACCCCAAACAAAAGGAATCCAAAGAGGACCACACCAAGACACATCATAATTAAAATGCCAAGAGCAAAAGACAAAGAGAGAATATTAAAAGCAGCAAGAGAAAAACAGTTAATTACCTACAAGGGAGCACCCATACGACTGTCAGCTGACTTCTCAAAAGAAACTATGCAGGCCAGACGGGAGTGGCAAGAAATTTTCAATGTGATGAATAGCAAGAACCTACAACCAAGATTACTCTACCCAGCAAAGCTATCATTCAGAATTGAAGGGCAGATAAAGAGCTTCACAGATAAGAAAAAGCTGAAGGAGTTCATCACCACCAAACCAGTATTATATGAAATGCTGAAAGGTATTCTTAAAGAAGAGGAAGAAGAAAAAAGTAAAGAGAAAAATTATGAACAACAAATACATATCTATCAACAAGCGAACCTAAAAATCAAGTGAATTAAAAACCCGAGGAACAGAATAATCTGGTGAATATAATAGAATCAGGGGCATAGAAAGGGAGTGGACTGATAATTCTCAGGGGGAAAGGGGTATGGGGGGTTCATGAAGAGAATGGACAAAAATCATACACCTATGGATGAGGACAGTGGGGGGGGAGGTAAGGGCAGAAGGTGGGGTGGGAAATGGGTGGAGGGGAGCTATGGGGTGGAAAAGGAGAAATAATTGTAATAATCTGAATAAAGATTTATTTAAATTAAAAAAAAAAAAAAAAAAAGAACTCAAACAGCATTAGGAGAAAATAATCCTGAGATGGAGAAGCCATTTCCAATTATGATGCCCAAACCAGAAATCATACAGGAAAAGAAACACTGACAGACTTAACTACATAAAAAATAAATGTGGTTGAAAATCAACAAAGAAAACACCTGTCACAAATTTTCAAGAATTAATATCCTTATTATTAAAATATTACAAAAATGCCAATAAATCAGTAAGAGTTTTAAAAATCCCTTATAAAAATGGTCAAAAGAACTGAAAGGCAATTTACAAAGAAGAAACAGAAAAGGTCGTAAAGCATATGACATGAAGCTCAGGTCCATGAATGCAAATCAAAACAATCACAAGCCCTGCTGGTGTGGCTCAGTGGTTGAGCATCTACCTATGAACCAGGAAGTTACAATTGGATTACTGATCAGGGCACATGCCCGGGTTGTGGGCAATACCCAGTAGGGAGCATGCAGGAGGCAGCCAATCAATGATTCTCTCTCATCATTGATGTTTCTGTCTCTCTCTCCCTCTTCCTTCCTCTCTGAAATCAATAAAAATATATTTTAAAAAACAATCACAAGCCTTTTTTGCCATTACACTGGCAGGAAGACTGGTGATGGCCATGACTGCAAATGTGTGGGAAGCATGTTCTCTTGACACTGCGGTGGGGAACAAGTAGGCCTAACTTTCTGAAAGGCAAAACAGTAAATTAAGTCAAAATGTAAAGGTCAAGCCCTCTGAACCAGCACTGAGCATCTGGGGCTCTACCAGGGAACAATGAGGGAGTTTACAAACTCGCCTGATAGACGGAGCTTCACAGAGGCTGCGGGGGGTCTGCCGCTGAACCTCCACCTCCTCCTTTCTTTTTTTTTTTTCTTTAAATATTTTTTACAGAGAGAAAGAGAGAGGGATAGAGAGTTAGAAACATCGATGAGAGAGAAACATCAATCAGCTGCCTCCTGCACACTCCCTACTGGGTATGGGCCCGCAACCAAGGTACATGCCCTTGACCAGAATCGAACCTGGGACCCTTGAGTCCGCAGGCCGACGCTCTAGCCACTGAGCCAAACCGGTCAGGGCCACCTCCTCCTTTCTAACAGAATCCCTCACTTCAGCAAGGAGCCAGCAGAGAGACTACAGTTTCCAAGCCCTTCTTGCTGCTAGATGTTGAAAAGAACTGGAAATAGTCTTAAAAAGATGGAAGTTTGGGCATTTTGACATCTTGTTCCCTTTCCTCCTATTTTACTGTTAGGAACTGTTAAAAGATCTAGCAGCCAACTTAACCTACAGAGACAACCCTGGGAGAGCTGCCCCCACTGCCCAGAGGGAAACATTAGCTGGGGCCTCAGCACCCTTTGACTGCTACCTCCACCTTTTGCCAAGCGCGAGAGAAATCTGCTATCTAACTTAAGCCACTATTTGGGGATCTCTTGTAACTCATAATGGAAGCTAACCATAGCTTCTTCACCACAAAATTGATAGCTGTGATAGGCAGAAACAACCTGAATGTCCACTTGTGAAGCTGGAAGACACTGCTGACATTGAAAA
The DNA here is from genome assembly GCF_963455305.1 of Plecotus auritus. NCBI lineage: Eukaryota > Metazoa > Chordata > Mammalia > Chiroptera > Vespertilionidae > Plecotus > Plecotus auritus. Next base: position 111,748,127 of record NC_137782.1, on the reverse strand, counting down.
GATGAGCCAGACCCATTGTGGGATAGGACAGCCACTCGCCTCCTGTAGCTGCTGCAACTCCTCCAAAATGAGATGCACTATTTACCAGTAAGTATAAAATACACACAGGAATTCGAACTTAGCATAAAAAAATAATTTTTTACTATTGATCAGATGTTGAAATGGTACTATTTTTGATATGTTGAATAATATACAATATATTATTAAAAATCATATCACCTGTTTCTTTTTTACTTTTTTAAATATGTGGTGTAATGAAAAATATATATTTGGTCTTTATTCCCAGTTCTTGGCAAGAGTTCCTAAAACCCTTGGAATGTCCTGACTGACAGAAGTGTCCTGTTCTTCATAACCATACTTGAGTTTATGCTAATGCGGTGATGGGAGGGGGTGCTGTTTGCCAGAGAAACCAACCCTGTGATTAGAGGACTGGAACTTTCACCACACCCTTCCCCACTTCAGGGAGGGGAGAGGATCTGGAGAGGGAATTCAGTCACCAATGGCCAAGGCTTTAATCTCATGTCCACATAATGAAACCTCTATAAACCCCCTAAAGGACGGGGTTTAGGGAGCTTCCGGGTGGGGACCACTTCCAAGTGCTGGGGGGTGTGGCACACAGAGCGGGCATGGAAGTCCCAGGTCCCACTCCCTCCACCTCCCACACCCTGGGCACCTCTTCCTGAGTCGGGTCCTTCATAATAACCTGATAAACACAAGTAAGCTGTTTTCCTGAGGTCTGTGAGTCCCTAGCAAATTCTCAAAGCTGAGGAGGGCTGTAGGAACCACCGAATTTATAGCTGTTACTCACAAATACAGGAGGCTCCCAGGACTTGAGACTGGCATCTGAAATATTTGTGGGCTGAGTCCTTACCTGGGGCGTCTGCTAATTCCAGAAGTTAGTGTCAGAACTGAATTGAACTGTTGGACCCCTGGTTGGTTTCAGACAATTGGTGTGGAAAACAACACTTATTTGGTTTTAGGGAAAACCACATAGTTGGTTAGAAGTGGTGTCAGGGGAAAAAAGACATCTCAGTGTGGTTACTAGAAAAATCTTAATTATATTTATAGTTTGCATTAGATTTCTATTAAACAGCACTGATCCCAACAGATTATCTATGTGTATTGTCACAGAAAATGACCACGCTATTTCATGAAATATGAAAAACAATAGGTCACAAACATGAATGTAGAGTATGTTCATATCCTAGTTGGGATCATATATGCGTGGAAGTAAACACAAAGTTAACTGTGGTTTTGCTTTACAACAAATAATAAACCTCGATTAATTTTTATGACCAGCACGAACCCACAGCATCTTGATTGTGAGATGACATTGTAGGCCTCACCTGCATGAGAACACTCACAGATCCCAGGACTCTTAGCACACAATATATCCCCATGCCCTGTTCCTCAAAATTAAAGTGAATTCTACACATCAAGTAATTCAATAGTCAGTTGATCCAAGAATAAAGCTTAACTTTTATGAAAAATGAAAAGGTGTTGAAGGAGGAAAGGAAAGAATAAGCAAAAATACTAACCTCCAGGTAGGTTCTGGGAACGAGACCTTTGTTTCCTTTGGCATTTTTAGCCATCCACCAACCATCAGGGTGTTTTTCAATTATAAGGAGAATTTCCCCTTTCTTAAAGAAAAACAAAGTAAAAAAAAATTAATTAAATTTTACTCTTAAAATAAGAATTACCAACATTAAAACTATTTTTAAAAATATAATGAAGGATAAAAATCGTATGGTCATATCAATAGATACAAGAAAAGCATGTGACAAAATCCAGCACCCACTTATGATAAAAACTCTCAGCAAAGTGGAAATAGAGGGGACATATCTCAACAGATATGGCAAACTCACAGCCAACATCATACTCAATGGGAAAAACTAAAAGCATTTCCCTTAAGATCAGGAACAAGACAGGGATGTACACTTATACCACTCTTATTCAACATAGTACTGGAAGTCCTAGCCACAGCAACCAGACAAGAAGAAATAAAAGGCATCCAAATTGGAAAGGAAAAAAGAAAACTGGCATTATTTGCAGATGACATGATACTGTATGTAGAGAACCATAAGATTCTACCATAAAACCACTAGAACTGATAAATTAATTCAGTAAAGTAGCAGGACACAAAATATTCAGAAATCAGTTGTATTTTTATACATCAACTAGAGGCCCAGTGTACAAAAATCATGCACTGGATTGAGGGGGAGGGGTCCCTCAGCCCGGCCTGTGCCCTCTTGCAATCCAGGACACCTCGAAGGATGTTCGCCTGCTGTCTTAGGCCCACTCCCCGCAGTAGTCGGACATCCCTCTCACAGTCCGGGACCCCTTGCCCCTCACCGCCCACCTGCTCACTGCTCCTTCCTTAGCACTGCCATGGAGGCAGGAGAGGCTCCCACCACCACTGCTGCGCTTGCTTCTGGCTAAGCAGCACTGCGGAAGTGCACTGACAAACAGGGGGCAGTTCCTGCATTGAGAGTCTGCTCCCTGGTGGTCCGTGTGCCTCATAGTGACCGGTCGTTCTGGTCATCCTGCCATAACGGTCACTTAGGCTTTTATTATATACTAGAGGCCCACTGCACAAAATTCGTGCACTGGTAGGGTCCCTAGCCGTTGCCAGCTGCCAGCTGGGACTTCTCTCCCTTCCCCCGGCCGGCCTGCCCCCTGGTTGAACTCCTGGAAGAATTGTGATTGAGGGGACAATTTGCATACTATGCCTTTATTATATAGGACTAGTAGACTAGAGGCCCAGTGCATGACATTCGTGCACTGTGAGGTGGGGGGCGTCGCTCAGCCCCGCCTGCACCCTTTCACAGTCCAAGAGCCCTTGGGAGATGTCTAACTGACAGCTTAGGCTCGCTCCCCACAGGGAGCCTAAGCTGCAGTCGGACATCCTTAGTGCTGCTGCAGAGGTGGGCCACTGCGCTCTCCGGCCATCAGCCCAGCTTGTGGCTGAACAGCACTCCCCATGTGGGAGCACACTGACCACCAAAGGGAAGCTCCTGCATTGAGCATCTGCCCCCTGGTGTTCAGTGTGCATCATAGTGACCGGTCGTTCCACCGTTAGGTCGATTTGCATATTAACCTTTTATTATATAGGACTAGAGTTCCGGTGCACAAACTCATGCATGGGTGGGGTCCAGCCGGCCCGCCCCTATGGGGGCCCATTGGGCTGGGCCAGCAGAGGGAAGGGGCCATGGGCAGTTGGTCAGCTGCCCCCGCCCCTGATCGAGGGGGACCATTCAGGGGCGGGGCCATCTGGGGGGAGGGGCCATGAGCGATTGGCTGGTTGGCCCTGCCCCCAATCAGGGTATTGGGGCCAATCTGGGTGGGGCCAGCTGGGGGAGGGGCCGTGAGCAGTTGGCCGGCTGGCCCCACCCCCAATCGGGGTGTTGGAGGCCAATCATGGGGTGGGTGCCGGCCAGAGTGGGAGGCGATGAGGGCCTAGATGAGGCCAGTTGGCTGCTGCAGCGTGTGTCATAGCCACCAGTAGTTCCGGTTGTTCTGGTCATTGCGTAATTCTGGTCACTGGGCTTTTATATAGATAGATAGATAATGAACTATCAGAAAGGGAAACTAAGAAAATAATCCCATTTACAATTGCATCAAAAAAATAACTAGAAATAGCCCTAGCCAGTTTGGCTCAGTGGGTAAAGCATCGACCTGTGGACTGAAGGATCCCGGGTTCAATTTTGGTCAAGGGCAAATGCCTTGGTTGTGGGCTTGATCCTCAGTGTGGAGTGCAGAAGGCAGCCAATCATTGATTCTCTCTCATCATTGATGTTTCTATCTCCCTCTCCCTTCCTCTCTGAAATCAATAAAAATATTTAAAAATTTAAAAAATAACTAGAAATAAACATAACAAAGGAGGTAAAAGACCTGTACTCAGGAAATTATTAGAAACTGAATAAAGAGAAACCAAGATGGTGGCATAGGTAAACACCTAAACTGCTACCTCGCACAACAATTTCAAAACTACAACTAAAAGACAAAATGGACATCAACCAGAACCACAGAAAGGCTGGCTGAATGGAAATTCTACAACTAGAAGGAAAGAGAAAAGCACACTGAGACTCAGAGGAACTGTGGAAGGCAGAGGTACCGAGGCGCACGCACAGAGAGGGCAAGCAACTGAGTACGCGGCTGGCTTTCTTAAGCGAGAGGGAGACAAAAGCTCCTAACTGCACTGAACTCCAGTTCCCGGCAAGACTCTGGGGACCCAGACTCATTCGGGGAGAAAATGTACTGTCTGGCAGCGGGCGAAACTTGAGGGTGGCTTTCTCTCAGAGGTGTTTGCAGTGATTACCACGGGACACTGAGACAAAGGGGCCTAATAGGGCAGGGCTGACGGGAAACCAATGCTGTTTGTTCCGCCCTGAAACTCCACCCCATCCAAGCTGAGCACAGAGGCTTTTGCAAGTCGTGTCTCATAAGGGTGTCTCCAGCACAGAAGTTCTCCCAGCGTAGACACAGCTGATCCTCACAGCCAATTGGCTGGAGGTCAATTCCTCCCAGTGATACCAGCAACAATCAAGGCTTAACTACAACAAGACTGTGCGCACAGCCCACAAAAAGGTTCACCAAGAGTGTCCACCTCAGCCAAAACCGGTTTGGCTCAGTGGATAGAGCGTTGGCCTGTGGACTGAAAGGTCCCGGGTTCGATTCCGGTCAAGGGCAACTGATCGATGTTTCTCTCTCGTCGATGTTTCTAACTCTCTATCCCTCTCCCTTCCTCTCTGTAAAATATCAATAAAATATATTTAAAAAAAAAAAAAAGAGTGTCCACCTCAGGTGACTGGGGAGGCTGAGCCACTGGGACCTATAGGACACCTAGCACTCAAAGCCACTCTATCAACTCAGGGAAGCAGCCAAAATGCAGAGACAAAGAAACAGATCACAAATGAAAGAAATGGAGGAAAGCAAATGACTGGATATAGAGTTCAAAACCACGGTTATAAGGTTTTTCAAGAATTTTCTAGAAAAGGCCGATAAATTTAGCGAGACCCACAAGGATATGAAAAAAAAACAACTAGAAATTAAACATACACTGACTGAAATAAAAAAATATTATACAGAGACCCAACAGCAGACTAGAGGAATGCAAGAATCAAGTCAAAGATTTGAAATACAAAGAAGCAAAAAACACTCAACCAGAAAAGCAAAAAGAAAAAAGAATCCAAAAATTTGAAGATAGTGTAAGGAGCCTCTGGAACAACATCAAGCGTACCAACATCAGAATTATGGGGGTGCCAGAAGAAGAGAGAGAGCAAGATACTGAAAACCTATTTGAAGAAATAATGACTGAAAACTTCCCCCAACTGGTGAAAGAAATAGACTTACAAGTCCAGGAAGCGCACAGAACCCCAAACAAAAGGAATCCAAAGAGGACCACACCAAGATACATCATAATTAAAATGCCAAGAGCAAAAGACAAAGAGAGAATATTAAAAGCAGCAAGAGAAAAACAATTAATTACCTACAAGGGAGCACCCATACGACTGTCAGCTGATTTCTCAACAGAAACTATGCAGGCCAGTCAGGAGTGGCAAGAAATATTCAAAGTGATGAATAGCAAGAACCTACAACCAAGATTACTCTACCCAGCAAAGCTATCATTCAGAATTGAAGGGCAGATAAAGAGCTTCACAGATAAGAAAAAGCTAAAGGAGTTCATCACCGCCAAACCAGTATTATATGAAATGCTGAAAGGTATTCTTTAAGAAGAGGAAGAAGAAGAAAAAGGTAAAGATAAAAATTTATGAACAACAAATACATATCTATCAACAAGTGAATCTAAAAATCAAGTGAATTAAAAATCTGATGAACAGAATAATCTGGTGAATATAATAGAATCAGGGGCATAGAAAGGGAGTGGACTGACAATTCTCAGGGGGAAAGGGGTGCAGGAAGAGACTGAACAAAAATCGTACACCTATGGATGAGGACAGTGGAGGGGGGGTAAGGGCAGAGGGTGAGGTGGGAACCGGGTGTAGGGGAGCTATGGGGGGAAAAAGAGGAACAGTTGTAATAATCTGAACAATAAGGATTTATTAAATTTAAAAAAAGAAAAAGAAAAAGAAAAGAAACTGAATAAGATACAAATAAAAGGCCAAAACCGGTTTGGCTCAGTGGATAGAGCATTGGCCTGCGGACTGAAGGGTCCCAGGTTCGATTCTGGTCAAGGGCACGTAGCTTGGTTGCGGGCACATCCCCAGTAGGAGGTGTGCAAGAGGCAGCTGGTCAATGTTTCTCTCTCATCGATGTTTCTAGCTCTCTATACCTCTCCCTTCCTCTCTGTAAAAAATCAATTAAAATATATTTTTTTTTTAAAAAAGGCATCAGAATCCTGCTGGGCTGGCGTGGGTCAGTGGTTGAACATTGAACTATGAACCAGGACATCATGGTTCGATTCCCAGTCGGAGCACATGCCAGGGTTGCAGGCTGGATCCCCAGTGAGGGGTGTGCAGGAGGAAGCCAATTCTCTGTCATCATTGATATTTCAATCTCTCTCTCTCCCTTCCTCTCTGAAATCAATAAAAATATATTTTTTTAAAAAGTTACAAATAAATGGAAGCATATATTGTGCTCATGGATAAGAAGAATTAATATTGCTAAAATGTCCATACTACCCAAAGCAATCTGTAGATTCAATGCAATCCCCATCAAAATGCCAATAGTGTTTTCCACGAAAGTAGAACAAAAAAAATCCCAAAATTTATTTGGAACCACAAAATACCCCAAATACCCACAGCAATCTCAAGGGGGGCAGGAGGGGGCAGAAACAAAGTCAGAGATACACCTGATATCAAACTATAATACAAGGAAGAACAAATTTTTTAAAAAAGAAAACACATTAAAAGAAACTATCCTACAAGGTATATTAATAAAAAGAACATGAGCCTGGCTGGCATGGCTCAGTGGTTGAGCATCAACCTAGGAACCAAGAGGTCATGGTTCGATTCCAGTCAGGCACATCCTGGGTTTCAGCTTGATCCCCAGTCGGGGCTTGCAGGAGGCAGCTTATCAATGATTCTCTCTCATCATTGATGTTTCTATCTCTCTTCCGCTCTCCTTCTCTGAAATCAATAAAAATATATTTTTAAAATAATAATATCATGGTACTGGCATAAAAATAGACACATAGATCAATGGAACTGAATAGAGGGCCTAGAAATAAGTATTAATTGACTATATGGTCAATTAATATATGACAAAGGAGGCAAGACCATACAGTAGGGTAAAGTCTATTCAATAAATAGTGTTGGTTAAAGGACAGATACATGTTAAAAAATGAAACTACACCACCTTCTTACACCATACACAAGAATAAACTCAAAATGGATTAAAGATTTAATTGTTAGCCTTAGCTGGTTTGGCTCAGTATTGGCCTGCACACTGAAGGGTCCTGGGTTCAATTACAATCAAGGACAGATGCCCGGGTTGTGGGTTCAATCCCCAGTAGGCAGCATGCAGGAGGCATCCAATCAATGATTCTCTCTCATCATTGATGCATCTATCTCTCTCGTCCTCTCCCTTCCTCTCTGAAATCAATAAAAATATTTTTTAAAAATAATAATAAATACAGGAGAATATTTTTTAAAAAGACTTAAATATTAGACTCAAAACCATAAAAATCCTAGAAGAAAACATAGGCAGTAAAATCTTGAACATTTCTCAGAGCGATTATTTTTCTGATATATTGCCTCAAGCATGGGAAAAATAAATAAGTAAATAAATAAATAAACAAATGGGACTATATCAAATTAAAAAAGTTTTGTGCAGAAAAGAAAACCATCAACAAAATGAAAAGACAACCCACTGATGGAAAACATATTTGCCCATACATCTGATAAGGGGTTAATATCCAAAATTTATAAAGAACTTATGAAAATTAATACCAAAAAACAATCCAGTTAAGAAATGGGCATGCCGAAGCCGGTTTGGCTCAGTGGATGGAGCGTCGGCCTGCGGACTGAAGGGTCCCGGGTTCGATTCCGGTCAAGAGCATGTACCTTGGTTGCGGGCACATCCCCAGTGGGAGGTGTGCAGGAGGCAGCTGATCGATGTCTCTCTCTCATCGATGTTTCTAACTCTCTGTCCCTCTCCCTTCCTCTCTGTAAAATATAAATAAAATATAAAAAAAAAAAAAGAAATGGGCAAAGGACTTGAATAGACAATTCTCCAAAAAGGACATACAGATGGCCAATAGACATATGCAAAGATGCTCAATGTCACTAATCATCAAAGAGATGCAAATTAAAACCACAATGCAAATTAAAATCTCACACTTGTCTGAATGGCTAACATCAATAAATCAACAAACAAGTGTTGGTGAGGATGTGGAGAAAAGGGAACCCTTGTGTACTGTTGGTGAGAATGCAGAGTGGAAAACAGTATTTTTTCTCAAAAAATTAAAAATGGAACTACCTTATGACCCAGCAATTCCACTTCTGGGTATATATCCAAAGAAACCCAGAGTACTAATTTAAAAGAATATATGAACCCCTATGTCCACTGCAGCATTATTTACAATAGCCAAAATATGGAAGCAACTCAAGTACCAATCAATAGATGAGTAGATAAAAAAGCTATAGTACATATATACAATGGAATATTACTCAGTCATAAAAAAGAACAAAATCTTACTATTTGCAATAGCATGGATAGACATAGAGGGCATTGTACTAAGTAAAATAAGCCAGTCAGAGAAAAAAAAATACTATCTGATTCCACGTATATATGGAATCTAAAGAACAAAATAAATAAACAAACAAAACTGAAACAGACTCATAGACACAGAGAACCAATTGATGGTTGCCAGAGGAGAGAGGATTCAGGGTACTGGGTGAAAAAAGTGAAATAGGATTAAGAAGTACAAAGTAATCATTACAAAATAGTCATCAGATATAAAGTACAGCATAGGGAACATAGGAAATAATATTTTAATAACTAAGTATGGTGCCAGGTAGGCCACTGAAATATCAGGTTGGCCACTTTGTAAAGGATATGATTGTCTGACCACTATGCTGTACATCTGAAACTAATACAAAAAAATACTGAATGTGAGAAACCAAGATGGCAGCAGAGGTAAGCACGTAAACTGCTGCCTCGCACAACAATTTCAAAACTACAACTGAAAGACAGAACGGACATCATGCAGAACCACAGGAAGGCTGGCTGAGTGGAAATTATACAACTAGAAGGAAAGAGAAAAGCTCACGGAGAATCAGAGGAGCGACAAAGTGCTGAGGTACGGAGACACGCGCGCAGAAAGGAAGGGCGGCTGAGTGCCTGGCTGACTTTATCTGGCAGGAGGGGGAAGGAAGCCCCCGACTGCACTGAACCCCAATTCCGACTGCACTGAACCCCAGTTCTGGGCGAAACCCCGTGGACCCAGGCTCATACAGGGGGAGTCTGGACTGTCAGGTAGAGAGAAAGGCACATGGAAACTCGGAGACTCGGGGGAGCTGCGGCGGGCAGGGGTATGGAGGCGCGCGCATGCGAGTGCTCGCAGAAAACACAGAATGCGGAGGTTGCCACAGGCATTCCCTAGCGGAAGGGAGTCCGAAGCTCCTGACTGCACTGAACCCCAGTTCCGGGCGAGCCCCTGGGGACCCACGCTCTTACGGGGGAAATCTGGACTGTCAGGTGAAAACTGAGGGGAGCCGCAGAAGGCAGAGGTCTGGAGGCGAGGACGCAAGGGCAGGGCTGACGGGAAGCCAAGACTGTCTGCTCCGCCCTGAGACTCTGCCCCATCCAAGCTGAGCACAGAGGCTTTTGCAATTTTGCAAGTCTAATCCTATAAGGCTGTCTCCAGCACCGAACTTCTCCCAGCATAGACACAGCTGATCCTCACATCCAACTGGCCTGGAGGTCAATTCATCCCAGTGATACCAACAACAATCAAGACTTAACTACAACAAGGCTGTACACACAGTCCACAAAGGGGTTCACCAAGAGTGTCCATCTCAGGTTAACTGGGGAGGCCGACCCCCTGGGCCATATAGGAAACCTAGCACACAAAGCTACCCTACCAACTCAGGGAAGCAACGAAAATGCAGAGACAAAGAAATAGATCACAAACGAAAGAAACAGAGGGAAAAAAAATGACTGGATATAGAATTCAAAACCACGGTTATAAGGCTTTTCAAGAATATCCTAGAAAAGGCCGATAAATTTAGTGAGACCCTTGAGGATATGAAAAAGGACCAACTAGAAATTAAACATACACTGACTGAAATAAAAAATATTATACTGAGACCCAACAGCAGACTAGAGGAACACAAGAATCAAGTCAAAGATATGAAATACAAAGAAGCAAAAAACACTCAACCAGAAAAGCAAAAAGAAAAAAGAATCCAAAAATTTGAAGATAGTGTAAGGAGCCTCTGGGACAACTTCAAGTGTACCAACATCAGAATTATGGGGGTGCCAGAAGAAGAGAGAGAGCAAGATACTGAAAACCTATTTGAAGAAATAATGACTGAAAACTTCCCCCAACTGGTGAAAGAAATAGACTTACAAGTCCAGGAAGCGCACAGAACCCCAAACAAAAGGAATCCAAAGAGGACCACACCAAGATACATCATAATTAAAATGCCAAGAGCAAAAGACAAAGAGAGAATATTAAAAGCAGCAAGAGAAAAACAATTAATTATCTACAAGGGAGCACCCATACGACTGTCAGCTGATTTCTCAACAGAAACTATGCAGGCCAGTCAGGAGTGGCAAGAAATATTCAAAGTGATGAATAGCAAGGACCTACAACCAAGATTACTCTACCCAGCAAAGTTATCATTCAGAATTGAAGGTCAGATAAAGAGCTTCACAGATAAGAAAAAGCTAAAGAAGTTCATCACCGCCAAACCAGTATTATATGAAATGCTGAAAGGTATTCTTTAAGAAGAGGAAGAAGAAAAAAGTAAAGATAAAAATTATGAACAAATACATATCTATCTACAAGTGAACCTAAAAATCAAGTGAATTAAAAATCTGATGAACAGAATAAACTGGTGAATATAATAGAATCAGGGGCATAGTAAGGGAGTGGACTGATAATTCTCAGGGGAAAGGGGTATGGGGGGCGGGATATGGGAAGAGACTGGACAAAAATCGTACACCTATGGATGAGGACAGTGCGGAGGAGGTAAGGGCAGAGGGTGGGGTGGGAACCGGGTGGAGGGGAGCTATGGGGGGAAAAAGGAGAAACAATTGTAATAATCTGAACAATAAAGATTAAATTTAAAAAAAAGAATACTGAATGTAAACTGCAATTGAAAAATTAAATTAACAAAAAGTCTTAAAAGGATAATAAATAAATAAAATAAAAAGTAGAAGAGTATTATTACTCTTTTACCATTTTACTACCATGTAACTTTGGTAACAATTTCACATGACTACTGCCTATTAAATCATAACTATTACTTATTTAAATGGATTGAGTGTCCAAAAACTTAGTATCAGGAATTTGTAACACAGGTACCCAGGTAGAATCTCCTTATTCTGTTAGGTATGCAAATTGGTCCTGAGCTTAGGTTCCAGTCTTGTTTCTACCTGCCTTAAATGTAAGGTCCCCAGCCTGCTGAGCAGTAAAATCTCCAACAGCAATGTATTCTTCATCTGTTGCCTGCCGCTGAGATTCATTTTCCTGTTTCTCTTCCTCTTCCTCTTCTGTTTCTTCTTCCTCCTCACTACTTTCTTCACTTTCTTCTTTATCAACATCGTTGTCTTCTTCATCTTCTTCAGCAAAATCTTTATCTTCCTCTCTTTCGGTAAGTGCCTCAATTCTGCAAAAAAATAATTCTATTTCAAGGATCACTTGAAATAGTACTTAAGAAGAGATGAAGTATGAGTGTAACTTCTCTACATAGAAGAATTGGCCATATTTGAAACTAGCAAATAAAGAAAATAAGGAAAAAGCACGGCTAATAGTTTCTAACATCGAGCTAAGAATATGGGACTTGAAGGACTGAGTGGTGAAGGAATTATATAGCAGGAAAGTAAGTGACAGGGTAGAGCATGCGCTGGACTAGAGGCCAAGAGACTTGTAGTCTAGTCTTGGATTCATCCACTCAGCAAACTGCTTGAGCATTAGCACACAGTGCTTAGAGCACGGGCTCTGAGTTTAAATTCTGGCTCTACTCCTTCTTGCTGAGGAATAACTGTGATTTACAGGCAGTAAATCATAAGCTCCTCATTTCTCATTGATAAAGTGGAGATAATAATAGCACTTGCTTCATGAGGAGTATATAAGTTACCGACTCGCAGTGTTTGGAAGAATGTCTGCCCCTTATCACAGCAAGCTTGTAATAAAGGTCAGTGCTGATGATGCTGGTCCGTGTCAGACACAGTGGCTACAAAGGTAAGCCAGACACAATGCCCGTCCCCAAGGAGAATCTAGGAAATGGATAGTTACTCTAGAGCTCAATAGGTACTAGCGTGGAGGCACACACAGGATGCTAAGAAAACACAAGAGGGGCACCTAACTTAGACCACATGGCTGCAGATCAGGAAAGACTCAGAAATAGGTCTTGAGAGATGAGTTAGAGTTAATCAGGTAAAAGGAAGTAGCAAAGAGGGGGAGGGAAGGAGAGAGAAAGGAGGCTCAAGATCAGGGAACCTCAAGCAGGTCATGAATGGCAGGACAAGGTTTGGAGAAATGGGAGAGGTGAGGCTGCGAAGAGGTGAGCAGAATGTAGCCAGGTGAGCGCCATCTGTAAGGCAGTCCTAAGATGAAGTGAGGGAAGGGCAGCATCTGCTCCGCACTTTAGAAAGATGGCTACACGTGGGGAACAGACTGGAGGAAGGGCTAAAGGAAAGGTCGCTGTGAAGAGTGATACAGGGCCACAGTATGGACTAAGAAAACAGCATTAGGGAGGAAGAGTAAGACTTTTTGGAAAGATGAAGGAGGTAAAATGAAAGGTGAGGGAAGCGAGAGGAGTGCAAATAATACTGACTGGGATATGTTGCTAAATCTCTGAGCGTTACTTATTCATTCAACATTAGCAAAGTCATCAAATGTTTACAGGACTATTGTGTGACAGACACTGTGTGCTTGGGAGACGACAACAAAACAGAGACCTTTGCTCTCCTACAGCTTACATTAGGGAAACTTACCTTTAAAACGGTCATGTTTAAAAAAAAAAAAAAAACGGTCATGTTTAGGATTTCATTTTATTGTTTATGTTGGTTTTCTTAGCTACTTCTTTATCTTATTTAGTAGTGATTGCTCTAGGTTTTACAATATGCATCCCTAACTTATCATAGTCTAACCTGAATTAATATTACATTTCACCCAAAATGAAAGACCTTTAAGATGATATCCCATGTACCTTCCGGCCCTTTTAGCTACTCCTGTGCCTCTGTTGTCACATATTGACTTCTGCATAGAGTTGATCCTTACTATTTACAGATTCCGTATTTGTAAATTCACCTACTTGCTAAAATGTATCTGGTAACCCCCAATCAACACTTGCAGTGCTTCTGTGTAGATGCACAGATGAGTGCAAAGCAGCAAAAAGTTCAAGTTGCCCAATGGACAGGCTCACAGCTGAGGTTGAACAAGGCGACACTCTGCCTTCTTTTTTCAGCTCTTGGATTGAAAACAAGTATCCTTTTTACAGTCTATTTAGTGCCAGGAATTTTGCACTTTTGTGCCTTTTGTTGGCAATTCTATCATTTAAAGTGGCCCCAAACATACTGCTGAAGTGCTGTGTAGTATTCGTACAAAGACTACAGCAGAAAGTGTCAGATCTCATGGGAGGGGGAAAGAAGGGAAGTCACAACTTTGCCCTCAGGTAATTTATCATCTAGTTGGGGAACAAAGCCGAGATCTGAAAAGTAAATAAACAAATGTGTGAAAATGTATGAAAATACAGATGCTGCCTTTAATGTCAATGTTCATATGTAAAAAAAAAATTATCTGGATCGTCTACTTGCATACGTTCTCCTAACTATTCTTTGAAAGCTGGAGGCAGAAACATGCGCTGCTTCCTGCTGGAGAGGAGGTAACAGCCTTTGCAAAGTAGAAAGGAACCTGATAGTGTAAACAAACCAAATTTGTAGGAAGCAGAAAGGAACATATCAACTATTCAGAGTCTTCAAATGATGTTCCCTTATTTTTATGCTGTATCCTGGGATAATGCTAAGGATGGATGTGCAAGGACTCTAGAACTCCCACTGATTTCCAGTACTGAGAAGGACAAAGTAGCTGGTATTGGACTTAACCTTCTAACCAGAAACAGCTCTAAAATATACAACATGTCTGTTTGACATCACTGAACATCACCCAAGCAGGACTGAGGTCTTCTGCATGACTCCTGGGCTCTCACACTGTCTACTGTGCTCTGTGACCAGTGTCCGCTGATTATCCTGTTACAGCCACTTGTTTATATCTGTACTGTTGTGTCTGTATCCAAATACTAAAACTGGTGACCTCATATCTGAAAGAAGGAAGGGAAGAAGCATACTCAGTTCTACTTTCTCTGCTTATGGACACGGCAAGTTCCTGCAGTTGGTGGGTCAGGTTGTCCAAGAGACTGAGCTCCTCCTCCTTTTTCTGATGATAGTTTCCAACAGGTGCAGGTTCATCGGCCTGGAGAGAACATGAGTCCATTTCACTGAAAAATGTATTTGTTTTCTATTGCATTTACTTAAAAAAAAAAAGACAACTCCTATACATGCTAGAAGACAAAGTAAATAGCAGTATGAGACTAGGCCTCCCTTAGGCAAATAAGATGAAAAGAAATGTAGATAATTAGTTAGAATGTAAACCAAACGAAAAATTAAATTACTTGCTTTTTGTTTTGTTCCCTTCTAGGTCCTGCAGACACTCTGCAGTGGGAAGGGCTACATCCCAGGCAGATGGCTTTGTCATAAAGTGGAGCCCCTCCCAAGCACCCCCACCCGGGCAGTGAGATGGGAAAGCTGCTCCGCCTCTGGAGCCTGTTTCCGCATCTGTGAAACGGGTCCGCAGGTTCCCAAATGGATAGTCGGTCTGCATGGAAACATCTGTGAAACAGATGTTCTGGGATATGAGTGTCTGTAATACTTACTTTGTTTAATTTCTGAAGAGCATTTTTATTTTCATCGATTGCCTGTTTTAATTGGATACACCTAAATTTTTAAAAAGAGAGAAAAAAATATTGATTTTTCTATTGTCAAAACCAAAAAGTTAGTCTATAAAATCATACATTAGACTTTAAGCAGGCAAGGCAGTTAGTGATTATATGGCTTACTAGAGGCCTGGTGCATGAAATTTGTGCACAGGGGGGAGGGGCGGACGGGATGTGTGTCCCTCAGCCCAGCCTACACCCTCTCCAATCTGGGATCTCTGTCACAATCCAGGACTGCTGGCTCCCAACCACTCGCCTGCCTGCCTGCCTGATTGCCCCAACTACTTCTGCCTGCCAGCCTGATCACCCCCTAACCACTCCCCTGCCAGCTTGATCGACGCCTAGCTGCTCCCTGCTGGCCCAATCGCCCCTAACTGTCCTCCCCTGCCAGCCTGGTCGCCCTTAACTGTCCTCCCCTGCAGACCTGGTCGCCCCCAACTGCCCTCCCCTACTGACCCAGTCACCTCTAACTGCCCTCCCTTGCCAGCCTGTTTGCCCCTAACTGCCCTCCCCTGCTAGCCTGGTCACCCCCAACTACCTTCCCCTGTAGGCCTGGTCGCCCCCAACAGCCCTCCCCTGCAGGCCTGGTCCCCCCCAACTGCCCTCCCCTGCAGGCCTTGTCCCTCCCAACTGCCCTCCCCTGCAGCCCTGGTCCCCCCCAACTGCCCTCCCCTGAAGGCCTGATTGCTCTCAACGGCCCTCCTCTGCCGGCCATCTTGTGGTGGCCATCTTGTGTCTACACAGGGGCAGCCATCTTGTGTGTTGGAGTGATGGTCAATTTGCATATTACCTCTTTATTATATAGGATTATTATTTAGGATGTTTAAAAATACACATGTAGCCCGGCTGGTGTTGCTCAGTGGTTGAATGTCAATCCATCAACCAGGAGGTCCCATTTCAGGCTCAATCCCCAGTGAGGGGAGCAGGGGCAAGCCAGAGGCAGCCAATCAATGATTCTCTCTCATCATTGATGTTTCTATCTCTCTCTCTCTTTCTCTCCCTTTCCCTCTCTGAAATTATTAATAACATTTTTAAACTGTAGAAAACCTTATATGAATAGGCAAATATGTCATAAATATTTTAAATAAATAAATATACACACGTAAATAAAATGCACATATAAATGCTTTTCCACCCATTAGCCTGGCATCCTCCCAGCCCAGCTCTGAGGCACACAGATATGAAAACCAAAGCTGGAAAGCTAAGTGACTCTGGCTTCAGGGTCCTGCCTCTAAAATAAGGATAGCACTGGATTGAAATGCTTCTCCACAAGCCTAGGACCCAGCCAAGAGGACACTAAGAATGAGGATAAGGCTAACAGGTAGTGTGCACCAAGCAGGATGCTAGGCAGTTTACAGGCATCGCCTCATTCGACCCTCAGAACCACCCTCCCTCCAGATGGAGAAAGTGAGGTTCTAAAAGGTGAGCACAGGCTGTCAATGGGAGAGTAACCACATGGAGGCAGAGCGGAGGACCGCACAGCGGTCTTTTCCCATCACAGGGCTCATTCCCTTTGACCTTGGCCTGTCCATTCACCTAGGGTTTAGGTATTCCACAGACAGCTCATAGCATTTAGCTTAAGCCTTAGACATCCAAGTGAGAAATACAGTATAATCACCACCAAAAATGGCTACAGCTAGGGCTTGCTTTATATATTAGTATGTTATTTATATTATCGTGTATTATATAAATTAAATCATGTCCATAACATCTAAGCTATACAGAGGGAAATAAGTCTTAGGGCAATCTAAGCTCTTTCTATTATGCAGGGAGAGAGTGAAGACACTGATTAAGTTTAGATTCAGTAGCCCTAACCGGTTTGGCTCAGTGGACAGAGCGCCGGCCTGCAGACTGAAGGGTCCCGGGTTGGATTCTGGTCAAGGGCATGTACCTTGGTTGCGGGCCCTTCCCCAGTGGGGGGCGTGCAGGAGGCAGCTGATCAATGTTTCTCTCTCACCGATGTTTCTAACTCTCTATCCTTCTCCCTTCCTCTCTGTAAAAAATCAATAAAACATATTAAAAAAAAAAGTTTAGATTTCGTTAAGGCCCTTCTATAAGTCTTTGACTATTAAATAAGCCTGTTTACGTACATAAAGCCTGACAGTTAGCTCCCCTTTCTCTTACCTCACCCCTCACTGCTCTCCCTCCTTACCTGGGCACTCTTCTCTAAAAAAAAAATTAATGAATGACCTGGTACTGTGGGCTCCTCAGGCTAAAGGCTCATTCCCAGCCCCTGCAAATCCCTGCCCACACACAGAGGACTTCATTCTCAGCAGGGAGTACTAGTAGGAAGGAGACCTAGATATACAGCAGTAGAAAATCCTATAAGGCTCTCTAGACTAATCAACCTAGTCCCTCACCTATAATAATAAAAGCATAATATGCTAATTAGACCAGACGTTCTTCCGGACGAAGCCGGGCTGCGAAGGAAGCCCGGGTCGCCAGTGCCTGTTGGTGGCTGGAGGGAAGCCCAGGTCCCGGGTGCCAGAGGGAAGCCAGTGCTGGAAGCCGGGGGAAGGAAGGCCTACTCTTGCACAAATTTCATGCATCAGGCTTCTAGTTCTTAAATAAAAATGGATAACCCAAGGACCACCAGAAGTAATAAAGAAAACCAGCAACATGGAAGATAAAATTTAAGACTCACCAACATTAAATAAAGACAACTCAGAGAACAGAAGAAAACTTTTTAAAAATATCCTAATCATGAAAGTAGTGAGATCATCTGAAAACAGAAGCATGATCTTATGAAAAAGAGCAAGAAAAAACACAAGTTGCCAATGTGTCTGCTAAAATCAAACATTCCATAGGAAGTTAAAGAAAAATCAAGAGAATCTCCAGGCGAAAACAAAAAGACACAGAAACAAAAACTATTAATGGGGAGATAAGAGACCAAGAAAACAGTTCAGGAGGCTCCCTGACTCAAAGCTGTTTCAGGAAGAAAAAGACACACAAAAGTAAAAAACTTACCTTTTAATAAAAGAAAATCCCCTGGAGCTCATGAGAGACATGAGTTTTCAAACTGAAAGGATGCACTGGGCCCTGGCCAGGTGGCTCAGTAGGTTGGAGCATTGTCACATGCACCAAAAGGCTGCCAGTTCGATTCCTGGTCAGGGCGCATATGGGAGGCAACCAATCGATGTTTCTCTTTCTCTCAAATCAATTTTTAAAAAACATATTGTCATGTGAGAATTTAAAAAAAAATAAGACACAATGAATATTGAGCAAGATAAAAACCATAAAGACATTGTGATAAAATTTCAAAACATCCAAGCTGAAGAGAGAAGCTAACAGGTCAGTTAGAAAGGAATGGTCATCAAACTTAGCATCACTAGATGCGAAGAAACCTGACAATGTCTTCAAAGGTTTAAGTAGAAATTATTTTTACATTATCTCCCTCCAGCCAATTATTAATCAAACATACAGGCTAAAATACATTTTCAGACATACAAATCTCAATGTGAATCTTTAAAATAGCTGTGAGGAGGTCTTTTTATACACAGAGAAGGCTATTTTATGGTTATTTGGGTTTAAAAATAATTAGTTTATTAAAATAAAATTTAAAAACCTAGTTTTTCCTGGAGCTTCAAATTCAGCCTATAAATCTTATTCTATTTTTAAGCCTAGTAAAGCAAGTACAATCACCTTCACTTTTTCTTTCACTATTGTTTAACTCAACTCGACCTAAATTCCTTAAACAATCAATCCTACTAATAAATGTAGTTAATTAAATCCCCTTAGACATTTTAAAATTCATATAAACTTAATTTTGCTTTTAATCACTTTGAATGCCTGACTTTAGTAAGTTTTTCAAATGATTCTAATGAATCATTTAAACTAGTAGAATGAATCTCTAATGTTCTTTGGGATGTTATAAACTCTTTAAATACCCCCAAACACACAGATTATCTTAATGATGTCCTAAACAATACAAAAGTATTAATAATCTAATTCAATTTAGTTCATTATGACTATACTAGGGGCCCGGTGCATGAAATTCGTGCACTTGGGAGGGAGGGGTCCTCAGCCCAGCCTGTGCCCTCTTGCAGTCCAGGAGCCCTTGGTGGATGTCCAACTGATGGCTTAGGCCCGCTCCCCATGGGAGAGGCTCCTGCCACCACCGCTGCACTTGCCAGCAGTGAGCCCGGCTCAGGGCTTCTGGCTGAAAGGCGTTCCCCCTGTGGGAGCACAATGACCACCAGGGGCAGCTCCTGCATTGAGCGTCTGCCCCCTGGTGGTCAGTGCGTGACATAGTGACCAGTCGTTCCGCTGCTTGGTCGATTTGCATATTAGCCTTTTATTATATAGGATTACATATTACTTTAATGTCTCATTTCCCAATATATGACTGCCACTTTTTAAAGTATGTTTAGGCTGCCTGGCTGGTGTGTCTCAGTGGCTGAGCATCAACCTATGAACCAAGAAGTCACAGTTCGATTCCTGGTCAGGGCACATACCCGAGTTGCAGGCTAGATCCCCAGCAGTGTGGGGTATGCAGAAGGAAGCTGATCAATGATTCTCTCTCATCATTGATGTTTCTATCTTTCTCTCTCTCTCCCTTCCTCTCTAAAATTAACAATAAAAATATATTAAAGTATGTTTAGGCTAAAAATTTACAGTCTTTTGGTATTACCCAAACTATTTAAATATTTGTAGAAAAAGTAAATGCCTATTTTTTCAATAGTTTATCAGTATTACTACTGAGTCCACAAACTATGAGAATAACAAAAAACCTACTCTTTTACTTCTTCTTAAATTCCAATTATTGAATCATAAATGGTACTCCATTTGAGATGATATTTTATGCAGAATATTTGGTGAATTATATTGAATTGGAGTATGATTTCTTCAGAGTTCTTTTTTTTTTAAATAAATCTTTATTCAGATTATTACAATTATTTCTCCTTTTTCCCCCCATAGCTCCCCTCCACCCATTTTCCACCCTACCTTCTGCCCTTACCTCCCCCCCACTGTCCTCATCCATAGGTGTATGATTTTTGTCCATTCTCTTCATGAACCCCCCATACCCCTTACCCCCTGAGAATTATCAGTCCACTCCCTTTCTATGCCCCTGATTCTATTATATTCACCAGATTATTCTGTTCCTCAGGTTTTTAATTCACTTGATTTTTAGGTTCACTTGTTGATAGATATGTATTTGTTGTTCATAATTTTTCTCTTTACTTTTTTCTTCTTCCTCTTCTTTAAGAATACCTTTCAGCATTTCCTATAATACTGGTTTGGTGGTGATGAACTCCTTCAGCTTTTTCTTATCTGTGAAGCTCTTTATCTGCCCTTCAATTCTGAATGATAGCTTTGCTGGGTAGAGTAATCTTGGTTGTAGGTTCTTGCTATTCATCACATTGAAAATTTCTTGCCACTCCCGTCTGGCCTGCATAGTTTCTGTTGAGAAGTCAGCCGACAGTCGTATGGGTGCTCCCTTGTAGGTAATTAACTGTTTTTCTCTTGCTGCTTTTAATATTCTCTCTTTGTCTTTTGCTCTTGGCATTTTAATTATGATGTGTCTTGGTGTGGTCCTCTTTGGATTCCTTTTGTTTGGGGTTCTGTGGGCTTCCTGAACTTGTAAGTCTATTTCTTTCACCAGGTGGGGGAAGTTTTCGGTCATTATTTCTTCAAATAGGTTTTCAGTATCTTGCTCTCTCTCTTCTTCTGGCACCCCCATAATTCTGATGTTGGTATGCTTGAAGTTGTCCCAGAGTCTTCTTACATTATCTTCAACTTTTTGGATTTTTTTTTTGCTTTTTGCTTTTTCGGTTGAGTGTTTTTTGCTTCTTTGTATTTCAATTCTTTGACTTGATTCTTGTGTTCCTCTATTCTGTTTCTGGGTCTCTGTATAATATTTTTTATTTCAGTCAGTGTATGTTTAATTTCTAGTTGGTCCTTTTTCATATCTTTGAGGGTCTCATTATATTTATCGGCCTTTTCTAGGATATTCTTAAAAAGTCTTATAACCGTGGTTTTGAATTCTATATCCAGTCGTTTGTTTTCCTCCATTTCTTTCGTTTGTGATCTGATTCTTTGACCCCGCATTTTCACTGATTCCCTGAGTTGGTAAGGTAGATATTTGTGCTAGGTTTCCAATATGGCCCAGTGGGTCTGCTTCCCCAGTTAACCTGAGGTGGACACTCTTGGTGCACCCCTTTGTGGACTGTGTGTACAGCCTTGTTGTAATTAAGTCTTTATTGTTGTTGGTATCACTGGGAAGAATTGACCTCCGGGCCAGTTGGCTGTAAGGATCAGCTGTGTCTATGCTGGGAGAAGTTCGGTGCTGGAGACAGCCTTATAGGATTAGACTTGCCAAATTGCAATAGCCTCTGTGCTCAGCTTGGATGGGGTGGAGTCTCAGTCTTGGCTTCCTGTCAGCCTTGCCCTTGCGCGCATGTGCGCTTTCAGTCCTCCGCCTTCCCCCGCTCGAGTCTCCGCCTGAGAGTTCAGACTCCCCCCACAAGAGCGTGGGTCCCCAGGGGCTTGCCTGGAACTGGGGTTCACTGCAGTCAGAACTGGGGCTCAGTGCCGTCAGGAGCCTCTGACTCCCTTCCACTAGGGAAAGCCTGTGGCAACCTCCGCAGCCTTTGTGCGCACTGGCACGCGCGCGCGTTTTCAGTCCTCCACTTTCCCCAGCTCCCGAGTCTCCGCCCGAGAGTCCAGACTCCCCCCACAAGAGCGTGGGTCCCCAGGGGCTCGCCTGGAACTGGGGCTCAGTGCAGTCAGAACTGGGGCTCAGTGCAGTCAGAATCCTCTGACTCCCTTCCACTAGGGAAAGCCTGTGGCAACTTCCGCAGCCTTTGTGTGCACTGGCGCGCGCATGCGCGTGCGCACTTTCAGTCCTCCGCCTTCCCCGGCTCCCGAGTCTCCGCCCAAGAGTCCAGACTCCCCCCACAAGAGCATGGGTCCCCAGGGGCTCGCCTGGAACTGGGGTTCACTGCAGTCAGAACTGGGGCTCAGTGCAGTCAGAATCCTCTGACTCCCTTCCACTAGGGAAAGCCTGTGGCAACTTCCGCAGCCTTTGAGCTGTAGAATTAGATCTTGATGGCACTATTTATCTTCAGATGGTAATATGACATAATTGAGATTAGCATGGACTCTGAAAGTTGAGGAACCCAAGCTCAAATAATAAGTGACTTTCAGTACTAGAAAACACTTATATTTAACTCCACCTGTGCATGAAATGTAAATGTAGAGATCAAACTTGTTTACATATGTAACACCCAATATAAGATGTAGAATCTTTTTTTAAGATTTTAGAAGTTTCTTTCATCCCCCTTTCTGACTACTACCCTCAGAATTTCTTAATTTTCTGACCTTTATAATCATTGATAGTGCCATCAGTTCATGAATTCATATCAGTGGATTTATATGATGTATTCTCATTTGTGTCTCACTTCTTTGGCTCAAGAAAATATCTATGGGAGAAACCAAGATGGCGGCATAGGTAAACACCTGAACTTGCTGCCTCGCACAACAACTTCAAAACTACAACTAAAAGACAAAATGGACATCATCCAGAACCACAGGAAGGCTGGCTAAGTGGAAATTCTACAACTAGAAGGGAAGAGAAAAGCACACTGAGACTCAGAGGAGCTGCAGAAGTAAAGTGCAGAGGTACGGGGGCACGCGGAGGGCTGGCAACTGAGTACGTGGCTGGCTTTTTCAATCCAGAGGGAGACACAAGCTCCTGACTGCTCTGAACTCCAGTTCCGGGCAAGACTCTGGCATATGAATGGCCTGGTCCTTTGAAATCTAAACTTACCTAACAAACTGCAGCTGAGTCAGAGAGACCCAGAACATCCAAAAGAAGGCCCACGGCCCCACAGCAGCTTGCATTCCTTCACAGCTGGGCCTCATCTGGGCACCTCCAAAAACCCCAAACAAAGAAGAGGAATCTGCAGATCTCTCTGTAGCTCCTGCTGGGTGGCCTTAGGCAGAGGCTAAATTAGCACCTACTTGGAGATCCAAGAGCCAGTGTAACCAGGGGTCAGAGTAGGACCATCAGATTACAACTCCTTAGATCCATAAGGACACACTCAGGGGGCAGACTCAGTGAGCACCAAAGCTCCACTGAAGCAAGTCTTGCCTCATAAGGGTGTCTCCAGCACAGAAGTTCTCCCAGCGTAGACACAGCTGATCCTCACAGCCAATTGGCCTGGAGGTCAATTCCTCCCAGTGATACCAACAACAATCAGGACTTAATTACAACAAGGCTGTGCACGCAGCCCACAAAGGGGTTCACCAAGAGTGTCCACCTTAGTTAACTGGGAGGCTGAGCCACTGGGCCCTATAGGACACCTAGCACACAAAGCCACTCTATCAACTCAGGGAAGCAGCCAAAATGCAGAGAAAAAGAAACAGGTCACAAATGAAAGAAATGGAGGAAAGCAAACGACTGGATATAGAGTTCAAAACCACGGTTATAAGGTTTTTCAAGAATTTTCTAGAAAAGGCCGATAAATTTAGCAAGACCCTCGAGGATATGAAAAAGGACCGTCTAGAAATTAAGCATACACTGACTGAAATAAAAAATAATATACAGAGATCCAACAGCAGACTAGAGGAACACAAGAATCAAGTCAAAGATTTGAAATACAAAGAAGCAAAAAACACCCAACCGGAAAAGCAAAAAGAAAAAAGAATCCAAAAAGTTGAAGATAGTGTAAGGAACCTCTGGAACAACTTCAAACGTACCAACATCAGAATTATGGGGGTGCAAGAAGAAGAGAGAGAGCAAGATATTGAAAACCTATTTGAAGAAATAATGACTGAAAACTTCCCCCACCTGGTGAAAGAAATAGACTTATAAGTCCAGGAAGTGCACAGAACCCCAAACAAAAGGAATCCAAAGAGGACCACACCAAGATACATCATAATTAAAATGCCAAGGGCAAAAGACAAAGAGAGAATATTAAAAGCAGCAAGAAAAAAACAGTTAATTACCTACAAGGGAGCACCCATACGACTGTCAGCTGATTTCTCAACAGAAACTATGCAGGCCAGACGGGAGTGGCAAGAAATTATGAAGAGCAAGAACCTACAACCAAGTGATGAACAGCAAGAACCTACAACCAAGATTGCTCTACCCAGCAAAGCTATCATTCAGAATTGAAGGGCAGATAAAGAGCTTCACAGATAAGAAAAAGCTAAAGGAGTTCATCACCGCCAAACCAGTATTATATGAAATGCTGAAAGGTATTCTTTAAGAAGAGGAAGAAGAAGAAAAAGGTAAAGATAAAAATTATGAACAACAAATACATATCTATCAAGTGAATCTAAAAATCAAGTGAATTAAAAATCTGATGAACAGAATAAACTGGTGAATATAATAGAATCAGGGGCATAGAAAGAGAGTGGACTGACAATTCTTGGGGCAGGGAAGGAGGGCGGGGGGTGCAGGAAGAGATTGGACAAAAATCATACACCTATGGAGGAGGACAGTGGGTGGGTAAGGGCAGAGGGTGGGGTGGGAACCGGGTGGAGGGGAGCTATGGGGGGAAAAAAGAGGAACAATTATAATAATCTGAACAATAAAGATTTATTAAAAAAGAAAAGAAAATATCTATGAAATTAACCCATATTATTCTTCATATCAGAATTTTATTCTTTTTTTTTTTTTTTGTAGGTGTGTAGTGCTCTATTATTTGAATTTACTACCATTCTTCCATTTTCCTGTAGGCAGATTTGTAAGTTGTTTCTAATTTTAAAATATTATGAATAAAGGTACGCTAGACATCCTTTCACATATGATTCTGAGGACCTATATGCTCATGTCTTTTGGATATATAAAAGCAGTAAATTTAATGACTCACGCTGTAGGCATATGTTTAGATTTAGTAGATACACTTTTGCATCCTTTTATCCAAGTTATACAACCACCTGCAGTGAATGAGAGTTCCAGATCCTGCAGATACTTGCCAATAATTAATATTATAAACCTATTTAATTTTAGCTATTCTGGTAAGTAAGTAATGGAGGAATAAGTTTGACTTTACCTGGATAGTCATGATATTGAATATATTTCATATATTTTTTGACATTTGGATATTATTCTTTATCAATTCTTGTTTACATTTGTGTTTTCTCTTCCTGAGGTGCCTTGATTTTCTCCATATTGCTGAAGGATATTTTCATTGGAAATAGGAGTCTGTTGACAATTCTTTTATTTTTAGACTTTATGGTTTCTAATGGAAAACCTATTGTCATGAGAATTACTTTTTCTTTATAAAGTGTTATTTGTCATTCAGAACTTTCAAGATTTTTTTGTTTTGATTTTTATTTTTCAGAAGTTTGACTATGATGTGGGTGTTGATATCTTTGGGTTTATCTCATTTTGTATTTGCTCACCTTCTTAAAATTGAGGATTTCTGTCTTTTTATCAATTATAAGAGTTTTCAGCCATTATGTCTTCAAGTACTCTTTCAGCTCCATCTCCTTTAATTTCTTCCTGGACTCCAAATGTTAGTTTTATTTATTTATTTGTTGTTGTTGTTGTTGTTATGACTATACTGGTTCCTGTGGTTCTGATCTTTTTCTGTTGTTGTTTTCAAGCCCATGTTCCCCCTATTCTCATTGGATATTTTTATTGTTATATTTTCTAGTTCCCTGAGTGTTTCCTCTGTTCCATCCATTCTGCTTTGAGCTTATTCACTGAGTTACTTATTTCAGTTATTATATTCTTCTGTACTATAATTTTCATTTGTTTCTTCTTTATAGCTTCATTTTCTTTGCTGAGACTTTCTATTTATTTGCCATAACTTTTTTTCCCCCATTTAAGGATGTTCAAAATCACTCATGTAAAGATTGTTTTGATGGCCGCTTTAAACTTATTATCAAATAACTCTGTCATCTCTACTATCTCAGTGTTAGTATGTATTATCTTTTTTATTCAGTTTTAGATCTTTCTGCTTCTTTGTATGAGTAATTTGATAATTGAAACCTAGAAATTTTGAGCATTATGAAACTCTGGATATTTTTCAACCCCATTTTATCTGGCTTTGCTTTGATACTGCTCTGGTAAGAGAAGGGTGAGATGCCAACTCATTATTTCAAGTAGAAGTACAGGTTCCCCACTTGGCCCAATGTTTGTAGGTGTGTGTGTGGGGGGCGGGATGGGTATTCATTATTGTTATGAGATAGTGGGAGTTCTGGCTCCCTGCTATTCTTCTGCCAATATTTCCCCATGTGGAAGGATTGGTCTGCCTTGTTTCTATTTCTTAAGGTTTCCACTTACATGACCCAGGACTGACACCCGCCTGGGACTGACTCTTACACTGACTGACTCCAGCCCCGCACTGGCTCTTGCCTGGGACTGACTCCCACAGGGCACGGCCTGGCCTGGCCTGGGACTGATTCCCGCCCTCACTGACTCCTGCCCGGGACTGACTCCCACTGGCGCAACCCTGACTGATTCCTGCCGGGGACTGACGCCCGCCCTGCACGGCAACCCAGCACTAACTTCCAGTTGGCCAGCCTTTGGTCGTGATTGGTCGTTACAATCCTGGGTTTTTATTATTAAGACTAGAGGCCCGGTGCATGAAATTCATGCGGGGGGGGTGTCCCTCAGCCCAGCCTGCACCCTCTCCAATCTGGGACCCCTTGAGGGATGTCCGACTGCCCTCTCACAATCCAGGACTGCTGGCTCCCAACTGCTCGCCTGCCTGCCTTCCTGATTGCCCCTAACGGCTTGTGCCTGCCAGCCTGATCACCCCCTAACCACTCCCCTGCCAGCCTGATTGATGCCTAACTGCTCCCCTGCCAGCCTGTTTTCCCCTAACTGCCCCCCCCTGCAGGCCTGGTCACCCCTAACTGCCCTCCCCTGCAGGCCTGGTCCCCCCCAACTGCTCTCCCCTGCAGGCATGGGCCCCCCCCCGCAACTGCCCTCCCCTGCAGGCCTGGTCGCCCCCAACTTCCCTCCTCTGCCGGCTTGGTTACCCCTAACTGCCCTCCCCTGCAGGCTTGATCGCCCCCAACTGCCCTCCCTTGCAGGCCTGGTCCCTCCCAACTGCCCTCCCTTGCTGGCCATCTTGTGGTGGCCATCTTGTGTCCACATGGGGGCAGGATCTTTGACCACATGGGGGCAGCCATCTTGTGTGTTGGAGTGATGGTCAATCTTCATATTACTCTTTTTTTAGATAGGGTAGAGGCCTGGTGCATGGGTGGGGGCCAGCTGGTTTGCCCTGAAGGGTGTCCCGGATCAGGGTGGGGTTTCCCTTGGGGCGTGGGGTGGCCTGGGTGCGGGCCTGTGGTGGTTTGCAGGCCGGCGACCCAAGCGGAGGCCCTGGTATCTGGGGTTTATTTATCTTCTACAGTGGAAACTTTGTAGCCTGGAGCGGAGCCAAGCCTTCTGCTTGCTCCATGGCGGCAGCCATTTTTGGGGGGATTTATGTATCTTCTATAATTGAAACTTTGTAGCCTTAAGCGAAGGCCTGGGCCAGCCAGGGTGTGTGGAAAGCTTGGCTTCCTCCATCACCAGGGGCAACCCTAGCCTCCTGCTCTTTCCAGCTCCGTGGCTGCTGCTATTTGTTTGGATTTATGTATCTTCTATCATTGAAACTTTGTAGCCTTGAGTGGAGGCCTAGGCTGGCAAGGGCAGGCAGAAAGCTTGGCTTCCTCCATTGCCGGGGAAACCCAAGCCTCCCTCCTGCTCTCTGTGGCCATAGCCATCTTGGTTGGGTTTATTTGCATCTTCGCTCCTGATTGGCTTGTGGGCATGTCTTGTGGGCATGGCTTGTGGGTATAGCGGAGTGATGGTTAATTTGCATATTACTCTTTTATTAGATAGGATAATTTTAAACTCTATTTTATTTTAAACTTTTCCAGAGATTAAAAAAATTTTTTCAAAACAACACAAAAATACTTATCCACCAAGAGAACAGTTTTCCCACCTTAAGGAAGTTGGAATTGTTACTAGAGATTTCTGACCAGGTCACAGGACCTGGGCCTACACAGGCCAAGGACCTCCCACAATCCTGCCTCAGCCACCACGTCTACTCAGCAGTTTCTATAGTTGCTGTCACAATAGCAAGTCCACCACCTTCAGGTTTAGGGTGGTTTCTCCTAGATCAGCCTTGGACAAACTTCAGCCCGAGGGCCGGATCCGGCTGTTCTATCCGGTTCTCTTGCTCTCCCCTCCGCTCCTTTACTTTGAATTTATATTAGTTTACACAAACACTCCATCCATACTTTTGTTCCGGCCCTCCGGTCCAGTTTAAGAACCCATTGTGGCCCTCGAGTCAAAAAGTTTGCCCACCCCTGTCCTAGATCCAAGTGAGGCCGTGATGTAATTCCTCCACTGGATTCAAATGGACCAAATCCTGCATCTCCATGGCAACTTCAGCAATGTCCTTCCTCTTGCTTCCCTGAACCCTGCGTTTCTCAGCAAACTTAAAGTATTTCTATTGCCCCTTCACTCTAATGTCTCATAGCAAAGTAATGTTAGAGAAGTTAACAAAACACTGTGAACCTTCATTTTCTCCTGGTGTATTGTGAAAATTAATTAAGAAAAGTTTTCAGAGTGTGGACCACACTGCTTGGTACATACAGAGTACAAAATAAATTAAGTTACCTCTTTTTAACATTTGTAATTCTCCATTTAATCTTAACATTTTGGTTTTTAGACCTGATAGATCTAGATAATTGCAAGAAATACTTTTAAATATATTTTGAAAAAATTCATTGTTACCTCAATATTTCTCATTATTAGTTTTTTTAATTGTACTAATAAAAACAGAAAGAAATAATGCCATAAACAGTTTCAATTCTGTAAACACAGCTCATTGCAATGCAAGTACAGTTCTTGGAAAGCTTATAAAATTGAGTATGCTTTACCTTTGGTAAATATCTCGCCTTTTACTGGTTTCTAGAGCTCCTTTCAATTGACTCTCAGAAAGCAAACTATCAACCTATAATAAACAGAAATTTTAAAATATCATATTCTTACATACCATGTAACCTTAGGAAATAAAATTTTAATCTTTTCACCAATATTTTAGGATGAACACATACAACAAAGTGGAAAGCACAGAATAGTGAACTCCCAACAGCTAGATTTCACCACTGACATTTCACTATATTTATCCTTATTTGATCCATCTATTCACCAGTCTTATTTATGAATTTCGAAGTAAACTGCAATCATCAATACATTTCCCCTTAAATAATGCACCATGGTATCACTAACAAGAGTTCAATAATTGGTGTAACATTTACATACAATGAAATGCACAAATCTTCAATATACATTTGTATACACCTATGTAACCCAAACCCCATCAACATATAGAAAAGCACCTTTACCCCAGAACGTGCCCAGGAAGTATGTGCTCTTTTGTGTAATCCTTTTATACAGCATATTTTTGAGATACGCCATATTGTTTGTTGTATATATCATTAGTTTATTCCTTCTTATTGCTGAGTAGTATGCACTGTATGGATATATCATATGTTTGTTTATCCTCATTCTTATATCTTACACCTT
Source organism: Plecotus auritus (assembly GCF_963455305.1). Classification (NCBI taxonomy): domain Eukaryota; kingdom Metazoa; phylum Chordata; class Mammalia; order Chiroptera; family Vespertilionidae; genus Plecotus; species Plecotus auritus. The sequence goes on along the minus strand of NC_137782.1, from coordinate 111,718,517 downwards.
GACTTAGTATTTTCCAAACACATGTAACTTTGCCAAAGTACCCACAAAAGAGCCACATACTTCTGTTGGATTCTTTTCTATAAATGATGCGAAGACAAAGTGGGTGAAGAAAGAGAGTTCACTAGCTTCTTCTCTACTCTTGCTATTTTGCATATTTTCTGAGGCAAGAATGACTTGGGCTCTTGTCCCCTGGACACCAAGTGGGAAATCTGTTCCATTTTTTGCTTTAGGTGTCCTCTATAGAGACAGGGAAGAATGAGTTCACACTATCTAAGAGCCTTTCCCATGCAGGATATCAAAGGCTCCTGAGCTAATTCTTCTCCAGGTTGGACAATCCTTATTAATGGTTTGTTTTGTTTTAATAACATTTTTCGTTATTCTCCCAATATCGCACTAAATTATATTTAGATACAGAATCATATTAAATATCTAGACAAAGCTCAGCTTAAGTTCATGCCTCATCAAGTTTTATTTTTATTTCTACCAAAGTCTATTTTGTGTTTGTTGTACCACTACAATTCCAATAGAATCACTTAAGAAATATTTATACACCCTAGCTGGTTTGGCTCAATGGATAGAGCACTGGCCTGTGGACTGAAGAGTCCTGGGTTCGACTCCAGTCAAGGGCATATGCCCGGGTTGTGGGCTCAAGCCCCAGTAGGGGCCATACAGGAGGCAGCCTATCAATGATTCTCTCTCATCATTGATGTTTCTATCTCTTATTCTCCCTCTCCCTTCCTCTCTGAAATCAATAAAAATATTTAAAAAAAAAAAAAGAAATATGGCCCTGACAAGTTTGGCTCAGTAGATAGAGCATCGGCCTGCAGCCTGAAGGGTCCCGGGTTCGATTCCAGTCAAGGGCATGTACCTTGGTTGCAGGCACATCCCCAGTAGGGGTTGTGCAGGAGGCAGCTGATCTATGTTTCTCTCTCATCAATGTTTCTAGCTCTCTATCCCTCTCCCTTCCTCTCTGTAAAAAATCAATAAAATATATATTTTTTTAAAAAACGAAAGAAATATGTATCTATCAAATCTTTGGTACTTTTAAATGAGTGTCCAAAAGTAGATAAAACATGAACATTCAGTAAATCTCTTGTCTGCCATAGATAATAAAATAATTTTATTTAGTGGAAACAACACTTGGCAATAGATCAAATGAAAATTAAAAGGAAAATTAACAAAGTTAAATAGGAATTTGCCGAAACTGGTTTGGCTCAGTGGATAGAGCGTCGGCCTGCGGACTGAAGGGTCCTGGGTTCGATTCCGGTCAAGGGCATGTACCTTGGTTGCGGGCACATCCCCAGTGGGGCGTGTGCAAGAGGCAGCTGATCAATGTTTCTCTCTCATCGATATTTCTCGCTCTCTATCCCTCTCCCTTCCTCTCTGTAAAATATCAATAAAAATATATTTAAAAAAAAAAAGTTAAATAGGAATTTAAAGAAATAACCCACCTTTTATTTTTTATTTTTTTTAATATATTTTATTGATATTTCACAGAGAGGAAGGGAGAGGGATAGAGAGCTAGAAACATCGATGAGAGAGAAACATCGATCAGCTGCCTCCTGCACACCTCCCACTGGGGATGTGCCCGCAACCAAGGTACATGCCCTTGACCGGAATCGAACCTGGGACCTTTCAGTCCGCAGGCCGACGCTCTATCCACTGAGCCAAACCGGTTTTGGCTATTTTTTTTTAAGTAATATACATCTGGTATTCAAAATCATAAAAATATCAAAATGTATGGAGAGGAACATAATAATCATCAGCATGCTACAAAACAATCCTAGAATGCTTCTGTCTATCTTTTTTCTGCATATACAGGGTGTCCCAAAAAAATGTATACACACTTTAACAGCTGACAGCTTCGTTTTAAAAATAAAATGTATTTTAATAAACATTGCCTTTATAATTATTCAAAGTGTGCGTGTACATTTTTTGGGATACCCTATATATTAAAAAATACTGTATATTCAAATTCATATATTTGTAAACTGACATTGTATCACAAATAGTTTACCAATACATTAAAATCTCTCATATTTTAATTACAGTATTATAGCCTATCCTAAGTTACATATCATTCCCCACTAGTGATCATTTAAAAGTTGTAGCCAGTCCTTTCTATGAGTAATACTGTGATGAACACTTTTATACATTAATATCTGTCCCAATTTTTTATTCTTATGTGTGGTAAATTCCTGGAAATGTAATCATTCAGCCCAGGAGATGAATATTTTCTACATCTTGTCAAACTGTCTCCAGAAAGGCTGCCCCCTATACCAGGGAGCAGTGTAAGCAGGTGTCTGTTTCATCACACCATCTCCAGTACTGAATATTGTGATTTAAAAAGTGTTCAAGCCCTCGCCAGTTTGGTTCAGTGGATGCCTGAGAACTGAAGGGTCCCCGGTTCCATTCCAGTCAAGGGCACTTGGCCAGATTGTGGGCTCCATCCCCAGTAGGGGGCCTCCAGGAGGCAGCCAATCAATGATTCTCTCTCATCATTGATGTTTCTATCTCTCCCTCTCTGAAATCAATTATATATATATATATATATATATATATATATATATATATATATATATATATATATAATTTTTTTTTTTTTTTAATGTTCAAGAGGCCCCGCTGGTGTTGCTCAGTGACTGAGCATGGAGCTATGAACCAGGAGGTCATGGTTGGATTCCAGGTCAGGATTACCAGCTTGATCCCCAGTGCAGGAGGCAGCCGATTAATGACTCTTTCTCATTATTGATGTTTCTATCTCTCTCCTTCTCCATTCCTTTCTGAAATCAATAAAAAATATTTTTTAAAAAATAATGTTCAAGAGCCCTGACCAGTGTTTGTTATTTGAGCATCCTGTGGACCAAAAGGTCGCAGGTTCAATTCCTTGTCAGGGCACATACTTAGGCTGTAGATGTGATCCTCGGTCACGGTGCATACAGGAGGCAACCAATCAATGATGTTTTTTTCTTTCTTTTTTCCTTCTCTCTCTCTCCCCCCTCACTCCCTCTCCCTTTCTGTATAAAATCAATAAAAACACTTAAAAAATAAATAAGTGTTCGAGATATCTTTCCTTTGCAACTACTTATCTTTGAAGTTAACTTTTCTCAAGTATATTAGTTACTTGTATTTCGTCTTTGCTCACTGACTAAGTCCTATTTCGCTTAAGTTCACGGGAAGCAATAGCGGCCTCCATGGAGGAAGCGGGAGGGGGCGGGGGGGGGGGCGGGGAGAGAAAGTGGTGGCTGGAGGAGGAAGAATGGTGCGGGGCACAGATGTGGTTGATTGGCAATGGTCCCTGTTAAAAGGTTAGATCGGAAGTGAGGGGGTTAAGGGAGGTGTTAGGTTCGGGGACTGAAATGTTAGGGTGAGGGCGCGCAGTGAAAGGTCAACATTTCGGGAGTTTGGGTCCCCGGGGTCTGGTGGGAGGACGAGGGTCAGCTCCCAGGATTCGCCCCGCAAGAGCCCCGGCCGCCCCAGGACGCGGCCCCGTGACAGCCAGATGTACCTGCAGCTTCAGCTCCCGGCCCCGACGCCGCAGGGACTGCAGAGGGTCTCGCGGCCGCCGTGGCAGCATCTCTTCAGCTTCGCGCTGGGCGCGCACCGGTCGCCAGGGAAACCGCCTGAGCAGGCCCGGGAGGTGACGTCACCAGGTGACGCCATCAGCGCGCGTCCACCTCGCAGCCCGCCGCTGCAGGGGCTGGCGAAAACTGTAAAGGCAGTGGTCATCTATCGCATCCCCCCCGCAGCTGCCCCACAGGCCGGAGCCCTCCGCCCCCGCGCACGTGGTTGTTTGTAACCGGCACCCAGAGACCGGGATGGAGGTGGGGGTTGGGGGGGGTTCCCCACGGCGTCCTAAACTGCCTGTCCCACGACCGCAGTGTTATCACGTGACTGCGGGGCCTCGGTGTTATGCCCCTAGTTTTTTTATGCCAGTTTTGCTAAGCCATTCTTAAGATACCATTGAAGTATCTTAAACTGCAAGGACAGCTTTCCTCTACGGCCCTCATGGGATACACAGTTCTGTTGCATAATCTTCTTTCACAAGGCAGTTTTTAGTTCTTTGCTATCTGGTGTTCCTGTCCCATGGCCTGACTCCAAATCACCCAACCACAGGAATTTGGCTGATGCTGACCAGTTCCAGAATGCTGACAGTAAAGATCTATATTGGGACCACCAAGAAGGCAGTTTCGCTGCCTGTCCACCCGCCCCCTTCCTTCCACCCTGTCAGAATGGCTGGCTTCACCAAGATGAGAAGATGGTTTTTAGGACCAGAGTCCACCATCTTCTCAGGTCACCCACACTTGAATAAACCACTTTTCTTCTCACAAATACCTGTCTCAGGAGTTTGGCTTTTGTTGAGGCAGGCAGTTGAACCTGTGTTCGGTTTCAATTTTATATCTATACTCTGAGATTGTAATAACATTTCCCCAAGTGGGACTGGATCCTATAAATCCAGTTCCCAAACTCCACTACATTGAATAAGAAAAATGATGTGAGCTTACTTTTCAAATGATGAATCACACTAATATAAATGTTCTTCAGTACCACACACAATTTGATTCCACAGGCCCAACTGCCATGCTATTTATGTATGATTTTTATCTTCAAGTATAATATAAAGAAAAGTGACAAGTGTCCACCTCACTGAATTTTTACACTGACACACCCCCAGGTAACATCACCCAGATTAGGATAGAGAACAGTACCAATACCCTAGTAGTCTTCTCCTCCTAGGTCCCACCCACTTCCATTCCTTCCACGTCAAAAGTAAATACTACCCTAGTTGCTAACAGCAAAAACTTTTGAACTGTGTGTCCTGGCAGCTTTGTCTGGCTTTTATTCAACATGTTTGTGAAATACACTTGTATGACTGTGTGTTGTTATAGTTTGTTCATCCTGATATTTCGTGTGTGATGTACTCAATTCATTCCTTCTGCTGTTGCTAGACATGTGAAAAGTTTCCAGTTTATGGCTATTATAACTGGCTACTATTTACATATGTACACAGTGGGAACATAAGTGCACAATGCTGGGCCACAGGCCATATTTTATGTTCAGGTTTAGTAGATACTGCCTATTTTCTCAAAGTTGTACTGATAAGTCAGTACTTCTAAGTGATCTTTTAAGTGTTAAGGGAAAAAAATGCACTAAAGACAATCTATCATTTATGAAATCCTTATTTATTTTAAGTGTCTATAAATAAATTAGGAGCCCTAGCTGGTTTGGCTCAGTGGATAAAGCGTCGGCCTGCAGACTGAAGGGTCCCAGGTTCAATTCCTGTCAAGGGCACATTCCTGGGTTTCAGCGTCTATCCCCAGTAGGGGATGTGCAGGAGGCAGCCGATCAATGATTCATCATTGATGTTTCTATCTCTCCCTCTCCCTTCCTCTCTGAAATCAATAAAAATAAAAATATTTTTTTTAATGTTGGGAAAAAATCCTATATCTGATTTAAAGAAATTTCTGTATTTTAAATGGAAAAGTCATGGATATAGTTTAGTTTAACTCTATGTTGGGAAACATAAACAAACTCCCAACATATGTGTATACATATGAGCAATGAGAAGAATGAAAACAGTTTATTACTCTTGTTCACCTCAGGTGACTTTGATTTTATACATTTTTGTACCATATTCAGAGTTACAAGCATTTATTCCTTGTGAGTCCTGGAACAGCATCACCACCAAAATGGTGGGGTTGCGGGGAGGGGAGGGAAGGTATATTTTGATGAGTGAACAATGTCATTTCCAGGGTACATGACTGGCATCATAACCCATCTCCCAACTTCCTCATTGTTAATTTTAGCTAACATGGGAAAAGTAACATCTCCATATGAGATAATGTTTTTAGGGAGAAACATTTTAAGTATGGCAAAGGGTAGAGGGCTAGAGAAATGGCCAAAGAGGCAATGTCAAGGGGAACTGCCCACTACAGAGCTGGGCACACAGCCATGGTGTAGAAAGGCAGTAAGCAGAAAACAAAGGAATGACTAGGAGGGGCATGGCTGACTAAAAACCACAGAAGCACCTACCTAGATAGGACTTGGGGGATGAGCAGCACATCCCCAGAGAGACAGGGATGACAGAACATTGAGGTGAGGCAGGAGAGGGAGATGAGTGGGTGGATCAGGGGGCTACACATAAGTAATGGGAAAGGAAGCACCATTGGGACGATGAGGTCCACAAGTGACACGCCACATGAACAGGCCCAGACAGACAGAACTGGTCATAGTCCAGACACTTAACTAGGCACAAATCAACTGTCTGGGAGCACCATGTGCCTTAAGAAACCTATCTTGTCTCAAAGAGTCTCAACTCCTGGAGCCCCAATGAGTAATGGGGACTAGGATACTTCAACAAACTGCCGCCCAGATGAAATGTTTTTGTTTGCTGTAGCCTTCCACAATTTATGAGAAGCACCTGGTAATTAAACTCCAAGATTGTTAGCTCCTCTGATTCAAACAGGATCTCTGTTCAAACTACAGGACAAGGTAAGTTACTTTCAAGGCTACATTCTTGTATTCCCCTCCTCCCTGCTGTTTTTACAACTCAGAGATAATTTGCACCAGAAAGTCTCTAGTTAATAGGAAAATTCCCTTCCCCCTCTTCAAACAAGCCTCCTTTGAACTCTTCATAACTTTTACTCTCAGCATGTTGTGCAGGCTTGGGAAAAATATTGAGACACTTCCCTAGGACAGTGGTCGGCAAACTGCGGCTCACGAGCCACATGCGGCTCTTTGGCCCCTTGAGTGTGGCTCTTCCACAAAATACCACAGCCTGGGCGAGTCTATTTTGAAGAAGTGGCGTTAGAAGAAGTTTAAGTTTAAAAAATTTGTCTCTCAAATTTCAATCGTTGTACTGTTGATATTTGGCTCTGTTGACTAATGAGTTTGCCGACCACTGCCCTAGGACATCTGCAGCCATTTCTCTTTAAAGAGCAGGCTGCTGTTTATTACCTGCCCTTGTATTGATCAGGAATGTGCCGGCCTTTTCCCTTCAAGGGAAAGTAAAAACAAACTTTCTTTCTGCATCTTTCTCTTCTTTTAGTTGGAATTATTTCACAGCCCGAGTCACCAGCCAAAAAAACCTTAATAGGATAGAACTCTAAGAACCAGCACATCAGTCCTCGAATACTGCATTCACAGAATGAACACAAGGTTGGCAGTAAAGCATAATGACCCCAGTAAAATGAGAAAGCTTTCTGTGGAAACAACTTTCTGAATTTTCTTGTTAACATGGAGATGTCATTAAATTTGCTAAGACAAAAACAATTAATCTTTACAGGAACAAACAAGGGCCGTGTTCTAAAAAACACCTCTCGCAAATCCACAATAACCAGGGACTTGGTCTCTCACTCTTGATTTTTACATAGAGATTCATCACTAAGCTCTATTCAAGAGGGTTTCTCCTTCACATGCATATTCCATAATACTCCTGGAAGCACAAATGTTTCATTGTTTTTCAGGCCTGAACTATTGTCCCTGCTAATAAGGAGATACTTGAGGTAAATTCTTCAAAGAGCACTGAGGTCACTGGCTCCAGGAGCCGCCAGAGATTAAATAGCTGCATTTGGGTGTGTCCACATAGAAGAGGAGCCAAGGGGAACTGGGTACTTTCAAGTTGGCCCTTCTGCCTTACTCCCTCCTGTATTCAGGCCCCTGAAAGTCTGGTTTCCAGGGAGTCATTGATGATTTATTGAGTCATTTTCAGTTTACTTCTCACAGTGATATGAAGTTATTTGTTGTCATTTAGACTGATTAGGCAGGTCCCTGAGCAACAAACCTACCCGTAATTACAGAGCCTTAGGTCTTGGATCTCTTAGCTGCTTGTCACCTATAAACTACTGCTCTGGGATTTCCAAGGATGCCTCGTTGTAAGAAGTTTTCAATAGTGCCACATCCCTCCTGAGCTTCAGGGATTTTCATGTCGATATGCCCACTGAAACCCCTTAGTGAGTGTTGAAAATAAGACCCAGCCCAGCCATCACGGCTTAGTGGTTGAGCATCCTCTTGATCTATGAACCAAGAGGTCATGGTTCAATTTCTGGTCAGGGTTCATGCCCAGGTTGCAACTCAATCCCCAGTATGGGGTATGCAGGAGGCAGCTAATCAATGATTCTCTCTCATCACTGATGTTTCCATCTCTCTCTACCTTTCCCTTCCTGAGATCAATAAAAATGTTAAAATTTTTTAAAAAGAAAAGATCCATCTTCTCTTCATGGAAATGAGCTTGAGTCTGGGTAAGAGATGCTAATTAAGATCATTCCCAAATAAGGTAAAACATATACCTCATTCTCCTCTTCTTGAGTGTCAACTTGATAGACATCATAGCCCTATTCCTCAAAAGATTTATTTTTGAAAGTATTCTTTGAGCTTCTAGAAAATCAAATACACTTTATCAGAGAATTTGTAACATGCCCTCTCACTTGCCCGACTTCAGCTTTCTTGGTCTTCCTTACCCTATTCTGCTCTATTTCATCCCGTAACACTGATCACCTTCTGAACTGTAATTTACTTATCTTTATTATCAGACTCCCTCCACTGGAATGTAAACTGCATGAGGATAGGGATTTTAGTCTTTTGTGTCAACTGCTGTAGTAGATACTCAGTAAATATTATTTGGATAAATTTAAGATCCTTAAGGGCAATAATAATAATAATAACCTCAGTTATTTTTTAAAATACATTTTTATTGATTTCAGAGAGGAAAGGAGAGGGAGAGCTATAAACATCAATGATGAGAGAGAATCATTGATTGGCTGCCTCCTGCACACCCCACACTGGGGATCAAGCCCACAACCCGGCATGTGCCCTGAATAGAAACTGAACCATGACATCCTGGTTCATAGGTCGACACTGAGCACACTGGCTGGGCTAATCTGTTATTTTTATACAGCCTCTTACTTCCCTGATCAGGTCTAGTAAACAACTGACCAAAAGGACTCACAACAATGCCCAGGCCAATTCTGCTTTGCAGTTGTACCAAGGAACTAGCATAGATTCCTTAAGAAACAAGGTAGCCGCTCAAAGACACTAACATATAGTTTGAAAATCCAGGTCTCTTGATGCAGTGAACTGCATGGCCAATAAAATACTTCTTCTCCTTTTAATAAAAAGTTCAAAGATGTTTGAAATTTTATTTTAAAAATAAAATTGGTGCATAAGTGCAAGGAGAAATAATTTCTGTCCAGTGCTCTATATCCATCTTCAACAAGCTATGGAAACAGAAAAGAGAAGAAAAAAAAATGAGAAATACATAATCATTAACTTCAACTTATCCTATTGTAGAGCTAAACCATGAACTACAAGATCTGGTGTTACAGCTTGGATGAAAAAGCCAGCACTAGATGCAAGCCTCCTGACTTCAGACCCTCTCCCTTTCCATTTTGCCAGGCTGCCACTAACCCAGGGACTCAGACTGGAGATTACAAAACACGAATGCAAGGACTACGGTGCTACATTGCACGTGGTATGTCATTCCTAGTAAACACAGGCAATGAACTGGGTCACCAGTGCAAGTTACTGGGGGAAACAAAGCTTCCTCCTCTTGTTGGTGTCTGTGGGAGCAAGCCACCTCCTGTGAGCTGCCATCTCCACTTAGACTTAGAGCCACTCTACGCACTGCTCACCGACACTGCAGAGGAGCCTAGCTGGCGGGTGGGGGTGTGAGAGCGCCTGACTCAGGCGGCCTTCCCCACCCCACCCTCACCCCCCGGCGTGGGCAAGGCGAGGTGGGCGCACGGGAGCGGCGGGGCCCACGGCCGCGCTCAGGCCAGGTCCAGTTTCTTCTGCGCCACTGCTAGCTGGTCCTGCAGCCTCCGCTTCCTCCAGTCCAGGTAGCGCCTCCGCAGCCGGTTCGCCTGCCAGCCCACGAGCACCCCGGAGGCGAAGGCCAACAGCACGGACAGCTGCAGCGTCCTCTCGGACACGTCTGCCATCGCGGCCGCCGACGCGCAGAAAGGCCTACGGCGGGGGACGCGACACCCGGCGAGCGTTCAAGGAGGCGGAGGAAGCTAGCCCAGCGCCGCCTGCTGCGCGGCGGGGGACCTGCAGCGCCTGCACCAGGAGCGTGGGACGGGTCTGACTTGCTGGGATGTCATTCCTATGGTCACGTTTACATAAAACTCCTTACCAGACTGCAGACTCTCCAGTGGGCTGGATGAACTAAGTAAGCAAGCATGTTGGAGAAGCTCAAATAGCAAAGCACTGATGTGGCCTCTAGGAACTATGGCCACCCCAGCCAGCAGCAAGCCAAAAGCTAGAGCCTCCTCCAACCTGCAACTGTCACGAGAAAGGAGCCCGCCTGAGCCATCCGCCTCCCATGGCCTGTAGTGTGGTGTAGGTTCTTGACTTCATGCTGGAAAGATTTTACAATACGAGTCCAGGTGATTTTGAGAATGTTTATTAAAGCTGGGACAGTGAAATAAAGGAAGGGCTTAGCATAGAAGCAGCAGGAGAGCAGAGGAGGTGCTGCTTTAGCCCTGTAGAAATTTTATAGTAAAGAAGTGAGCCACACTGGTTTGCGAGGACTCACTGAGAAGTAAAAGTCACAATGACGGAAGTGAGCCAAGGTGAGGCTGCTGTTAGATCACTGAAAAGTGAGAGAAAGGGGGGCCTTGGAGGCAGATTCCCAGTGTTAGCCCGGGAGGAGCTATTGCTGCCCACTGCTCCTCTGGTTGCAAGTCTAGTGGGGACCTTCAGAGTTTAGGAGAGAGAGCAAAAGGACATGCCCCAGAAAAGGAGGGGTGTGGGCGTAGTCCAAGGAGAGCACATGCTGAGTCCTTTGCTTTGAGGGTTCTTATCTGTTTTCTAAAGGAGGAAATCCTAAAAAAAAAAAAAAAAAAAAGCCCTGACCGGCTTGGCTCAGTGGATAGAGCGTCGGCCTGCGGACTGAAGGGTCCCAGGTTCGATTCCAGTCAAGGGCATGTACCTTGGTTGCGGGCACATCCCCAGTGGGAGGTGTGCAGGAGGCAGCTGATCGATGTTTCTAGCTCTCTATCCCTCTCCCTTCCTCTCTGTAAAAAGTCAATAAAAAGTGTTTAAAAAAAAAAAATAAATAAATAAAGGAGGGAATCCTAGGGGAGGGCCTCAGCAAAATATTCATCAGCTTTCCAGGTGTGTTCTTTAATATGGTGATGTGTCAAGCTGAGCAAATAGAGGGACCAGGGTTATTTTCTGGTGAGCTTTACCTCTATCTTGGATTTGCTTGGTTCTAATTAGGGGTTTTTTGTTATTTGTTCCCCTGACTTCATTTGTGCTGGGGTTTGGCTGGCATTAATGACACTAACTGGATCTCTGTTATCTCCCTGACCAGGGTGATTTAAGCTATTTACTTTAGGAAGAATTGTAAACCATTTGCTCTCAAGTGTCCTTGGTTATGGAAGATAAGATCTTGCAATTCATTAGCAGGCTGTAAATTGCTCAAATTGACCCCATTTGTCTAACCGTTTGTCTCAGTTTCCCTTTTCCCACTTGTCAAAAAATTCTCCTAACATCTAACCATCCTGACTCACAACCACAGATCATCCAAACCACAATTCAGCAGCCACTTCTCTCAAGTTTCTAAGTCCACAGGCACCTCATGCCCACACCCTCCTCACACACAGTGTCACTCAACCCCAAATGGTGGCTCCTGGTAAGACACCCTGGCACCCACCCCGCTTATCCTGATCCCATCCAGCCCCGTCCAGGAACACATCTGAAGACAGCAGGAGAGCGCATGTCCACTGCGGTGGCACCAACACATTGATGGGTCCCCTCACACAGACTGCAGCGCCCATTCTGCTGAAGTTGCTGGCCCTCTGTTCTGTGGGCTGTGCAGCAGCCAGTGGCCGCAATGGGCAGGCCCCCGGGTCAAGAAGCTGCCTGTGGCCTCTGGGAGCTGAGGACACCTGCAGCCGCAGCCACAGGAGATCCACCCCTCAGTCCCACCTGCAGGAAACAGTTCTGCCCACAACTGGGGTGAGATTAGAAGCATCTCTTTTCCTCACAGACCTTCAGGGGAGACCTCAGTCTCAGCCAAAACCCTGGTCCCATGAGCCCCGAATCAGAGAGACTACTTACGCCATGCCCTGCTCCTGACTGCAGAAGCTCTCAGTCAGTCAGGAATGTGTAGTGTCACTAGGCTGTGGTGATATTGCTCCACAGCAAGGAATAACTACTCCATATCCTTTATGAAATCAGGTGGCATCTTTAGTTGACTTGTATAGAAGAAACTTCCTATTGGAGAGGGTACTCGTTCATAACACAATTTCCTAAAAGTGAAAGTTACATGTTGCCTTGATGGGAGACAGTTCTCTAGGGGTCCCTCATGGTTCTGCTTGTCTTGCACGGGGCACTGTCTGCTCTTGTTCCTTTGTATATAGGAGACAGTTTTGGAAGAGCGTGTCAGCCTCTGGAACAAAGGGCAGGCTTGCTTTCAGCCCTAGGAGATGGAGATGAGGTCTCCCTTTGAGCCAACAGAAGACGTTCTTGTAGAGGGCCCCCTGGGAAGGCACATGGGCATTCCTTAATTATTGTCAGCTGAACCCAGTGGCATCGGCAAAGCCACGCCCTGGGAACACGCCTTGCCAAAAGGGCAAGGGTGTTGTCAGCTTGATCTTCATTTCAGTCTGTGGTGTGGGGAAATGGTTTTGATATCTAAATCCAGCCTAGCACCAGGAATGCTCAGGGCCTACTCAAGAATGCAAATAATCTCCTTTTGTCTTGACCTTTTGGTGAAACTTCCTGATATTTGGGATATAAAATAAACTCGCTGGATTGGCTCTGGGTCACTGTCCCTGTCTCTCTATCAGAAGAGGACGGTGGTCCCACCCAGTCCCAGCTTTTTCCTTCTATCTCTGTGTCTTGTCTCTTTTACTTCTCAATCCCCAGCCGCCCCTACTCAGGAACTGGACCCGCTCTCTAGCCGTGCTGGACGCGGAAAGAGAGAAATACCTATACGTTCTTACTGCCCATTATTAAAAGATGTGGGTTTTTTGCCCAGCCAGAGTGGCTCAGTGGTTGTGTGTTGAACCATGAACCAGGAGGTCACCGGTTCGATTCCAGGTCAGGGCATATTCCCAAGTTGCAGGTTCAGTCTCCAATAGGGGGTTTGCAGGAGGCAGACAATCAATAATTTGTTCTCATCATTGATGTTTCTATCTCTCTCCCTCTCTGAAATCAATAAAAAATATGTTTTTAAAAGACATGTGTTTTCTAAGCTCACTGTTCCTTTTCTGTGATACCACTCAGTGTGCATGCAAACATCACCTGGCCATCTTCACAACACCCTGTGGGAACGAGGACTCAGAGATCTGGCACAAAAATGGTGATACTTCATTGCTATGTCATAAACAATAGAGTCTCCTTTCTCTCTGACTGGAATAGGGCAGGAAGAAAGGGGCAAGGGAAGGAGGGAAGGAAAAGGTATAATCCTGGAGCCCAGGGCAGGTGTAATCAAGGCCCAGGTTGCCTGCTGGCAGTGGGCAAACCTGACTTCAAGGCCCAGCCCTGGTCAAAGATAGGACACACAGAACTTCTACAAGAAAGCAGAGCTGGCCAGTGCCCACATGCCCCATCATCACAGTAAGGAGAGAGGACGAGACTAGAGGTGGCTCACCTTGGGGTAGCTTCACCCTTGGGCTCAGGCATCCCAACCGCCATTAGCAGCGCCACCTCTGAATCTAATATGGCAATGTAACCATCCTCATCCTGGGCCACAAGGTGAAGCTCCAAGTCCTTGGCCACTGGTCAGGGAAAGGGGCCTGATCTAAGTTGGGCAAAAGACACTCATCCAGCCCTTAATTAAGAGCTTCGTGTGAGCCTGGGGCTGCTGGTGACCATCTTCTCCACCTTTGGGAAGACTCCTGAGCCCACAAGCCGAGCAGAGAGAAATCACGTCTTCATATCATTGTTTGAGTCCCTGGATCCAGCCTTTTCAGCTATGGGAATCAATAAATTCCACTTAATTAAGGTATTTCTGTGCTAAGAGTTCTGTATCTTGCAGCTATACGTGTTCTGACAATAACCTTGGTATTCCAGGCCCTGACAGGCTGGGCCCATCCATGTCACCACTGCTCAAACACCAGCTCAGTGGTCCCCAAGCCTGACCCTTTCTGCCTGCTTTCACACCACTGATTACATCATTCTCTCGTGAAAGGCTACCCATTCTTCCAGGCCAGCATGCCATCTCTCCTCCTTCATGAAGCTGCCCTAGCTAGACCATCAGTCTCAAGGGGCATCAAGTGCCAGGTGTCAAGTTTCTGCCTCATCAGGTTTCCTCCCCTGACAGCCAGACTGGAAGGCCCTACAGGGCAAGGCATGTGTGCTAATAGCTACCTCCTTTTGATAGGTGAACATTGCAAAAGAAAGCATGGAAGACAGGTGACAGAAATTGTGTGTGAGTGTAAGTGCGCACACGTGCAAATTTCCCTCGCCACTCTTATTGAACACAGGGAGGAAACAGGTGGGAAAGAAAGAATATGAAATATGCTCCCCCTTATTAAAACAAAGCCTCCCTCCCCCAGGTCATTCCAGAAGGAAACTCTCCAACAGCAGTAGCCCTATAAATCTAGGTGAGAACCCCCGAGAGTAAGGTCAAACCGAGGGGGGCAGGGACTGGGCCGGGGTGCCCGCAGCGTCAGGAAGTGCTCCTTCACAGGGCTGGCTGCGGTTCCATTAGAGCCAGGAGGACAGGAAGCTTCCAAACAGGGCTGTCTGCGCCCTGCCCCTTCGGGCCCCATCCTCATAGAGCCCTGCAGCGCTTAAACAAAATGGAGCAGATGTCTTTTTGAAAGTTCTTCCATTACCAAACTCTGAGACACAGCTGGGCTCCAGGGCCTCCATGTTTCCTACTGCCCTTCACACCCTGCATCTTCTCATGCTGAGTCCTTCTCAACCTGCAGCACTGGCTCCATTTTCCAGCTCGTGACAAGTCGGCAGGGACTGGGGCTCCTGGGTTCCCCACTCCAACACCTGCTGAGACAACATACTGGGGCCAACTCTGACTGCTCTCCTCCTCCCCTTGGCCAGGTTCCAGGACTCCACACCATTTCCCATCCATGCCTCCCTTCCCAGGCTCTCAGACTCTTCACTAACACAAGGCTCCCTCCTCACACTGTCACCAGTCATTAAGAAAAACCTGATTAAAAATAAATAAAAATAAAAACCTGATCCTTTCTTGGCCTGGCCAGTGCGGTTCAGTGGCTGGAGCATCGGTCATAGGTTTGATTTCTGGTCAAGGGCATGTACGTGGGTTGCAGGTTCGATCCTGAGCCCTAGTTGGACACAACCAATTGATGTGTCTCTCTCACGTTGATGTTTCTCTCTCTCTCTCCCCCTCCCTCCCTTCTCTAAAAATCAATGGAAAAAAATATCCTCGGGTGAGGATTAACAAAAAAGAAAAAGAAAAAAAGGTCCTTCCTTTTTTTTCTCAGAACCAACCCTTCCAGGGCTCCCCACTGCTTTTAGTGCCTTCAATGGGCCCCCTCACCTTGCTAACCTCTACTCTTGCCACACCTTGGCCACCAGTTGTGCCTCACTCTTGCTAGCCCATCCTCAGGAATTGCCTCACCCACCTCCGAATACTCTCACATTGAACCTGGCTCCAGCTGTCATCAGGAAACCTCTGGCACTCAGGCACAGCCCACTTGGCATAGCCCTTCCCAGCTGTCCAATGGACCACTCACTGCCTTTCCATGGACAAGTCCATCTCCAGAACTGAGACTATAAAGCCCTTAGAGACAGGGTCCTGGGGGTCATGGCGTTTCCCTCATGGTATCTCACATGCTTTGGACAAAGCACAAGTCGCAGCAACAATCATCAATTTATCAACAATCATTGATAAATTCCTGAATTGAAATGGGAGAGGACACATTCCTAGCCCCCGAGAAAGATGTGTGCTCTTCCCAGGAATAAAAATAAAAATGTTTAAAACCACCAAAACAGGCTGTTCCTCAAAGGGAGCCCTAAGATCTTTTACTGTGATGCACATTTGGGGGCCCAGCATGTCAGCTGAGTGTAGAAATGAATGAATGGGATGTGGGTAGTCCTGTAAGGAACCGACACTGAAGGCTCTCCTGCAGGTCACATCCCGGACTATTGACACTCACATGCCTCTCCCAGTAAGGAAGTAACCACTCCCTATGGTTTCAAAAGAAGGTAGTTTCTTTGGCAGTCCTTGCCCTGGGTCTATTTCTCCCCATACAGGACAAGAATTATCCTCTGCAGCTCACCCACTTGGGCTCCATGGCACCCAGCGATGGGAGGATCTGTTAGATGAGCTTCTAAATGGAAGTGCCTTGCCCAGAGTAGGCACATGCACTCGCTCACGTTTTTTATACAGATGTATTTTTATTAATTTCAGAGAGGAAGGGAGAGGGAGAGAGAAACATCAATGATAAGAATCATTGATCGGCTGCCTCCTGCATGCTCCCTTAATGGGGAATTGAGCCCTCAACCCAGGCACGTGCCCTGACCAGGAATCAAACTGGGACCTCCTGGTTCATAGGTCGACACAGTCTCGGAGACACACCGGCCTGGCCCTCTGACGTTTTAAATTACGCACTTCATCAATTTCTCCTGCTTCTCCAAGAGGATGGGAGCAAACCAACTCAGGGAAGTTGTGACAAAAAAACGACAGGGAGCCACTGGCATTTACATTCTTACTTGTGGTTTCTGCTCATTTGTTTTGTTTTTATTTGTTTTTCCTAGAAAAAAAGAAAAAACACAACCAGGGGGATTTATATGACAGTGTCAGGATAGCAGGGGGAAGAGAAAGGCCGGAGGCGTGGACAGTTAATAAAAGGTGGGTTCTGAATTACATGGAACAGTCCACAGGGTCATGTCTGAGGCCTCACGAGATGACCGGTCATTTTGGCATGCGTGTCCGGTGCCTGGTCTCCTGATCTGCCCCTCAGACATCCAACCACCCAAGGTCAGCGAGAGCTGGCCACACCCTAGATATCTGCCAGACAAACTCGGACTTGATAGAAAGACAAGGCAATGCAGCTCCTTGGCTTTGTGCGCAGGTACCACAAGGCAGTCTTTCCTGCCTAACGCTGGAGTCTGGGGTGAAAGTCACAATGGGACACACTTTGACATCACAGTGAACTCCAGGCAGCCACCATTTATGTGCAGACATGGGCTTCACCACCCACACAGATGTCTGTCCAGACATCCCCAGGTGGTCTGGCCCAAGGATGAGGCACGTAACGTTCCTTCCTAGCCACCGTTCAATAGTGGTGTCCACTCTCTGGTCTTGCTCGGTCACCTGCAGGAGAAGATTGGGACCCATCTGCTTTGCAGCTCTGCAATGAACATTGATTCCAAAGACGCCTGGCCATCTGGATCCATACTGATGGTTTCTTGAGTTTCTCCCACTTTTATGTTGATCTCAGGGCAGAAAATTCAGCCAGACCCAGAGCCATGTATGGCAAACAGGAAAGCCAGAATGATGGCTGGGCAAGAAAGTGCCAACAAGTAGCACAATGCAAGGCCAGAGGACATTCAAGAAGGGGAGGGGGCATGCAGCAAGCTGTTGCCCCAAGTCACAGTTTAGGGGAGGCACTAAGCCTGAAGGACACAGCCAGCTCTGCCATCCTCCCGCAACGGGGCCCACTGGTTGTGATTCCTATGTGGAGAGTGCCCTGCTGTGACCTCTGTTCCTGCAAGGAGGCCAGGTTACATCTCAGTCCACAGTCCTGAGGAGCACCACGCTGGCCAGCCAGCCAGGCCTTAGTCCTCAGCCCCTCTGCTGAGGGGGCTCTGGGTTCCACAGGAAGGCCCTGGGAATGAGGGAGCAAGGGAAGAGGGATGCATTCTGCTGGGAGAAGTTCAGGGAGAAACTACTGTGGGCTGGAAGGAGCTGTGGCTCAAAACAGTGCAGAGCCCAAAAGAATGGGATAAACATTGATAAAATGACAAGTCTTGTCGCTAGTTTAAAAACAGATGATTGTTGCTGTTGCTTGGTTTTGTTTTTTCCTTTTAAAACCACTCAATTTTAAAAGGTGAAGGGGCTGGGGAGGTTCAGCCCCTTCACTCTGATCCTTTCTGGGCACCAGGAGGCCTCAGGCCCATACCCACTGCTCTCCTTTCCTGGGCACCAGCCACCTAAGCCAGGGCAGGGTGGGACAAGACTTGCTCTGCTTCCCAAGAGCAATTCCGTCTCCCATCAAACCAGAACACGGAGGATGGGAAGTCCAAAGACTAAAGTGCAGAGATTTCCAGAGCGGGCGCCTGCCACTGGGCACTCTGAGAAGGAATGGGGCGGGGTCAGCCCACAGCTGCAGCTGTGGAACAGACACTGACCATTATGAAGGAAGCCTGCAGGGCACAGTCCCCTTTCTCCTGTTGACACCTCTTTCTGAGACAGTCCACTGTCAGTAGCTCCCCAAGGAAAGAAAGTTCTGGTATGAAAGATATGGCCCATGAAGGGAGAAAACTTGTATGACCATCCCTGGTTGGTAATGACTAGTGACCTCGGGGTCAGGAAGGTGGCAAGAGGGGAAACAGTGCATGATATAAAATCCATGAACCCCAGGTTTCAAGAGCAAGGCTACATGAACAACCCAAAAGGCAGTCTCTCTCCTGGGGAAGGTTTGGTGAAGATGCTCAGGATCCTACCAGTAAGGCCTGCTGGGGGAAGGCAGTCCTCAGGTGGGAGGAGCCGCCGAGTGGAAGCAGGTAGGAAGGCCTAGGCTGGCATTAGGGTGTGTAGGCCGGGGGTGGCTGGAATTGGTTGATGACCTCATATTCCGAGGGGTAGGGCTCGGTCTCCTCCATCTCAGACAGCAGCTCCAGCGCCTGCTCCTCCTCCTCTGTTGGGTAGTGGCGCAGGAGGTTGGCTGCTGTGGCCAGGATTGAGGCTCCACCAGCTCCTGCCACCAGGTAGAAACTAACAGCAAAGGTGACATACACCTGGGAACCATGGTACTTCTTATGTTGCTGCTGCTGGGCCAGGATGAGTTCGGAAGCCCAGTAGGAAAAGCCGATGACGGTAGCACACTGCAGGACTGGGGGACAGAGGGACAGCACAGAAAGGGGTTAGCAGGCATCCTGAAGCTGGGATGATTAAGGAACCAACTGCAGCCTCTCCACCCAAACCCCAGTGTCAGAGAACCTGTGTGGCCCTGGATCCTGCAAGGGGGAGCTCTCTGGGCCATGGGGTTCTTGGGCGGAGGCTGGGACAGATGCACGACCCGTCTGAGCCAGTCAAGTCTCTCCATCTTAAGAATGTGGAGATGGAACCTGAGGGCTGCTACAAGTCAGAGTGCTTGAAAGACACAGACAAGGCCATGCAGTTTGGGACTGGAGTTCGCACCACCACATATCAAATCAACACCCAGCCCAATCTGTGGGGAAGCAAAAGGGGAGGAAAAAATCCAATGAGACCAGGAACTCCAGGGGAGACACAGTGAGACACTCTGCTCATTCCAGGCCCCAGGAGCCCAGCTGAGCTTCAAACCCAGTTCTTGGAGAGCTGTGAGATTTCTTGGGGAATTAATTAAAGCAAGCTGCTATCATGCCCAGTGCTCCAGGAAAGGCTAGAGTTGAAATGAGCATCTGGACCGATGCCTGCTCAGAGAAAGCCCATCATCTCCACCTACAACCCCAGACGGTGCTCCTATCCTGTTGCAGTTCCTCCCCCACTGGGAGCAGTCCTGGACTTACCTGTGAGGATGTGGGCAAAGGCATAGCGACGGGTGATCTTCAGGGCTGGATGCTTGGGCCCAAAGACATCTAGGAGGAATGCGGAGAGACTGCACAGGATGCCCAGGAAGCAGAAGGCGGCAATGACCCGCAGGAGCAGCACCGTCTGGGGATTCATGCAGAAGTCTGTAGTGGGAAAACCAGATCTTCAGGACCCCAAGCAGCACCCTGGAGTCCCTACCTGGGAGGAGTTTGTCCCCCTCAGCCACAGTCCTGGAGTGCCAGGGGAGTCCTAGAGAAACCGCTCATAACTCTTGCTCACAGCTGGCCCACAGAGGTGGAACAGCACCTGAACTGGCAGACAGTTCAGGCCACTGCTTCCATGCACTCAACTCCTTCCCTTCCAAAAAACCAGTCTAGCCCCGTCAGTGTGGCTCAGTGGTTGAGCATCGACCTGTGAACCAGGAGGTCACGGTTCGATTCCTGGCTAGGGCACATGCCTGGGTTGCAGGCCCATTCATCATTAATATTTCTATCTCACTCTCCTTTCCTCTTTGAAATCAATAAAAAAAATACTAAATTTTAAAAATACCTAGTCTAAGTGCAGGCCTCCACTTTGTTGTACTGGCCATGATCTTCTAAGCATTTTTAAAGATGCTGACAATTAATCTGACATGTCAACCCATTCTCCTGGGCTGCAGGAGGAGCCCACTAACTGCTATGCTGAGATGGACAGAGAGGCAAGGCCAGAGGCCGATCAATGTCGATTCTCCATTCAGCCACTCATTCATCCCGTCGTTTGTGTTCAAAAAGAATCTGAAGCCATTTAGAAAAATATATCCTTACAAGAGTGTACTAAATAAGTTAGGAAAGGTGGTAGGCTGGACCTTCACATTTATTTTTGTTCATTCCCTGAACCCTACTAAAACAAAACGAAACAAAACATTTTAAAGACATAAACCCACACCACAGGGAGAGGGGCAAAACACAATTCTGAAAACTGGAACATAAAGGGGCTTAGAACTGCCTTAGCAGACTGAGTAAGCTGAAGTGTCAGCCAGAAGTGGGAAAGCTAAGAAGCAACTAGATTTATACCAGGAATGCCTAAGGAGCTCAGACACTGAGTACCAAACGCCTTCTAAAACGAGTGCAAAGCCAGTCAGGGTGCACACTCCCCCAAAGAGAAGGAGCGAACCAAGGCCAAGGAAGATGCTGCAAAAGGAGACCCCACATTCAGTCGCCCAGGGTCACGGTGAAGGGAGAACCCAACAACTGTACACCTGACACAGCCACCTAGACGCCCCTCCAGGACATCATACCATTCTCATTCTTTTAAATTCCGCCGAAACAGTGTCAGACCCTGTGATATCTGTGCAAAATGCCACAGCTCCTAAAAACAGACAGAAGAAAGGCGGATCTGAAAAGAAGCTGTTTTAAGCTTCAAGAAAAAGTAGGAAATGTGCCTTCCCCTCTCTCCTCTGTTCCAGCCATCGGCGAGCTCTTCTTTCATTTAGGTCATGGGTCATCAAGTGATTTAGGAAAATCTGGGAGCGCTGGCTTAGACTACAGGCTCCTCTCCTGAGTCTTGACCACCGGCTGAGGCTGGGAGATGGTGGTCATCTCTCTCCAGTGCACATGTCAGTCACTGGGGTGCTGGCTGAAAGCACGTGCCCAGGCCCCAGAAATTCGAAGCTCTCAGTCTGGAGCAGGGCCTAGGAATATGGATTTAAATTTTTCTTTTAATTGTATTGATTTCAGAGAGGAAGGGAGAGGGAGAGAGAGAAACATCCATGAAGAGAGAGAATCATGGAACAGCTGCCTCCTGCACGCCCCCTACTGGAGGGGACCGAGCCTGCAACCTGGGCATGTGCCCTTGACCGGGAATCGAACCCGAGACCCTTCAGTCCTCAGGCCGACGCTCTAACCACTGAGCAACACCGGCTAGGGCAGGAATATGGATTTTAATAAGCAGCCCAGGTAATTCCCATGCAATGTGGCCCAAGTCTTACACTCCAAGAAACACAAATCCTGGGCCTGGAGGACAGGGGACTGAGAAGAAAAGGCCAAGAACCCAGGGTGTAGACCTAAACCCAACAAAGCAGACTCAAACCAAGTCAGTGGCATAATGGGTGCTTGGCAGAGGGCTTGGCATCCGGACCACAGAACCAGAGCAGATACCAGGAGACCCTGGGCCTTTGTGACTGCACGCACTCCCTGCCTCAGGCTCAGAATTCACCAGGCAGATGGTGGTTGAGCCTATTCCAGACTCATGCCGCGATCTAGCTTTAGGTCATCCACTAAGCTGTCCTCAGAGCTATCTGTCACTCTCTTGTCAGCTGACCATCTGTTTTGGGAACGATCATCCAACCTGGTGTTCACTTACTACCAGGAGGCTTGTCTGTGTGATGGTTCTGCCAGTGACCAGGCCCAGGCTCCGTTTCGTCCAGCCCTACATAGCCTGAGACTGTGCTGTGGGCCTGCAGGAGGTTTCGCTGAAGGAAGAGCTCCTGGAGACGGGGACTGTCTCCTGGCTTTACTTTGAATATTGTTAAAAGCTCTCTGAGATAGTTCTTCTTGATCCATGTGGCATGAGCAGGGTTGGGGCAGGATGAAAGTGTTCTTTCTTCTAGTGCTTCCAAGAATAACCTGGAGCATCAGGGTGCAAGGGCTTGCAGCACACTCCACTCTGCAGCAGGCTGTGCTCAGATTACTTAACACATTGGGGACCAGTAGTTTTATTGCTAGCTTTACCCAGTGGCCAGATAAGTTTCTAATGAACGAGTACAAAAAACGTTGTACATAAATGTTAAAGGCACACCTTAAAATTAAATACCCATGCATTTTGAAGTTATTTATTACATGTTCTTACAAGCTAATATCTTTTTAAAGAATTCTCATGATTGGCCACAAGCCTTAGAACAGAAAACACGAGAATTCTCGTGATCCATCCGCAAATATGGCCAGGCACTTGGGCTTTAATTGCGGTTCTTAAAAATCTACTAAGGTTTGACCAGCCAGTGTGGCCCAGTGGTTGAGCATTGACCCAGGCACCAAGAGGTCACTGGGCTTGATCCCAAGCAGGGGGCCTGCAAGAGACAGCCCCTCTCATCGATGTTTCTCTCTCTCTAAGAATCAATAAAAATATATTTAAAAAGAAACACTAAGTTTTAATTTAACAGCTAGTTTTAACTGCAAAACACTCAGTGGCTTCAAAGCTACTTTCTTAGGCTGCATAATGAGTACAGGGTGTCCATTTTATTATCATCCTTAAAAATGTACATCTAGCCAGAACCGGTTTGGCTCAGTGGATAGAGCATCAGCCTGCGGACTGAAGGGTCCCGGGTTCGATTCCAGTCAAGAGCATGTAACTTGGTTGCCGGCACATCCCCAGTAGGAGGTGTGCAAGAGGCAGCTGATAGATGTTTCTCTCTCATCGATGTTTCTGACTATCCCTCTTCCTTCCTCTCTGTAAAAAAATCAATAAAATATATTTTAAAAAAATGTACATCTATTATATACACTCCCATGTGTCTCGTGTTCCATAATACACTTATCCTATATAATATATAATAATAAAAGTGTAACATGCTAATTAGATTGGACGTCCTTCTGCGAGGGAAGCCTGGGCCCTGGGTACATGCCAGTGGTGGAGGGGAGCCCGGGTCCTGGGTGCCAGAAGCCGGTGCCGGCAGCCGGGAGAAGGAAGGCCTATTCTTGCCCGAATTTCGTGCATTGGGCCTCTAGTAATATAATAAAAGGGTATTATGCAAATCGACCAAAGGGCAGAATGACCAGTCGCTATAACGTGCACTTACCACCAGGAGGCAGACGCTGAATGCAGGAGCTGCCCCCAGCCCCAGGCCCCGATCGATCGCCCGATCAGGGCCAACCTCTCGGTCCCTTCCTTCGGCTGGCAGGCTCTGACTGCCTGATGGGAACGGGGAATCAGGGGTGGGTGGTGGCGGATGTGGGCGGCCGCTGGTTGCCCCACACACGGAGGGTGACCGGCGGTGGGGGACGGGGCCAGCGAGCGGCAGGAACGCCCAACCTCTCGGTCCCTCCACCCTGGCCGGCTGGCATTCTTTTCCACAGCCAAGACACAGGCCTGCCCACAGCTGCAGACAGTTGCTCCTCACTCCTCCCCACCTGCTCCCTGATGGGGAGGGAGAAGCCATCAGCAAGGTAGCAGGCGCTGGTTCGGTGGGTTGTTGAGAAACCTGCCTCCTGATGCTACTGAATTCTAACCCTGTTCAGAATTCCATTTCCTCTGCTTAAAGCACCTGATCTTACCCTCCTCAGTGGTGATGCAACCTGAAATCTAATGGGACCTTTTTGTGGGATGGGTTGTCGTGCCCCAGGACCTGACAAGTAGATTCCTCCAGCGAATAAATGCAGTGAATGTTCAGGCATGACCCTCATAGCACCATCGGCCCCCTGGAACTCTCTCAGGCATTGGGCCCGCACCCCATGCCTTATCTGAAAGAAATTCCACACAAAAGCACCTCCTGTGAACGGGCCTCCACCGGGGGGATCACAGCCTCCTACACGGGCTCGAAGTATATCCTGGGCCAGGCCCACCTCGTGTGCAAGATGGCAAACAGGGAACCGGGGGTGGGTGGTGACGGGGGTTGGGGCCGGCTGCCGGCAGCCAGGGAAGATGGCCCTGATCGCAGGCCAGGAGTAGGACAGTACCCATGCATGAATTTCATGCACTGGGCCTCTAGTTTTGATATAAGGAAGAGTCTCACATGATATGAAGCTTCAGAGAGAACATCCCCTCCCTTCCACATGTCAAACTACCCCTTTTGAGAGACAAACATTATTGGCAGTTTCTTCTGTCCCCTCCAGGAATAGCCTGTGCATACTGACAGGTCAAACATTATCTTAGTTAGGCATCACACTGGGGATCCGTCATGCAGCTCAGATGAGGGACTGGCGGTTCCAGGACGTTGACTTCCTTCAGGTCCCACAACGCAGGACTAGACTCCAAACCAAAGCTAGACTCCCAACCTAGGACAGGCTCCCTTGCATTGTGATGCCAGAATCACCCATAGAGACAATGCATCAAATGCTAACACGTGGCATGTGAGTGGTTGGTATAAATGCTCTCAGAGCCACCCTCAGAGCCAGTAGCTGCTGAGCGCAGAACAGCTGAGAGCACAAAATCCCTTCTAGGCAAAACATGTGTGGGCCATTGAACAAAGAGAAGTGCTCATACCAGGATTAGGCAAAAGCTGGTTGGTATGGTGTAAGCTTCTGCAGCCATCAGAAGCAGTAGGGAAATCAGAAAGGCACTGGACTTGGCACCAAATCCGAGACCTACCATAGACTATGTGTTACTGTGAGCAAGTCACTTAACTGCCCCTGGTCTCTGCTCTCTCATGTCAAATGAAGACAGTACTGCCTGCCCCATCTCCATGGGTGCACTGAGCAGCCTGTGTGGTAGCTGCCCCGCTCCCTCCCAGGGCATGTCAGCCCTGGTGTGCCTGCCTGCTTACAGTCAGTGTGGGCCAGAGAAAGCGCCTGCTAAAGCCAGACTAAGGGTGTGCCCAGCCAGAAGAATGAGGAATATGGGCTTTTGGCCCAAATTCAAACAGGTTTAGTTTCTATGTGACTGACTTTCCCCACTCCAAAGCTGTGAGTAAACCCTCGGGCTTAGTGGAAAGCCAAATGTGAACGTCCCTTGGAGAGATGTTAACAGATAGCCCAGGATCTTCCCCCCGGCCCAGGCAGTCTCTCAGCGGGTCTCAGCTCACAGAGAAGACAGGCAGAGCACCCTGGACCCCTCAGATCAAACTCAGGCTCCCCTGGGTCAGGATCTCAGTATTCTCTCCTTCCCTGCCAGACGTCAGAGTGGAGGGGAGGACCACAAATATCTGCTCCCTTGAGACGGCTGCTAAGGGAAACAGAATTCCCAAATGTGTGTAGGCATTATTTTATTTCTGAGGAAAAAGGACTCATGGAGCAAGGTCCTCATTTTAAATTCAAACCAGTGGTGCAGCTCACCACACTCTGGTCAGACAGAACACATCCTAACTTCCAGTGGGATTGTGGCGTGTTTATTTTGGTAACTATTGCTCGACTGCCCCCCCAGTCACCAGAGAAAGAGGAAGCTGCTGTGTAATAGGATCCCAAAGCACTGACTTTGGCTCAAGGTTACTCACTGGTGAGTCATGGGGCAGGATCTGTTTTGAAGGCCTGGCTCTTCCTGTCTACCTGCCCACTGCTCCCAGCCCCTCCCAACCCAAACAGACTGAAGTGGCCTCTGGCCAGTTCCCTTTTTCTGTCCCACTGCCCTTCACTTCCCCTCACTGCAATCCCTGTGAGTTAGAGACACTGCCCCAACACCCTGACCCCAGCCCCGACCTTCCCAGCACTCATCCGCCCCACCTGCATAGCCTCTCCCCACTGAGACTAGCTTCCAGACAGGCTTCTGACAGAAGATTCCAACAGGGCCCCCTAGAGTGCCTGGCTGGCCCATCACCAGAGATTCCAATGGTCCCAGCCAAGCTGCCTCAGAGGACAGGCCCAGCAGGACCTGGAAGTGCCAACTGCATCAGTCACTACCCCTCGGACATACAGGCCCTCTGGTTGGCCCTTGAACTTCCAGTGGCAATCATGACTCACTTGACTTCAAATCCAAGACTTCCTCATTCTTCAAAGGTACTTCCCAAGGCTGCTGTCAGTGCTGCCCTTCACTGCCACACTTGAGAGGCAAAGGAATTGGTGTGCAGAGGGAATGATTATCTGGGGCCCCCCTGCTTGGGGCCACTAGAGGTCTGAGCATATCTCTGGACCTGAGCCCAGGCTGAAGAGCACTGTGAGAAGCTGGCACCCCTGGGAAGAAGGAAAACCCAGGATGGAATCATTCGAGGCAGCCTGCATTTGCTAAAGCCTCCAGGGCTCAGCCAGTGACAGATCTTGCCTCAAGATCACCAACTTGAGCCGATGGAGATGATGAGGAATAAAAAGCACAGCTTGGGCTGGGCTTGTGATAAAAACTCAACTAGAATGGGGAAGTAAAAAGCCTTGGACAGCTTTGACAAAAGGAAAAGAAGCTGGAGGGCACTAAGGTACAAGGTAAGAGTGGAGGCCATGCCATGGAGATTAGGTGTGTGGCCTCGGGCATGTCACTTGACCTCCCTGAGCCTAAGACCCCTGTGAAGTGGTGGTGATGACAGTCCCAAATGAAGGTGCTGTTTAGGAGAAACTAAAGGCAGGCGCATGAAATGTGCTGAGCACAATGCCTGGCACTCAGGGGGCTGAGAAACAGGAAGGTACAGCTCTAAAGCCTGCAGGCCCAGCTTACTCCCTGTCACCTGCAGAGACTTGGCAGAGTCTGTTCTCCCTTTGGAAGTATCTATAGGCACCAGACTTGACTTCCCTGCAAGGACATCTGTTAGGTCCTGAGGATCAGCATAATCACACAGGACAGCATGTTTAAAGGCCCACTGAGTACCAAAAACCAACCACAACAGAGAAAGGGAAGAAGCAGAGCCATCAAAATAAACTATCAACTTTCTTATGAATGGACAGCAAGTATTCCTAGCTTGCAATGGCCAAGGAGATGGCCACAGGTCAAAACTGTCCGTGGGTTAAGATCCCTAAACACATGAGCAAATGTAAAGGTTAAGGCAATGTGCTTTTTTTAAAAATTGATTTCAGAGAGGAAGGGAGAGGGAGAGAGAGAAACATTAATGATGAGAGAGAATCATTGATCAGTTGCCTCCTGCATGGCCCCCCCACCCCCACCCCACCACTGGGGATCGAGCCCGCAACCTGGGCATGTGCCCTTGACCGGAATCAAACCTGGGACCCTTTAGTCCACAGGCCAATGCTCTATCCACTGAGACAAACCAGCTAGGGCGGCAATGTGCATATATATATATATATATATATATATATATACACATATACATATATACACACACACACACACACACACACACACACACATATATGAACAAAGAAGAACCTGCACCAAGAATTTATTTTTACTTTTTACATGGTCTTGACAAGGATGTACACCAAAGCACAATAACCCTGAGATCATTCCTGACAGCTGAAATAAAGGATAAAAAAGATAAATGAGATAGTATCACTTTATACTGAGTCAACAGATGAGGCAGACACAGCTATGCCACTCCCAGCTGTGTGGCCCTGGAGAAATGTGACTTCACTTCTGAGACACAGCTTCTTGGACCTCTAAAATAAGGACCTCGGATCACACTGCCTCTCCCCTATCACACAAACTTCATGAGCCTCCCTAGGAATGAGCTGAAGGGGAGAAGCACTGGGAATTGTCTCCCAGTTTGTAGGTGACACCAAGCTCTGAAAACACTGAAACACCAGGGGGTCAAGTGCAAAGGTCTGGATGAAGTGGTGGCAGCTGAGCTTCAAAGAAGGCAAGTGAGGGAAATGTGCTGAGGGAAAAAACATCCAAATTCAACTTCAGCTTGATGGCCTTTTTTCCATTGCTACACACCAGAGAAAAAGCTGCGTGTCACAAGGCCTCCATCATATGTGTAACTTCTGTCTTAATGAGCCAACCCAGCGAAGACTATCATCAGGAAAGAATCTGGAAACAAACTAGAAGCCCCATCCTGTTCTCTAAATCATTCTAAAACCTCAAAAACCCTTAAAAAGAGAGAGAGAGATACAAAACAGAGAACTCTCAGAGAAAGACGTTAGGCCACAACTGATACAGCTTTTCAGCCTAGACCTGCAAAAAGTGGTATAAGATCCAAGGCACAGAGGAGAACTTGACCTTTTCACCAAACCCCAGTGTCTGAGTCCTTAAAGAGATGACATGAAGATATCTCCAGGAAGGGCCTCTGAGACATGGCACAGCAGACAGCTGGAACACATCACAGCCAGAGAGTGGCACAGGGAGAAAATAGAAAGACCTTCAAGAATGGTTCAAAAGACCGTGGGGACGATGAACTGTGCTGGTACCAAGGGTAGTGTGGGGTCCACTGACTGTTTTTTCCCATAAAAGCCAGGCAGTGCAATCCTGTGCTCACACTACACAGCCTGTACCCTCCCTGCTGGAGACAGAGCTGGGCAGGAGCAAATATTGGCTCCCTGGGATAGCAGCCACCCCACCATCCCCCACCCCCGCCAGGCTGTGGCCTCCCTGTGTCCAGCAAGGAGACCAGTCCCTAGTCTCTTTCCCCTTTCCTCTGCACACCTGGCTGAGCAAAGAAACCTCACCTCGTCAGGTGTATGGCTCTGAGAGCCAAGTTCCAACTTTTACTGAGGCTGGAACTGACTCCTGGTTATCTAAAATGCCAAAGACTCCCTTTTTCTAGAATAAAAACCCAACTACTGTATAATTTGAAAACATATTTTAAAGTCTAAGCATATTAAAAGTTCATTTTCTCCATCAATCAGCTGACCCAAAGAAACCTCCCCGCATCCCAGAGATTCCTTAGCTAGTTTTAATGCCCAGCATCTTTATCTTTTCTCCATATACTGCGCCCTTCCTCGGGCAGAATCCTAAAAGAGCAGCAGACTATGAGCATGGAGTGAAAAGTAGGTGCTTGGCTGAATAACATCTAATTAACGAGGGGCCGGAGAACCAGGCAGCAAAAGGTCTGTTTCCTTCAACCAAGCCCTGCCCTGGCTGTCAGCTCTCCAGCCACACCCCATTCTGCTCCCCGCCGAGGAGCCCCGGGTCGCCCGGGAAGAAGAGGCCCCGGCGCGGCGGCCTTACCTTTCAGCAGGTCCGGGTGCACATAACCCAGTACGTCGGAGACCCCCAGCTCCTGGCGGGAACAGGTGCCACCATGGATGTGCAACCAGGCAGGCTCGGCGAGGGCAGTGCACAGCGCCGTGATGGACAAGGCGCCCGGCAGGGCCGAGGCCAGGCTACGCTCCGGCTGCTTGGGCAGAGCACTGCCGCCCGGGCTCCTCCGCCGGCGCCCGCCGGGCAGCCCTGCGCCTCCCGGGGCATACATGCCCGAGGCCGCCCGCCGTCGCTCCGCGGTCGCTGCTGCTCGCCGCCGACTTCCGGGGGGCGCAGAGTCTGCCTGTTCCAGGGAGGACGCGGGTGAGGAACCTCAGGGCTGCCAGGGCGGACACCGGAGGCTGGAGGAGTGGGACCTGGGGACGAGCGGAGACCCGAGGGCTGCTGGATTCTAGGGCGGAGATGGTGACTGGGTGCCTGAAATGGAGGCGCGGTATGAGGACCCGAAGAGGATTGGGCTGGAGGGCGAGGGTATGGGCTACTGATGGGAGGAGAGACCGGACCCGGAGTCTCAGCCAGAGGGTGCCAAGAGGGGAGGACCAGGCTGAGCTGCGGGGATCGGAGACCCGGGATCCGGGAAGGACGCTTTGGGGTGCGACCTCTGCCCAGAAAAGACCCTTCCCACGCCGATCGCTGCTCCTCACCGGTCAGCAGGCCGCAAGGGTGGTGCCGTTCGTCCCGTCACGGGACCCTCGGCTGCCGGGGCCAAGCGACCCAGGCCCCACTACTCCCGGACCAACCCGGGTCCGACCCACTTCCGTTTCCTCTGCCTCGGCCTCGGCCTCCGCCTCCGCCTCCTCCGGCTCCCCGCCCTGTCCCCGCTCGCGTCATAGTCCGGCGCACCACAGCCTCCCTACGGCCTCACGGGACTGGTAGTTCGAAGCGGTTCCACGACGTTTTATGCCGAGGTGGGAGGTCGACTACAACTCCCAGGGGGCAGCGCGGTCGCATTAGCGGGCACTTCAGTTCCCAGGTCGACCGGGATTCTCGGGCGGAAGTGGCCGGATCGGCCGTCCTGGAAGGCTGAGTCGGGGTCCCTGAATCTGCACAGTGGAGCCTGCCGTGGGCACGCCCCCAACTCCTCCACGTACTGCGTCGGATCGCCATGAAGGACTCGCTGGTGCAGCTGGGCCGTGTCCCGGCGCACCCGGACTCGCGCTGCTGGTTCCTGGCCTGGAACCCCACGGGAACCCTGCTAGCCTCGTGCGGGGGTGACCGTAAAGTCCGCATTTGGGGCACCGTGGGTAAGGCTCGGCCTGGGCGCGCGACCCCGCCGCCCGGCGTTCCGCGTGCGTGCTATGCGGGTGCTGTGCTGGAGGTGAGCCCAGGGAGAGCGGGGGAGAAGCCACCTCGAGATAGACTTTTGTCATTCCTAGAAAGACTTTTCAGGCAAGTACAAGAAGCCAAAACGTCAGGAGACAGCCTGGAACTGTGGAGGAAATTGTGATAGTTGCTGGGGCAGGAAACCTATTAGAAAAGGGCGGTGGAAAGTAGCCTGCAGAGTAATTTGCGACGACGGTGAAGTTTAAATTTTATCCCGAGGGGACATTCGGCAGCCTTTTGACTATTTAAGAGTGTGTATGTGTGTGTGTGTGTGTGTGTGTGTGTGTGTGTGTGTGTGTGTGTGTGTGTATTTTATTGGTTTCAGAGAAGAAGGGAAAGAGAGAGATAGAACCACCAATGATGAGAACCATTGATCAGCTGCCTTCTGCACGCCCCAAATTAGGGATCGAGCCTGCAGTCCAGGCATGTGCCCCAGCCATAGTTATTGATCCGTGACCTCCTGGTTCATAGGTGGACTCTCAATCACTGAGCCACGCTGGCTGGGCAGCCTTTGACCATTTTAAATTAGGAGGTGATGCCGCCTCCAGAGGAAGTAAGTCAATTACTTCTTCCTAAAAGCATATTGTTAAATGTGCCCATTGAGCTTGGCTCCAATGTCAGATGGCAGTGATAGTGTTTCAGTGTCTTGTGCGCCCAGCCCCAGTGCCTGGCCTGGCCTCTACTTTTAGGTGGCAACTGGATCTGCAAATCTGTCCTTTCTGAAGGCCACCAGCGCACTGTGCGGAAGGTGGCCTGGTCTCCCTGCGGCAATTACCTGGCCTCTGCCAGTTTTGATGCTACCACTTGTATTTGGAAGAAGAATCAGGATGACTTTGAGGTAACCAGACTGGATCGGACCAGGATTGTTGCAATTTGCTCCCCAGAACTGGTTCAGGAACTTGAACCAACCTGGGCCAGCGGTCTATCCAAGGGTCTTAAATGCCATTGATTCTTGTCCCTCTTCCCTTCTCACAGTGTGTGACCACTCTGGAAGGCCATGAAAATGAGGTCAAGTCAGTGGCCTGGGCCCCATCTGGCAACCTCCTTGCTACCTGCAGCCGAGATAAGAGTGTGTGGGTCTGGGAAGGTGAGTCTAGGTCCCTCCAGGTGCAATTGGAAGCCAGCAGACAAATAATCTGCTACATGACCCTCACAAGGTCAGCTTGTGGGCTCCTTTCTGTTTTCTTCCCATAGTTGATGAAGAAGATGAGTATGAATGTGTCAGTGTCCTTAATTCCCATACCCAGGATGTCAAGCATGTGGTCTGGCACCCAAGCCAGGAGGTAAGAATCTGGCAAAGT
This sequence comes from Plecotus auritus, assembly GCF_963455305.1. Lineage (NCBI taxonomy): Eukaryota > Metazoa > Chordata > Mammalia > Chiroptera > Vespertilionidae > Plecotus > Plecotus auritus. Next base: position 111,686,516 of record NC_137782.1, on the reverse strand, counting down.
ATCTCAATGGGAAGGAATTCTGGTATGGAGGGTGTGCCCAGCCCCCCTCGGCTTGTCAGCCTCAGCTGGCTTTCAAAGAGATCACTACCTGTGGCCAAAAGACATTAGTCCCCGTTATAAAGAAGCTCCCTGGGACTGTCCTGTCCTAGCAGGGAGAGGTATTGGAGCCACAGGCACTTCCTGGGCCATAAGTGACGTGTTTTCCCCATGTCCCCAGCTATTAGCCTCTGCCAGCTATGATGACACAGTGAAGCTATACCGGGAGGAAGAGGATGACTGGGTATGCTGTGCCACCCTTGAGGGTCATGAATCCACAGTGTGGAGCTTGGCCTTTGACCCCAGTGGCCAGCGTCTGGCGTCTTGCAGTGATGACCGTACCGTGCGCATCTGGCACCAGTACCTGCCAGGCAATGAGCAAGGTGAGGGGCCAGGCACAGAGCTAAGAAGACTCCTAAGAGGTTGACAGTCTATCTGGCTGAGACACAGATGAAGCACAGCAAACGGGTAGAAGGGAGATGTGCCATGAGAGCGCTGGAGAGATGGAAGAAACAGGGAAGGCTACGTAGAAGGGCTATTTCATCAGAACTTGAAAGGATGTGTAGGATTTTATAAGAAGAGAACTCTGGGTGAGAACAGAACAGCATGAGCAAAGGCATTACAGATGGGAAAGCCTAGATCTCACAGGAGCGGTGCTTCATTTAGGTGAAGCATGAGGTATATAAAGGGTTTGCAGGAAATAAGGTGGGTTGGGCTGGCTGGTGGGTGGCCTTCAAAGGCAGGCTAAGTAGTCTGCAGCAAAAGTTTTTTTTAAAGAACAGGACATTCTCTTCTCAGAATTCTGCAAAAATACCAGTGTGGCCATAGAATGTAAGGCAGATCGGTGAGAGTGGGGACAGAGAAATGAAGACGGGGACTCATGATTGAGGGTGAGGGTAAGCAAGGGCAAATTAGAATCTTTGCAGTGAGGCGTTTAGACCCCTAAGGTGCCTGGAACACAGATGTGCCTTGGACTCAAGAGAAGTCTGTCACGCAGGGGTGGCATGCAGCGGCTCTGACCCCAGCTGGAAATGTATCTGCACTTTGTCAGGCTTCCACTCCAGGACCATCTACGACATTGCTTGGTAATTCCTCCATCTCCTGTCCCCATCTCCACTCCACTCCCCAATTTGGAAACATTTTAGAGAAGTCAGACATGTGCTGCTGCTTCTCCCTTTGGTAGTTCTGGCCCTAAGAATCTATCCCTAGGACGTAATCCTAAATAATGAAAAAAGTTGATGTGCCTCTCAGCTTTATTTACATTAACAAACATTTGGGAGTAACCAAAACAGGCTTAAGTGTGGTAAAATTCAATGGTCTGTTATACCACTTTAAAAAAATGATTAAGCAAACTTCATGACAAGGGAAATTGCTTATGCTAAGTGACAAAAGTGTAATTCAGAATCTTATTTAGTTTTTTAGGTTAATTATATTGGGGGAAACCTGGATGACAGCACTTGAATGCTTAGGGGGCGATGTCTGTGGCTATATATCAATTAGGGGAACTCTTCAATAAGACATGCTAGCTGAAGCCAGAATTTTGGGAAGAAAGCCAGCCAGGGCCTGTAAAATCAGCATCCTCTACTAACTTGCTGGGCTGGGGAGGGAGGAGTCACCAGCATAATCACTGATGCACGTGTTCCTCCCAGGTGTTCGCTGACAGGGGCCCTGGCTACAGCTTGTGGGGACGATGCCATCCGAGTGTTTGAGGAGGACCCTGGCTCAGATCCACAGCAGCCCACCTTCTCCCTGACAGCGCACTTGCCTCAGGCCCACTCCCAGGATGTCAACTGTGTAGCCTGGAACCCCAAGGAGCGCGGGCTTCTGGCCTCCTGCAGCGATGATGGGGAAGTGGCCTTCTGGAAGTATCAGCGGCTTGAAGGCCTCTGAGCCACCTTGACTTTGGACAGAATCATGGTTCCCCCCAAAATGTCATAAGACTTTTCTAGCCCAAGAAGAGCTGGAAGAGCAGCCTGTCCTGCCTTTAACTTGGCTCTCCCGTTCAGACCTGGGTAGACGTGCGGAGCCATAGGACCACTCCTTCCCATGTTGGCGTGGGCCCTTGGTGAAGAACTGCAGAAGAAGAGTACCTTGTAGTAATGCCACGGATTTTGCTTCCAGTCAGGACACAGTGCTAAAGTTTGCGGGGTGAATGTACTACTAATAATCACCATGTTTATATATCGGAGGCATGTATCTCAGACCTTTCTGAAATTGTAAGCCTTATAGAAATAATTCATCTGAGTCCCAAGTCCTATTTGTATTATTAGAACGTTCACAGTTTAAAACATTTCCATGATGATTCCCTTTCTGAAATAGGTCCTGCCTTCCTGCTTTCTGACGAAGTCCTTGCATTTAAGACATTCACTCAATATTGAAGATTTTCTAACGTAGGCTAGTTTAGAATAAGACACCTCTGCTTTCCCTTAGGAACCTTTGTGTATCTTCTATGGCTTGCGGGGAATGCCAAAAAGGGAAGGGTGTGAACTCTAAAAGGGAGAATTATTATTGGCCATAGGCCATGCATTCTCAATGGGGCTGTAAATTGGCTCTTCGGTGAAGGACAGAAAAATCTTAGAGACAATGATTTGTGGCCCTCTAAGGGACTGTAGTACACAATAATACAATGTATCTATGGTATTCAGTTTTCATGGTGAGGGCAAGTAGGAAAAAGATGTCTTTGATAGAGCCCTGGCTGGTTGCTCAGTGGTTAGAGTGTCAGCCTGTAGACCGCTGACACTGGTGGTCCATAGGGTCCGAAAGGTTGACGACCGCTGGACCAAAGGGTCCCAGGTTCTATTCCCGGTCAAGGGCACATACTTGGGTTACAAGTTCTCCAGCCTTGGTAGGAGCACGTATGGGAGACAACAAATCGATGTGTCTCACATCAGTGTTTCTCTCCCCTTCTCCCTCCTTTACACTCTAGAAATCAATTGATGGAAAAAAATATCCTTGGGTGAGGATTAAAAAAAAAATGTCTGATATAGCTCTTAAAGAGAGTGATAATGAAAAAAAGGTGGTGAGTCACTGCCATGGGCGATCAGTTGTGGCATCTCAAGTTCTTCTGTCATTTCCATATGGGTTTTGACTTGAGGACAGTTCCCCAAAGCTATAGCCTTCATTAATTTTTTATACAACAGAAATAATGACAGACTGAAGTGGCAGCTGGAGCAGTATCAACCCAAGCACCTGGAGGTTGGGTCCAAGAGGTCAGCTGTTGACATGTTGGCAGGAACCATGGTAGTGGCACCAACTAGTAGTTATAGTTTTGTGTTTTCTTTTTCTCATTTTTAAATCATCATCTGAGGATATTTTTTTCCATTATTTTAGCAAGAATGGAAGGGATTGAGGGAAGAGAAACATCAATATGAGAGACACACATTGGTTGCCTCCTGCATGCACTCCAACCAACTGGGGTCAGGGATGGAATCTGCAACCCAGGTACATGCCCTTGATCAGAATCGAACCTGTGATCCTTTGGTGTGTGGGCTGGAGGTCTAACCACTTAGCCACCAGCCAGGGCTGTAGTAGTCTTCACTTCCTTGCTCTCACAACAGTATTGTCAACTTCACTTAGAAATGTCCTTCAAGAACAAATACAAACTATAAGATCTTGACCCTTGGGAACGTTGATGGCAATGGCAGCATGCAGAAGCACAGAGGTCTGTCTTGAGGAAAAGCAGATGTGTAGCTGAGTGAGCTATCTACCATTTTTACATAAAAGAAGTAGTAAAACGTGGTATCAAAACTTGGCTACTTGGCCGATGATTTCTAGGAAATGAATGAGCCTTTCACGGCAACTGATAGCATTGCCAGTGATCAAGCTTTCAAGCTAAAATTAGAATTTTGGAAAACTTGCACCATGAGCTTGCCATCTTCGCAATTCTTAGACTCTCCTGAGGGGATTGGTGGTGTTACCAACAAACGTGATTTGTAGGATGAAATGTCAACATTTGGAAGATCTGCCTGATTCAGTGAATCAGCATTTTCCAAACGATTAATGCATGATGTTACAGAATCACTCATGGGTAAGAGGTAAGAGAGACTGTGGGTCTTAACAAACTCATTGATAAGGTTTCAGATTCCACAATCCACCTAAGAAACTATCACTTATGGAGTCTCACTACAGCATCGAATAGCCACAATTTCCTGAACTGGCCATAAAAACTTCCTTTTCAACTGCTTATGTGGATCAAGTCAGCTTTACCTCAACTTAATAACAATTGAAGCAACTACAAGAATCCCCGTCTTCTATTAAATCAGACAGGAATGAGATTTTTAAAAATGTCACAGGCCACTCTTCTCCCTGGATTTGCTTTGGAAGTAATGTTTTTATTGATTTTAGAGAGGAAGAGAGAGAAAAACATCAATCGGTTACCTCCCTCCCGCACCCTCACCAGGGACTGACCCACATGTGCCCTGACCAGGAATCAAACCGGTGACACGTGCACAGGACGATGCTCAACCTCAAACAGCCACACTGACCAGGGCTGTTTTTATTTTTAATATAGTAAATTATAAATGGATAATAAACTCTTTGGGGTTCTTAATTTTTATAGTGTAAAGGGTTCCTAAAACCTAAGGAATTACTCTAGAGAATCATCTAATTTTATGCAGTTGCAGAAGGCAAGAATTTGAAGTAGAAAGCCTGCAGATCTGGATCACAGTATCAGTGTACCCAGTTGGTACATTTCAATCCCTCCTGTGCTGCCTCCTTGGGGAGTAGGGGAGGCAGGCGAGTGTCTATACAGATCTTGAGAAATTTCTAGCCTAGGATCTGTCCCTGCAGCTGTATTAGTTCCTGCAGTGGTGGTGATATCCAGGTAATGAGATGGGGGCAGGAATACTGACTAGAGAGAAGTTACCTAACCCCTCCTCCTCCACACTGGCTGAAATGGCTGCCTATGACAGCCCAACAAATGGCTGCCTATGACAGCCTTGTCCTCCATAAGTATTCTAAGCAAGTTCAGTGGTTAAAAAATATATATATTTTTGGCCATGGGCCTTAGGTTAGCAAAAGGAAATTTAATTTGGAATCACTGGGACAACAAATGGTTTCTCCAACTTATTTTATTAGAATGTTTAATTCTATAACCAAAGAACTACCAAGAACATGCATAAAAATGCTGTATAGTTTATGCTTGATAGCTACACGACACCTGCAGACACTGGATCCAAAGTTTGGATGGCACGGTAGCAAGAAGAAAACGAGGTGGGCTGGGACGGCACCTGCGTTGACTGCCAGTTCTTGCAGCCAACAGACCTGGTCTCCATAGCTGCAATCCCATTCAACTGTACAAGTTTCAACTCTATGCAAAACCTCTGCACTCAATCCGAGTCGCTGTCTGTCTCAGCTTCTTTCACATCCACACTGAATTTGTATTCCTGGTCACATCCCATGTAAGCGTCGCTCATGAAGTACAGAGTGTAGTTGTGGGCACCAGTGGCCGGGGCCACGAAGTCAAGCTTCACCTAGAGAGAGCAGGCAGGAATCAGGGTGAGCAGGACACAAGAAGAGTGCTCCCGCCTGCCTGTCTGTCTCAGAAAAATGCTGGGCCACTGGATACTCACCTTGGCCTTCTGCTGCAGGGTCAGCCTCTTGATGGAGATGAGGCTATTGGACTTGGCATCTCCGATCACCACCCACCAGCCTTCTTCACGTTTCTGCAGTGACCAAAAGCCAAGAATTTCAGCACATAAAACTTGACAGCTATGCAATACTTTCAACAATAAAGACTTTAAAAAATAAAATAAAATGAAACGTGACAGCCATATGAGACCATGAGAATGGTTACAAAAGTAGGAAAACAAAAACCAGATAGAAAGCTTTCTAAAATTTCCTCCTGAAATATAATTTGATAAAACTAAAATTGAGTTCATTTGCGATACCTTGTAACAGTTTTAAAATCTAAGTAGCAAATGGACTCATTTTTTTGGTTCTGGCCCTTGTCCATTCAGTACTTGCCCCTGCATCCAAGATTCCACTGTCAGAGATCGAGACCCTCTGGCCTGGCAGCCTTGAGCTCTTCAGACACCCCTTTAAGGCACATGTGCCAGACTGACACGTAAACGGGGAGAGGAGTCTGCCACAGAGAGCATCTATCAAGACACCTGCTGCCACTCCACTGTGAGGAAGCGCAAGAATTCTAGATCCCAGCATCATTCCTCAGAGCGTATTAAACCAGTTTGTAAAATTAAACTTAGTATATCTGGTTTCTGCTTTTAATCTTTAAAAGCACATCCTAGCCCTAGCTGGTTTGGTTCAGTGGCATCAGCCTGCAGACTGTAGGGTCCTGGGTTCAATTTTGGTCAAGGGCACATGCCTGGGTTGTGGGCTCAATCCCCAGTAGGGGGTGTGCGGGAGGCAGCCAATCAATGATTCTTTCTCATCATTGATGTTTCTACCTCTCTCTCCCTCTCCCTTCCTCTATCAAATCAATAATAAATTTTTAAAAAAACACATCCTGGAACCATTTAATTCATTTAATTTAAGGTTAAAGACAAATGTGTTTTAACAATCACAGATTGGCAAGACTGTTCAACTGCTGTTTTTTAACAATGACCAGTCATCTACACTGTCTTAAAGCAAAAAAAATCAATGGCCCTAGAGATTTGGCTTAGTGGATAGAGCATCGGCCTGCGGACTAAAGCGTCCCAGGTTCCATTCCAGTCAAGGGCATGTACCATGGTGGGGCGCGTGCAGGAGGCAACCAATCAATATGTCCCTCTCACATCGATGTTTCTGTCTCTCCCCCTCCTTTTAAAAAGAAAAGCAATTGCCGAAACCGGTTTGGCTCAGTGGATAGAGCATCAGCCTGCGGACTGAGAGGTCCCAGGTTCGATTCCGGTCAAGGGCATGTACCTTGGTTGCGGGCACGTCCCCAGTGGGGGGTGTGCAGGAGGCAGCTGATCGATGTTTCTCTCTCATCGATGTTTCTAATTCTCTATCCCTCTCCCTTCCTCTCTGTAAAAAATCAATAAAATATATTAAAAAAAAAAAAAGAAAAGCAATGTCCCCAAGATTAATTCTCAGTCTATGATTCATGACTTCATTATTACTCTAAACGTCTCCCCCAGTGACAGTGCACCCTTGTACTCTGACTCTACCAGTGGACAAACGGCCTCCAGTAGACATCTGGAAAAGCCAGCTACCAGGACGTACCTGTGGGAAGAGAGGCGCAATCACGGGGCCTGTGACTTCCTCCTCTCGCTCCAGCTGTACCAGCACAACAACAGGCCCGCCACTGGTGGGGAGAAAAGCAGGGTAGCACATCAGCACCAGGACAGTGGAATCACAGCACATCAGCAGGAACCCCAGGGCAGGGCACCTGGCCCTCTGACTCACCTGCGGATGCCGTCCTTATCCACCACCTCGTAAGAGAGCTCAATATTAGGGTAGCGGTTGCAGAAGCGGGCCACGTCCGCCATCTGGCCGTCAGACAGCTGAAGCAGCGCATTTCGCTCTTCATCCTCCATCTCCATGATGTCGAAAACACTCTCCACTCCCTGCAGTGGGCATCCAGAGGTCGGGAAGAGAGAACACTTGCTAACAACAAATAAAACGGCTCCAAGTGGCTGCTAATTCCCATCCTACCCTGTCAGACACCTACAGACATGGCTTCAGACAGAGCACAGACGCATGAGTCAGGCTCTCTAGCATCTCAGTATATAGCACCTTCAGAGAAACCAGACAGAACTAGAAGTCTACCCTCCTGTGACTCACCCCCCCACCCCAAGTCCAGGACACTCAGCTCTCAGGCTCAGCCAGGTCTTGACCCAGCTCACCTTGTCTGTGCAGCGTTTGATGTGCTCTGAGGTGAAGTGTGGCAGCTGCTTCAGGTATGAGTCCTTGGACCACATGGCTTGGGTGACCATCTGGGCCAGTTCCATGGCTGCCAGGGCAGGACTGAGCCACCCATTGCTGGACAGGACATCCACACAGGCCTGGATGAGCCGGATTGCCTGCATGGGATAGGAGCACAAGAGCAGGTAGGGTTGAAACTGTTCCTTCACAGGCCCATGCGGGCCCTCCTGACCACGCCCACAATGGCACCGACTCTACCTTGCTGAGGATCTCCTCGGTATCTGACTGTAGCTCAGCACTCAGCTGCATGCGGGACAGGTGAGCCTGCAGGAGCAGGTTGGTCTTGACATGTGGGTCATTAAACTTAGGGTTGTTCAGCTTGTGTGGGACCTTCTGAGCCAACTGGAAAGCACAAGAAAAATAGCCGGCGATAAACAAGTGCCTCAGCCTGAGACCAGCTCTCAGGCCCAAGGCACCATCCATCTCAGGCTCACAATCCTTCAAAACTCAGAGGGTGGCAGTGGAGGTGGGTGATGGGGGCATGGTGGGATTTTCCTGTATTGACAGATCTGTGTGCTCTGGGCACATGGGCCATTCTCCTGAAGCCAAGGTGTCCTCACCTGCCGCAGGAGGTTGTCCTCATGGTGCCGGATGGGAATGTTCTCGTACTCAGCCGCATTGGAGATGATCTCGATGAGCCCCCGCACCTTGGTCTTGGCATTCAGGGACATGCTGAAGAGCTCTGACAGACACAAGATTTGGGAGGAGTCAAAAGCAGCAGAAAGGAGCAGGGAGAAGAATTCATGGCCTGGGCACCTCTGCCCTGGCCTGGAGTATGTCCCTCTAACAGACTCTGTCACTAGAAGCCTGTCATCTCCTCCCGGGTAGCTGCACCCCTTCGACAGACAGCAGCCTTTGCCGGCCCCTCACCAATGGTTGTGTAGTTGATGTAATAGTAAGCAGCGATCATGCCCAGGTTCAGAGGTGCCACGTCCATCTCGTCCTCTATGCTGATGCACTTGGACTGCTCCAGGTCACTCAGGGTCTGCTCCACCAGCTCTGACAAGTGGTCAGACAGGTGGCGGTGGGAGATGCCTGTGAAGGAGAGTGGTTGGTGAGCAGTTGCAGGGAGACGGCCAGCGAGGGTTGAGAAAACCACAAAAGGACAGTGTGCTCCAAGGTGTGCTGACCCTGCAGGTTGTAATAGTTGGGGTTCTGTGTCATGCGGCGGTACAGAAAGGTCCAGGTGAGGTAGTCCACGGCATCCTGCTTGTTCTCAATGGTCTTGGTGACAATCTCAGCATTGAAGTGGTCATGCATGCAGTGGTCCAGGTGAGACTCCACTGGCAAGGGCTCATATAAGAACTTCTTGAAGAAGTCCTGTGGGTTGGGAGGGGAGATAGTACTAGTCAATGACACCCTGGTCACAAAGAAGAGATGGACCTTGTGTGACAGACACAGCCAACACCAAAATGGAGGAAAGCAGCTGCAAACAAGTGAGCTAAGTCTACACCAGGAACGTTTGCCTGTTCCCACTGGCATCAGCGGTTATTTTCACAACGGGACAGGATACACGGAGTTGTGCAGGCTGAGCAGCACAGGAAAAAGAAGGAACCAGCCAGATGAAGACCATGGACACAACAAGAGCACCAAAAACAAAAGGCTACGAAATTCCCTGGGGCTGAAAGGCTTATTACAAAGCAAAGTGGACAACAACAGAAGCAGTTGACAGAAAGAATGGAGTAACTAAAACCTCCATGAGAAGAGGAAAGCCTGTGTTCTGATGTCCTGAGCCAAAACTAACCTTTTTGGAGCCCTGGCACATGATGACACAGCGCCCCTCGTCATCCTGCAGAGGTCGGTTGGCATGCCCCACCATCTGAAGCACGTCATAGATGGGGTAGTCCACGTACCTGGTGAGAGAGGGGACAGAGGCACAGTGCATCAACACAGGGACCGCACAGGAGGCTGTGCCTCCCTGACGTCAGAATAAAATGTAAACATGGGGAGACATGGGCACGTCACAGCAAACACGGGGTTTATGACTTTCTGTGCTGAGGCACCAGTTTCACTTGCAGTTTTCAAGTTTAAGAGTTGTGACTTTCGCCGAAACCGGTTTGGCTCAGTGGATAGAGCGTCGGCCTGCGGACTCAAGGGTCCCGGGTTCGATTCCGGTCAAGGGCATGTACCTTGGTTGCGGGCACATCCCCAGTGGGAGGTGTGCAGGAGGCAGCTGATCGATGTTTCTCTCTCATCGATGTTTCTAGCTCTCTATCCCTCTCCCTTCCTCTCTGTAAAATATCAATAAAATATATTTAAAAAAAAAAAATTTAAAGAGTTGTGACTTTGTTGCTCAGGGTCCTTGGTTCAAAGCTACAAACCATTTAATGGCAAAAGCAAAGTAACTTCCTAATAAAAGAGCACATATGTAAGTCAAGCTGCCCAAACTTAACAGCTGTGTATTTCTTAAGTTATCAAGTCACCTGACTTAAGTCCAAGCTTACAAGTAGGTTCAGACATTAAAAGTAAAACTCATTTCAAAAGTAATCTGCATTTTAGGAAATACTATTATGGAGTTAAATTATCTGAGCTTTTTCTGAGAAAAATCAAATCTTCTACTTCTTGTCACCCCAAGAGTATGTGACCTGGACTAAAAGTCACTTTCCCAATCTACAGAACAGGTTTAACTACATAATCCCTAAGGTTTCTTCTGGCTCAAACTCTCTGGTTCTCCTTTTTCTTTTTCTGTTTTTTTTTTTTTTTAAGAAAGATATAACAAACTGTTTAATACACTAATGACTACAATCATAAATTTCAAATAGATGTTATAAAACTGTGTTGTATCATGATCCCTGGTTCTCCTCTTACTGCAACATGGGAGGATGGCTGTAAGAGCCAATGTGAGCCTACGTTCTGAGACTGAAAACTCTCCCCAAAACCAGGCTGAACTGGAACTCAGCTGGCTGCTGATTGCCCAAACACTTTTCCTCCGTAACAATTAGTTTCTGGATTTGCAGGTGTTATGTCCATTTTACGAAAGGCTCCCCTTAGCGCAGAGCACAGCGGGACTCACGCGTGAATCTTGCCATTGTAGTATTGGGTGTCCATGATGATCACCAGGTGGGCGGCCACACTCATGCCCCAGCAGAGACTCCGAGAGGCTACCACCACCTGGATGGCCCCTGAGCAGAGGGGAGGAGAAGACTGAGTGCAGGGCTCTCTGGCTGAGGCAGGGGTTTACCTTGTTTCAGAAACCAGAGCAAAGCTTGCTGGGAACAAGGTCTGATGTGACTAAAAAGGTAGTTGCAGTACTAGTTGCAGTACTACAGGAGGTGGCTCCATGACAGCGTCACCTGCTTAAAGGACTATCCTAGAAGCAAGGACGTAATCCTGGAACAAGATTCCCAGCCCAGGGAAAGCTAAGCTTAGACGCCTGCCTGACTGGCCCTGCTCACTGGAAAATGCCAACTCAACCATGGGCTGGCTCAGTCGATGGCAGCAAAACTGAGCTGAGTATGCCCCAAACCAGACAGACTCAAGGGCTTCAATCTGGTAAGAAGCTATTCTGGTAGGACCATCTCCCCTGCAGCTCCACCACTGCCAAAATGGTAATACCATTTACACATTTCTGAGGTCTGACGACCTTGGTAAGTCTGATGTCCATGAGAAACCAGGTATAGAGGCTAAAGGGCCGGTCTAGAAAACCAGGTTCTGAAATGATATAGTCTTCTGTGTCTCCTTGTTGTCTCTCTAGCAAGTAGGGATAGCATCTATCCCACCGACATGACAAGATTATTGGGGGAATTGAATGCAATATCAGATTCAATAAACAGTGTAGTACTTTGAAAATGACTAGTGTGCTGCAGGGAACTAGCACCCACGCCCTGGAGTTGAAAGCAGACCAGCGTGGCCAGATTGGCTCAGTGGTTGACCATCGACCTATGAAACAGGAGGTCACAGTTCAATTCCTGGTCAGGGCACATGCCCAGGCTATAGGCTTGATCCCCAGCGGGGGCTGGGGGAGGGCGTGCAGGAGACAGCCGATTAAGGATTCTATCTCATCATTGATGCGTCTCTCTCTCTCCCCTCCCCCTTACTCTCTGAAATCAATAATATTTAAAAAAAAAAAAAAAGCAGACCACCTGCACATTCTGGTGATGATACTCTCACTCTGAGCCACCGGGCTTCTCACCTGAGCTGAAGAGCTGCTCCACCAGGCGCCGCTCCATGGGGCTGAGCCCCTCGTGCAGGTAGCCCACCCCGTTCAACAGCGTCTCCCTGAGCGTGTTGTTGCTCAGCTTCTCCAGGTACGGGATCAGGTCCTTCTCAGTGCAGTGCAAGAACCTGGGCGGCATCAACACTGGCTCAGTTCGAGAGGTTCCGGCCCCACAAACACCCTCCACTGTGCAGTCATCCAACCCCTAGCCAGAGGAGGGCTAACTCCACCCTCATAAAAAGACCACCCTTTAGGATGGGCCAACCTCCCATGACCCATCTTCCCTTGGCCCCACCCACAGAAGCCAGGCAGACAAGAGGAAGTGGACAGAGCCCAGCCCTGCCCACCTCTGCCTCTGGATGTCCGCTGCACACGTGCTGAGGATGTCGATTGCAGTGAGGCGGGTCTGCTTGCGGGAGGGCACAAAAACGATGACAGGCTTCTTGGGCGAGTGCTTGGTGATTGCATGGTACACGGGCTTGGCCATGGACAGCAGGCGAGTCTGTGTGTGGCTGATGTTAAAGCCCTGGGGAAGAAGGAAAAGAGACAGAGGTTACAAGACCTGGCACTCTGCACAGGAGGCCTCGAGGAACGGGAAGAGCGGGTCCTACCTGGATGTGCAGCTCCAAGGGCACAGGGCGCACATTCGGGTGGAAGTTGAAAGTGGACGTGGCGCTGCACCCCAGCCAGTGGGCCACATCCTTAGCATTTGAGAGCGAGGAGCTAAGTGCCACAATGCGAATAGGCCGCTCAATCTGGGAGGAGATATAGCGCATCCGGGAGCAGATCACTTCCAAGACAGGCTGGGAGAGAGGACAGAGGGAGGAGTGGTCACTTCAGGCCCAGGTGCCACCCTCGGCCCTGAGTTACCCTTTGTGCACAGCCCAATGCCCTCAAAATGATGTCCTAGTTCCTCCTCTGACTAGGGCTCTTCCACAGCAGCTAATCTCTACTAAGATTGCCACAAAAAGTCTCACACCATTTCTTTGAAATAAGGTGACAACAAGAGTCCTCCTGGGAAAATGTCCTAGTCCCTGACCTCAGATTCAAACATAAGGCCCAATGCCAAGGTCATTTGGCCAGTCGCAGCCCACTGTGTGCTGCAAGGTCAGGCCATACCCCATTCTCGCCCCCGATGAGGTGGACCTCGTCCACCACGAAGAGGTTGATGTTCTGGACGTTCTTGCGCTGCTTCCAGCGCCGAGAGAGGATGTCCCACTTCTCAGGGGTACTGATGATGATGTTGCCTTTGCCCAGAAGCTTGAGGTCTGTGCTGGTCTCGCCTGTCAGGAGCACCACCTTCTTGCTGAGCCGGTCCTGGAACTTCTCGTACCAGTCCATGTACACCTGGCAGGCAGGAAGAGGGGGCCAGAAAATGTGAGGCCCAGCCGGGCAATTGTTTCTGTATTATGAGAAAAAAACGGAGGAGCCAAAGGGAGAGACGTGTTGCTCGGTAGCTCCTGAGCTACTTTATAACCCACACCAACTTTTAAGCAATGGGACGCTGCTTTTCAGTTCACAGACTGAAGGAATGACCAAGAAAAAGCAAATGGTCCGGCCCCAAATAACCCTACAGATTTCGGGCTTTAAAGAAGCTTGACCTGGACTCACAGATGGAGACAGCTACTGGGAAGCGCAGAGGTGACGGCCCATTGCTTACCTGCTCTGCCAGCGCCTCCATGGGGGTAATGTAGACACAGCGCCCCTCCGAGCTCTGCAGCAGCATGCGCAGGATGGCGAACTCCGCACAGATTGTCTTCCCGCTGCCAGTGGGTGCTCCCACAAACACATTGTCATCACTGTTGTACACTGTGTTAAACACTGCAAACCAACAGAGCAGCACCGTGAAACCCACCCAGGAGGAGATGCAGAGCGCTCATCATACAGAGTCAGCAGGAGCTCTGAGGAGTGACGGGATGCAGCCCCTCCCCACAGTCGGGCTGCCTGTCAGTCCCCTCAAAGGTCTCCCTCCCACACAGAAGGAAGGGGGGGGCGGTCAAGATCAAGAGTTCTGGTCCCATGCCCAGCCAACGTGGTTCAGCAGTTGAGCATCGACCTATGAACCAGTAAGTCTCCATTCGATTCCCGGTCAGGACACATGCCTGGGTAGCGGGCTCCATCCACGTGTGGCACGTGCAGGAGGCAGCTGATCAATGATTCTCTCTCATTACTGATGTTTCTATCTCTCTCTCCCTCTCCCTTACTCTGAAGTCAGTAAAAATAAAAATAAAGTAAAATGAGTTCTGGACCCAGGGAGACTTGTAGGACAAAAGCAGAAGCAAAGCAGGCCGAGTCTCCTTCTCTGCCTCATAGCTGGTCTTCTCAGAGCCCAGACACAGAGCAAAAGGGCCCTGGCTGCCTTTCTCTACCTCCGATGCTCTCACGTTTCCTAGAAACAGTCCAATGTGGAAAGAAGGAAATAGCCAAACCCCGGAATCGACACTGGGTGAACATTCAAGTCCTGTTTATTAGCTCATTCAACTGGGTATCTCTCTGCCTCAGTTTCCCCATCTGTCAAATAGGACACTGACAGCAATATCTCACATAGTAAATCCCTCATAGTGTTAGTGGGAGAAACAAAAACGTCCGTGATGCCCTCAGAGCACAAGCAGGTTCTATGGACGCCTGGTATCCAAAGTGATAAAGGGGAGGCCTCAGTCAACACTGGACAACGGCCAATACTTGAGTGTCAGGGGCAGGCAGCCTCCTGAGCTTGAGAAACGACAATGCACCATGACTGATGAGACCCTTTCCCACCAACCCTCCTCAGTGAGACACGCAAAGAAGCAAAGCAAATCTACCCAACAAGGACTTAGAGGGGGGAGGGGCGAGGGGCAATGGGTGTGCTCCTTCAGCCGGCGCTGATGGACTGCCATGCCAACTAAGACCTGAGCACACTTCCCTTCTGGCCCAGATGACATCTCTCAGTGGCCTTGCCAGGCCTTCAGGGGAACCAACACACCTACCTTGGGTCTGGATGGGGTTGAAGAAAGGAAATTTATCTTGGTAAAGGCTCTCGAAGGCACTGTTTCTCAAAGCAGACACGGGCAAGGGCTGCAGGTCTAAAAGTTCAGTGGGAGGTGGGTACTTTTCTGGCAGGATCAGGTGTCGGAAGGAGACAGGAAGCTGGGTCTCACAAGCTGCCAGGAGAAAAAGCAGGCAGTCCTCTTCACCTAACAGCTCCAGATCCCCTCCGGGCACCCTGGAACCCCAGGCAGCATGTGCTCTCCCCCAGCCAGCTCATTCCTACAACCACCCTGGGAGGGCCTGTCCCTAGGGGGCTGTGCAGAGGGCACTCACAGAGCCAGCGGTCAGACACCACACGGATGAAATACTGAGGGGGCAGTGGTTCAAAGACAGGCACAAAGAACGTAATGAGGTGCTCATCCTGGGCATACTTGGCCTTGAGTAGAAAATACTCATGGTGCAGTATCACCTCACTGTCCACATCCTCCACCAGAATCCAGAATGCCTCGGACGAACCATGGACCTGAAAGCATGCACAAGCAGAAGGAACGTGAGCAGCACCTCTAAGCTAGCTCTCCTCAAATCACGCTGAAGCCAGTCCCTCCGCCAAGCGAGAGCTTACCTTTTCATCCCACTGGAAGTCTGGCGTGATGGTCAGCTCCACCTTCAGGGTGGAGCGCGTGATGGGTTGCAGGTGCACCGACAGCTCCAACTTGGGGAACAGGTGGACATATTTATGGATGGTCTTGCCCATCTTCGGCATGCGGATGAGCTCCCCTGTGAAGACACAGAGGGCACAGGGGCTGCAGCCCAGCCCACCAAACGTGTCCGCACACTCGGGCCACCAGGAAGGAGCACATTCTACTCCAGTGTGGCAGGCTGTTCCCTTCACTCTCAGTGGAGCCCAAACGAGTCAAAGGCCAAGACCAGGGGCGGGTCCAGTACTTGAATGGGCCACGAGAAGTGACCGGGATATTAGGCACAAGGCCTAGGATCTGGAAAGTATGAAGGCTTAGAAAGACATCTGGGCTGTAAATCAGGTGGGTGACAGCTTCCCACACACCTATCTCATTATGATTCAGGTCATACAGACGCTCAAAGGGGAAGTTTTTCTTCTCAATCTTCTTCACTACTTCCTCAGGGAGTTTCCGGAACTGACGCAGCGGACACATGGACTGCCACCTACCCAGGAAGAAAACAAACTGTTTAACCCCTTGTGCAGGGCCTGTAACAAACTGCCCTCATCATGACTCCTGATAGATCAGCTGTGACCACACAAGACACAGCTGTTAAACATTCGAAACCATGTGGGACCTGAGAGCCAACCCTCACCATCATCCTGTGCCCACTCCCCGGCTCCACCCCTCAGGGCCTTCTCTCTTCTCAACTTCCCCAGGGCCATGTCCCATTTCGTGCTTCAGGACCAGAGGTCATGTGAACTCACACCACTCTCAACCTGGGACCCCAACATGGTGACCAGCTGCCAGCACCCTGAGTCCTTACATGCGTTTATCGATCATCTTGCAGAGATTCAGGGTCTTGTCTGTAAGCTGTGCCCAACCTCGGTTCAGGACAATTTCAAAGATGGCTCGCATCAACCGGCCCGCCGACTGGAGAAAGACGAAGCATTTCATTCTTTCTGTCCCTACTCTGCAGTTTAACTGCCTCACTCGGATACAATCAGCCTCTCCAACTCAAAAACAAAGTCCCTCACCCTGACTGGTGTGGCCCGTTGGCTGGGTGTTGTCCAGTGTACTGAAAGGTTCAATTCCCGTTTGGGGCACAAGGCTCTATCCCCAGTAGAGGTATTGCAAGAGGCAGCCTATTGATGTTTCACTCTATATTTTTCTCTTCCCTTTCTAAAAATCAATAAAAAAAAATCCAAAAACAACAAAGTCCCTCTGTAATTACTCTTTCCCCCTCTATACAGTAGGTGCTTGCTAAACACAGACTAACTAGAAAAGGCAGCTTGAGCTCACCATACATTTTAACCTAAAGCTCACTGTGATTTTAAAGCTTTTGGCCCATTTAGCATTTAGGTCTCTAGCAAGAGTAAGATGCTAGTGACCTGCTTTCAGAAGTAAAGTTTAACAAAGAGTAGATAATAAAGCCTTTCACCAATTCTGGACAGTGGCCACAGAGGGAAGTCCTCTCTAGAGAAGCTGCCACTGTGTGTGGCTCTCTCTATGGAGGCCTCAGTTCTCTCTCGAGGCCTTATCTTCCTGCACACTCAAGAGCAGAGAGACAGAGCAGCTCTTTCACACACGCGTGAACCAATGAGCCAACTAGGGCAACCCCAGCACTCCCTCCCTTATGTGTTTAGCCCATATTCTCCAAAACGCACACAGCACACGGGAGCGAACTGTTCAGGCCCTCTCCCGGCGGTAACTGCCCTCACCTGTGTGACATACACCATGTCAGCCATCAGTGCAAAGCCCTCCAATTTTAGCTGTGAGATGAAGGCTTGGAGAAGCACATTGATCTGAAAAAGCAAGGTCAGCCAGAAGGCAGCCAATTATTGGATAGTCCAGATCACGTTCTGCTCTGGGAATCCACGCCAGATAAGATCTTCTACAGCTCTTGATTTAGACATTAAGTAACTGTTGCTCCATATGAAAAGAACACGCGTGAGAAGTATACTGGGAGAATCAAGCAGGTTAGCCAAGTACAAACCCCCATCTTTCAGATGATTCTAAAAACCACCTAAAATCCTTACCCCAAGCAGAAGTGCAGGCTTACCTTCGCACTGGGTTCCTCAATGCTCTCCTTTACGGGAATGGGCACCCTCTCCAGCAGCTTCTGCAGTTCCAGCTTCTCCTCCTGCCACAGGAAGGAAGCAGGTCAAGGGAAAGCCAGGTGGCAGAGGAGAGAACCCACACAGTGACTTGGCGGTGAGGACCAGGTACCCGTCCCAACATGCCGTGGCCGCACCTCTCTCACAGTGATGTTCTTGAACTCTGAAGACAACGAAAAGACTCTGAAGAGCTCAATCTCGCTCAGAGTGGGTTTCAGCAGCTGGTTGTAGGTCTGCACTGTGTCGTTGGTGATGTAGTAGTGGCTGGCTATACGGCCCAGTTCTGTCACCTATGAAGAAGGAAGACGCAATCCAATGCTGAGCTGCGACCTCTCATTGCAAACAACAGGTGCCCACAGGGTAAACACATCACAATACAAGTGCCTGGCCCAAGCACATGAAGAAAGATGGCACAATAATCTGCCCTATAGTGAACTGATGCCCACACAGAAAAGACAGATAAATTAGCCACCTCCACTCACGTTACAGAAAGGAAGCACTGACAAGACTTGACTGTACCATTTCAGAAGTTCCTAGGCTCAATCAGCACAGTGCACAGTGCAACCCCACCTGTTTTCTACTGTTCCAAGCAATAAGCATGAGGCAGTGCTCAGATTAAGAGCGGTCTGAACATGTCTCCCGGGATGATGACTTCTGCTGAGCCCCTACTTCCATCCTTCAGCCCACTCACCTGGAAGTTGCCTGTCTTCTTATCATACTTGACCAAGTTGTTCTTATCCAGCATCAAGGCAGCAGTATGAACCAGATCCAGCCGGCGCTGGTCCAGTAGGGGGTCTCCCTTGAGGTCGTCATGAGAGATGCCATAGAGGGTTGGGGATCGGAGCATTCGGATATACAGGTAGGCATAGCCCAGCCAGTTCACTGCATCCTATGAGAGACAGCTCGTGCGTCTTAGCATGGAGAACTGGTGTCCAAATGAAAAGCTCCCATGGATTATTAGAAATTACCTCCCAACTATAAGAATGTTTATCTTATTACATGTCTTCTGAGGGTTTATAATATTTCATCATGAAAAAGAGGGTCCTTTCTAATATCTTTTTTCTCTCTAATCCTATATAATAAAGATGTAATATGCAAATGGTCGTTACGCCATGAAGCATAATGACCGGATCACAGATCAGCAGGAGGGTGGGGCAGCGAGCTATAAGCTGACAGTGGAGAGCTATAGGAGGGGGCAGGGCAGCAAGCTATGGTGGGGGCGGGGGGAGGAAGAAGGGAGCTACAGGAGGGCGGAGCAGTGGGTGGAGAGCTACAGGAGGGTGGCAGCAAGCTACTGGCTACAAGTGGGCAGCGGAGAGCTACAGGAGGGGGCAGGACAGCAAGCTATGAGGGGGAGGTGGGGGGGACAGGGGGAGCTACAGGAGGGCGGGGCAGCAAGCAGAGAGCTACTGGAGGGCAGCCCCGAACTACTAGTATCTTACAACAAGTGAAAATGTCAGCCCACAGCACCACAGAGACCATCCACTCCTGACATCTTGGCCTCTCTGGAAAAGGCAAGAGGTGCCAAGAGCAGTGCCCTCCCTACCTTTGCATTCTGGACATTTCCCAGCACGATTTCCGCATTGAGCATGTCAGGCAGCTTTGACACCATCTGGCTCTCAATAGGAAGCTGCTGGTTGAGGAGGGACAGGTAGTACTGAAGCTCCCCATGAGATGTGATGAGGATGCCTTCGCCCTTGGTGTCATACTGGGGTCTTCCGGCTCGTCCCAGCATCTAGAGCAGAGACAGCAAACCAAGAGTGCTGTGGCCACAGGGATGCTGGAAGGGATTCCAAGCTTCTCCTCACCTCCCATCTGCCATATTTTCAGCATACTTGCATTCTATATACAGGGTACTCTTCCCAACCCAGAATAGACACAAAGGATCTGTACCTGCAGAATGTCCAGTGCTCCCAGCTCTGTCCAGCGCCCCTTCTCTGGACTATACACCTGGGTGCCTTTGATGATGACTGTATGTGCGGGGAGATTCACACCCCAAGCCAGAGTTGCTGTGGAAACTAAAACCTACAAAGATAAAGCAAGGTAATAAGGAAAACAGAGGTCAATATCGCTAACTTCTCTAGGCAACCAGCCCCAGAGCTTCTAGCAGGACTGAGATGGGACCCATCTTTGTCAGTGTGAGGCCAGAATAAAGAAGAAGGAGTCCTTGGGCACCTCTAGTCAGTAACCAACCTCTCAAGTTTCTAGAAATACCTAAGAGGCAGAAGTACAGACCTATAGTAATCAACTTAGGGTTACTAGACAATTAAATGCTCAGGCTCCAAGAGACAGAGTGAACAAGGAAGGCCCTGCCAGAAACAACGAAAAACAGGTGCAAGCGTAAGGCACAAACTTTAACATTTCGGGTCTCTGAAGTCTGTGCTTCGGCCCCTCACCTGAATGTGTTTATCAGCAAAAAGGTCCTCTACAAGTGTCCTGTCCACTCTGGTCATGCCCGCATGATGAATAGCAAAGCCATAGGGCAGCAGATCCTTCAGCTCCAGGTTCTGAGGAACAGAGGAAAACAGGCGGTGAGAGAAGCCTCATTGGGGGGGTTCTCCCAAGGAGGACTAAGTCTCCTCCCACGAGCCCCACCCCTAACCTACACCACACAACCACATGCAGAGAATCAACTTAACTGAGTGACACAGCAGCACCCGGGTGCAGCCCTGAGGGACTGTCTGGACACCTCAACTGAGCCAGTTCCAGGGAGGGAGGAAGAACCGGCCTGTCTCTCCTCACCTTGCACTGCTCTGCCTCCGTCCGAAGGACTTCTGTGGAAGCAGAGCCCTCTCTCAGAAACAGACCCAGAGTGTCCTTCTCCAGGCACATGTCCCGAATGGCCCTGGCCGTCTTCCCAGTCTCCTTCCGGGAGTGGACAAACACCAGCACCTAAGTAGAAACCAGGTTTGTCACAGTCAAGACATAGCTCACACAGCAGCAAGATGCAGAGGCTGCAGCAGCATATGCCAGAAGCTGTGGGCCTGAGGAGGAGCCACGGCAGGAATGTACTGGCTCAGAAGCCTAATCATGGCTGTAAGACCCTAAGAGAATGAACCACCCAGTCCAGTGAGAGTCCTGCACTGGGAAACCAAACTAACTGCCAGCAACATCATTAACAGCAAGTTACACACAGCGAGAACACTCAGGAATCTCAAGTAAGAATTTGTGTGCAGGCACCTGGTAAGATTCTAAGCCACCTGAAGCATGTGTCTGCAAAATAACAGCTAAAATACTCATGACATGACAGGTACTGCCCTTTATAGAAGGACGTTATAAATTCAATTCCTTTAACTGTCAGGATGACACGAGCACCATTTTCTAGGAAATACAGTCCTCCAAGTATTTAGTGCCAAGAAAAGATATGCCTCTTCATTAAATTCATCTCCTCACCTAAATGCAATGCTTTTTATCAGACAAAAACAAATACATAACCTGTTACTTTTTACTTGGTTTTCAGTCTTGGTTAACATGCCTGAAGTCAGTTTTCAATTAAAAAATTACATCCTACTTCCTAGTCAAACGTTCCCTTCCACTAGCTGTCTGTCATCTTCATTTTGACTGTGTTACACTTTTAGTATAAGCCGCCCAGCTCTTTTATGGGAGGACCCTGGGTCATACAGAGAGACAGATTGATTATCTGCACCTGAGGATTTCTTTTCTGGGAGTTTTTAGACTACACATTCAATTTCTTTAATGGCTTATAGCACAAGTCAGATTACCTCTGTCATCTAAGTTATATCATCTTGGCACCAAACTGTCTGAAAAGTCTGAGCACGGGTATTGGTAGTTGGTAGTTTTGAAAAAAATGGAGCATTTCTTCCAGGTTGTCAAATTTATGTGCAAAAAGTGGTCAGAGTATTCCTTTATTATGCTTTCAATGGCAACAGTTTGTGTAATACCACATTTCATTTCTGATACTGGTGATTTGTGTTGTGTCTTCTCTCTTTATCTTTGTCAATCTTGTCTAATTATCAGTAAATCAAGAATTTGAAAGAACAGAGTTCAAAAAATGATAAGAAACCACACACAGACCTGATTTTTCCCTGCGTGCTCCATTATCTTCTCATAGACTATTTCATTCATGATCTGGAAACGCTTGATAGCCTTTTTCTCTGTGATGCCTACATAGGTCTGTTCCAGAGGCACTGGGCGGAAGCTAGAAGATCAACAGTTAGATAAATGATGCTTCTGGCACAAAATATTGAGAAAACAAATGGTCCTCTTCACTGCCCAGGACCACTATTCCCCTTTTTCAGGTTACACCATATCAAAACCCAAAGGCCCTTCCTAAACCCAATCCAACAGAGTTCCTTGGCAAAGGGAAAATACAACAGGAAGGTCACCTGGCTAAACTTCCCCCATCTCTTCTCATACCTATTGTCGAAGTAGAAGAGGCCCTTGGCAGGATCAACACGCAGAAATGTGGCCACGTCTTCGTAGTTGGGGAGAGTGGCGCTCAGCCCGATGAGTCTGACTTCCTCTTGGGTCATCTCAATGTTTCGGATGGCCCTGGCCACCAAAGCTTCCAAGACAGGACCTCTGTCATCATGGAGGAGGTGGATTTCATCCTAAGGAGAGAGAAATCACCTCTAGGACTAGAGAAATGGAGCCCTTTCCTAAGAGCAGTCGCATTTTGTAGGTACACACCTAGTATGCCAAATAAAGACAAGAAAAGGGATCTCAAGCTGGATAAACCATCGATGAATCAAAATTCACCATGAAACACCCCCAGAAATAACATGCTCTCCCGTAAGTTGCTTTGCTACACAGTTCAGTGAAATGATGCTTTAATGCAAGGAAATCTGATACTTCAGGGAAAGTAGTTCTAACTTCACTCAAAGGTGTATTTCTTTACTGCAAATAAAGCTTCTGATCAAACTACATTTATATCAAATAAGACTTCACCTCTTATGAGATTTCACCCTCACCAAGAACAAAAGATATTGTGCATCAAATGGTGGTTCACCGGGCAGTGCTTCTCAAATTTCGGGTTGGACACAAAGCAGCAGGGGACCTTATTAAAATCACACTGCATTTCAATAACTTTGGGGTGGGGCAGGGACTCTGTATTTTTTTTAATATTTATTTATTTCAGAGATAGAGAAGGAAAGAGAGATAGAAACATCAATGACTGGCTGCCTCCTGAACACACCACACTGGGGATTGAGCCAGCAACCCAGGCATATGGCCTGGACTGGAATCGAACCCGGACCCTTCAGTCCATAGGCCGACGCTCTATCCACTGAGCCAAACCAGCTAGGGCAGGACTGTATTTCTATCAAGACTGAGCAGCAAGGTTCCAAAGCAGGAGTCAGCAAAATTTTCCTTAAAGGGCCAGATAGTCCATACTTCAGGCTTATGGGCCACACTCCGTTACAAATATTCAATTCAATCATGGCAGCACAAAAGCAGCAATGAATACTACCTCAACTAAAAGTAAGGCTGTGTTCCAACAGACAAAAACCAGCAGCCAAAGCTTGCCGGCCCTCCTCTGGATCACTGAACATGACGTGAGCTCTCCTTTCTGCTTCCCCAGACAATGTAAACTACACTCACACTCAGGCATTGGTCCTGGGCGCTTCTGCTTCTATGGAACACAACATCCTGACTCCTCACTCATTCCCTCTGGGAATGGACTATCCTATCTAATAAAAGAGTAATATGCAAATTAACCATCACTCTGCTACACCCACAAGCCACGCCCACCA
Source organism: Plecotus auritus (assembly GCF_963455305.1). NCBI lineage: Eukaryota > Metazoa > Chordata > Mammalia > Chiroptera > Vespertilionidae > Plecotus > Plecotus auritus. Next base: position 111,662,989 of record NC_137782.1, on the reverse strand, counting down.
TCCAATCAGGAGCGAATATGCAAATAAACCCAACCAAGATGGCTACGGGCCACAGAGAGCAGGAGGGAGACTTGAGTTTCCCCAGCAATGGAGGAAGCCAAGCTTTCCGCCTGCCCTTGCCCGCCCAGGCCTCCACTCAAGGCTACAAAGTTTCAATGATAGAAGATACATAAACCCAAACAGAAATGGCGGCAGCCATGGAGCTGGAAAGAGCAGGAGGCTAGGGTTGCCCCTGGTGATGGAGGAAGCCAAGCTTTCCCCACACCCTGGCCGACCCAGGCCTCCGCTTAAGGCTACAAAGTTTCAATTATAGAAGATACATAAATCCAAAAAAAAATGGCTGCCGCCATGGAGGAAGCAGAAGGCTTGGCCCCGCTCCAGGCTACAAAGTTTCAATTGTAGAAGATAAATAAACCCTAGATACCAGGGCCTCCGCTTGAGTCGCCAGGGGGCATGGCTGGCCTGCAAACCACCACAGGCCCCTTGCCCAGGCAGCCCCACGCACCAAGGGAAACCCCACCCTGATCCGGGACACCCTTCAGGGCAAACCAGCTGGCCGCCCCCTGTGCACCAGGTCTCTATCCTATCTAATAAAAGAGTAATATGCAGATTGACCATCACTCCAACACACAAGATGGCTGCCCCATGTGGTCAAAGATCCTGCCCCCATGTGGACACAAGATGGCCACCACAAGATGGCCAGCAAGGGAGGGCAGTTGGGGGCGATCAAGCCTGCAGGGGAGGGCAGTTAGGGGTGACCAAGCCGGCAAAGGAGGGAAGTTGGGGGCGACCAGGCCCACAGGGAAAGGAAGTTGGGAGGGACCCAGGCCTGCAGGGGAGAGTAGTTGGCGGGGACCAGGCCTGCAGGGGAGGGCAGTTAGGGGTGACCAGGCCTGCAGGGGAGGACAGTTGGGGGGGACCCAGGCCTGCAGGGCAGGGCAGTTAGGGGTGACCAGGCCTGCAGGGGAGGGCAGTTAGGGGTGACCAGGCCTGCAGGGGAGGGCAGTTAGGGGAAAACAGGCTGGCAGGGGAGCAGTTAGGCATCAATCAGGCTGGCAGGAGAGTAGTTAGGGGGTGATCAGGCTGGCAGGCAGAAGCAGTTATGGGCAATCAGGAAGGCAGGCAGGCGAGCAATTGGGAGCCAGCAGTCCTGGATTGTGAGAGGGATGTCCGACTGCCTGTTTAGGCCCAATCCCACTGGATTGGAAGGAAGCCAAGCTTTCCCCACTGGGATCGGGCCTAAACGGGCAGTCGGACATCCCTCAAGGGGTCCCAGATTGGAGAGGGTGCAGGCTGGGCTAAGGGTCACCCCCCCCGCCCCGCCCGTGCACGAATTTCATGCACCGGGCCTCTAGTTTGTTTATAAAGTCCTTTGATGTTCTGGAAGGACACAATTAGTTTTTCGTCTGTCTGTTAACATAGCTCTCAAAATATTTTAGACATAAAAAAGATATAAAGAATAATATGGCAATCACTGTGCACCTACTGGGAAATTCTCACTGAAGTACAGACTGTCATTTAATGGTAAATGCAATGCTGACAACAGGGGTCATTACAAAGGCCAGTGACTGGAGACAAGTTTCTGAACCAGACTAGTCTCTGCGCCCCAACAAGTGCCCACTGCTTACCAGAATGATGAGCCGCACAAGTTGGGTGTAGGTACGCTCCCCACCCTTGCGGGTAATGATGTCCCACTTCTCAGGGGTACAGACAATGATCTGAGTGGCACTGATCTCCTCCTTGCACAGCTGGTGGTCACCAGTCAGTTCTGCAACAGTAATGCCATATGTGGCCAGGCGCTGGTGGAAGAAAGGCAGATCAGGCAAGAATGCTTGCAGGGGGCCTTGGCACCAAACTGTCTGAGAAGTCTGAGCACAGGGAATTGGCAGTAAGTATCAATCCATCAGGGAAACAGCAGATGAATTAGATCAACCTAAGAACAAATCCAAGTTTACATTTGGGCAAATGAAGCAAAGGCTCTCTGGGAGCTCCACACACAAGGGGGAAATGGAAACATGCAAATCACAGGACCTGGTCTAGCAGCAGCAGGTCTTTATCAACCCCAGCCACATGAGGGCCACACAGCTACTCCAACAGTGCCCAGGAGAACTGGAGAAAACTGCTATGCAGAGGGTGACAGAAAGATGACACACCCTTGCGAAGGCCAGAATAGGTCAAGGACATTCTTGGTTCAGAAACACTCTGTACTTGGGTCAAGTACCACTTTTGAAGTAGAAACGCCATCTGAGGCACTGCAGAGACACCCTGATACCGGAAGCAGTGACGCGCCAGGCCCCCTGCCCTGTGACGCTGCAGATACCATCTTGTGGAGGAGCCCCACCCTTACCTTCCCAAAGCTGCCCACCATCTCCTGCACCAAGGAGCGCATCGGGGCGATGTAGATAATCTTGAAGTTGTCCACATTGATAGTGCCGTCCGGGTTAATGTGCTTCCCGATCTCACGGAGCATGCACATCAGGGCCACATTGGTCTTCCCGGCGCCCTGAGACAGAGGCCAGGGATGAGGAGGCCCGTTTACTTACTCCTGTGGACTTACCACCAAAACAGACTAGAGCACGTCCAAAAATTGTATTCACCCATTTAACATCTCTTCCATCAAAGAATGAAGAATTGGGGGGTATGGGTGGAGACGAACCCTCTTGCCACCAAAAACAGACACCACATTCCACAAGAAAGCTGAAGCAGGCAGTGCTTACAGTGGGAGCGCACAGTAGCAGGTTCTCATCTGTCTCCAGGGCGGCCCGGTAGAGCTTACTCTGGATCCGATTCAGTGTCTTGAAGCCCTCGAATCCAGCCTGGGCATACTTGGGCAGCTTCTCCACTGGAAGCAGTTGCTGAAAGAAGAAAGGTATTCCTACTGAACTGGCAGCACCTTGAGCAGGCCGTGTTCTTGTGGGGTCTCCAGGACCACATCTCCTGGCAAGCTCCCTATGTACTCCCCACTGAAGGCCAGACCAGAGGGGTCAGTATTGTCCCCTGGGCTCAAAATCAGAATGGGAAAGCTTCCACTTCTGGAATAAACTGTCTACGAGACAAGGCCACATGTGGTCAATGGGTTGAGATCCTAACAGGAAGGGAGGTGAGCTGAGGAAAAAACCGAGAGAAGCAAGGAACTCACTTCCTCGGAGCCGAAGGGCTTGGGCTTCAGAGCAGGCACGTGCACCTCCTCGTAGCCTTTGCGCTGGCGCCGGAAGGATCCATCTGGAAGCTGACAGCGTTTGTTGGCCATGAAGTGGCTCCCTTGAGTAAAAACGAGGTCCTCCAAGTCCAGAACCTGCCTCGGAGCCAATGCCTGACAGCAGGAAAAACAGAAATACAAAGTGAGGAGGCCGAGCAAATGAGCTTCCACCCATCACAGCCTTGGAAAGGGCCCGAACACCGACCTCCCCACCCTGGTCCAGATCCATGGTTTCCAGATCAGTGTCCATGCGGGACTGCCGTACTCGCTCCCTCCGGGACCGCTCCTCCTGCAGTGGGGAAAGAAAAAAAGGTCGATGATTTATGACCACTCTGGGTTCGTGTCCTTCTCAGTCCCTCCTTAGCTGAGCTTGACTCATGGGTGCTGACCAGCAAATCCCAAAACAGAAAGACAGCCCTTTATGTTAATATACCTGCCCCGGGGGCCACCAGATGATGAAAATAAGAAACGGCTTTAAAGCAACAATGAATAATGTGGGGGTTTCAAAAGCAGACGGTCAACCATTCAGCATCGAGGTCTCTCCCTCTGTTCAGCAAACACACATCCTTTCCTCTACGTTCAGGAGATAACATGATTTACTGCGCAAACAAACAGGAAAGGGCCCACAGTGCTGGTCTCACGACCACAACAATGTGAATTTGTCAGTTCTAATCTGTATCACTGACAAACCTCAAAACATCTAGATAAATACTTTACTTCTTCATCTTCCAGTTAGTAGGCATTTAGCTTTATGCTGCAATCTTCTAATTGATGTCTCTTTTCCAAACCAAACACTCTAGCTCCGGACTCAGACAGAAAAGCCAGCCCAGCCCTTACCCGGATCAGATCCTCCTTCTCTGTCTCGTGGAGTTGGTAGAGGAACTTGGATAACTCTGGATCAGCTTCCATCTTTCCCATGATCCTTTCCTTTTCCGCTTCACTCTGTGCACTGGCCAGCAAGGTGCAATATAAAACTGTCAACAGCAAAAGAAGAAGAGAAGGTGAGAGGCAGTGAATAAAATCAACCTTCAACCTTGGGGTAGAAAGGAAATGAACGAAACACGTGCTGAAGCTATGACAACAACAGCCTCATGGCACACGTGCATACACACTACAGAAGGGCCACTGTGACTCACTCATCATCCTGTGCTGCCGCAGCACTTTAATAAAATCGAAAGTATTGAAACCGAGCAGTAGCACCAGCTGGTTCTCACACTCACGGTCATCACTGGCCGTCTGCAGAGAAAGTAACACCACGATTAAGGATGCAGACATCTGCTCCATACACTGTCCATCCCCTAAGATACACTAAAGGCAAAAATATGACATTGGCCATACCTTTAAGATTTCCAACACTTCATCTGCCTTCTTCTGTGATACAATGGCATCATCATAGAAGCGACTGAGCTGCCGCTGCAGCCAAAATGCATCAATGTCTCGAGGGTGCAAATCCTTCTTCTTAGAACTCATCAGTTCACCAGAGGCTACAAGCTGCACAAGTACCAGGCATTGAGCTCACCATGACTGTCTGCCCCAACTACTTTCTCATCATCCTGCAAAGGAGCTCTACTCGCCACCCGTAGCCCACCTCTGGAAAGAGCTTTCCAGGGGAAAGAAAAGTCTGCTATCCTGAGTTTGGAATCATACAAAACTCATCAACATATCTCATCAATACATGCCCTTAAGAGGGAGGACTGACTAAAATCAAATAAGGAAACCAAGATAGTAAATGTTTATTACAGCTCACACTATAAAAAAGGAGGTCAAGCCCGGCTGGTGTGGCCCAGTGGTTGAGCATGACCAGGAACGAAGAGGTCGCCTTCGATTCCTGGTCAGGGCACATGCCCAGTTGCAGGCTCAATCCCCAGTAGGGGGAGTGTAGAAGGCAGTTGATCAATGTTTCTCTCTCATCAATGTTTATATCTCTCTATCCCTCTCCCTTCCACTCTCTCTAAAAAAAAACAAAACACACAACTAAATAAAAAGGGAGCTCAATAAATGATATAACAGAACCTTGGTATGGGAAGGACCTGGCCTGAAGCAGTGGGCAAGAACAGACTATACTCACATTAGCTGAGAGGGTGCAGCGCACCACAGCCTCATCCCCTTCCATGTCGTCATCAGATGCCTCTTCTCGAACTTCCCCGTAAGCATCTTCATCGCCTTCCTGTGGAAAGAGCCAAAACACAACCCATGATTTGGAGCTGATTCTGACATCACCACAGAACTTCTCCCGAGTCACTAAGATTGGTTAGCACAACTGGGACCAGGTCCAGCCTTATCCAGAGTACATTTAATGGGATAACCTCGGTATGCAAGTAGTCTAAATCCTCGTGGCATGGCTTCATAAGGTGCGTCTATTCTCTTTTCTGCTTTTCACCGGAGGCCGCCACAAAGGCAACCAACTGGACCACAGTCTCTCATAAACACACAATCAGTATATGTGAAAAAGAGCTAGCAGCTAGCAGGAGAGACAAACTCTGCAGAAGCATGCCTGGATCCAGAAGTGCAGACCACACTTGGCTTGCTCACTCGTCTTTACTCACACACTGGCTCATACTACACTGTGGACTCGGCACAGTATTATGTTTAAAGCAGGCACTTAATAATAAGTATTTGTTAGATGAGTGAGTTCTGCAAGCAAAGCATTCTTTCAGGTTCTTGCTACTTAAACTCTGAAATTCTATTGCTTGTACTGCAGGAAGAGGCTTAGCAGTCAACTATTTCACTCATCACATTTGATAGATAGTGAAACTGAAGCAAAATGACCTGCCCAACATACAGGACCAAAATTCAGACCTCCTGACTCCCAGCTTGGTGCTCTCTCGACTCTTCTGTGCTGCCCCTTCTTCCCGTCCTAGGATATAGTCCAAGGCCAGCATTTTCCCTTCATGAGCCAATTTCAACCACTGAGAATTCTAGGGCAACTTTGCAAAGATTTTCAAGAGCCCCCTTGTTTCTATTTAGTTATAGTCAAGCAATTATGATTAGGTCATAAACCTCAGTGGCTGCTGCAACCGTTATTTAAAATAACCATACAGGAGAGAAACCAAGATGGCGGCATAGGTAAACACCTAAACTGCTGCCTAGCACAACAATTTCAAAACTACAACTAAAAGACAGAACGGACACCATCCAGAACCACAGGAAAGCAGGCTGAGTGAAAATTCTACAACTAGAAGGAAGGAGAAAAGCTCACAGAGAATTGGAGGTACGGCAAAGGGGCTTTGTGCGCGCAGAGAGGAAGGGCGGCTGAGAGCCTGGCTGACTTTCTCTGGCGGAAGGGGGAAGGAAGCCTCCGACCGCACTGAACCCCAGTTCTGACTGCACTGAACCCCAGTTCCAGGCGAGCCCCTGGGGACCCACGCTCTTGTGGGGGGAGTCTGGACTCTCGGGCAGAGACTCGGGAGCCGGGGAAGGCAGAGGACTGAAAGTGCGCACGCGCGCACGCGCTGGTGCGCACAAAGGCTGCGGGGGTCGCCACAGGCTTTCCCTAGTGGAGGGGAGTCAGAGGATTCTGACTGCACTGAGCCCCAGTTCTGACTGCAGTGAACCCCAGTTCCAGGCGAGCCCCTGGGGACCCACGCTCTTGTGGGGGGAGTCTGGACTCTCGGGCGGAGACTCGTGAGCCGGGGAAGGCGGAGGACTGAAAGCGCGCCCGCGCTGGTGCGCACAAGGGCTGTGGAGGTTGCCGCGGGCTTTCCCTGGTGGAGGGGAGTCAGAGGCTCCTGACGGCACTGTGCCCCAGTTCTGACTGCAGTGAACCCCGGTTCCAGGCGAGCCCCTGGGGGCCCACGCTCTTGTGCGGGGAGTCTGGACTCTCAGGCGGAGACTCGAGCTGGGGAAGGCGGAGGACTGAAAGCGCAAGTGCGCGCAGGGGCGGGGCTGACAGGAAGCCAAGACTGAGGCTCCATCCCATCCAAGCTGAGCACAGAGGCTATTGCAGTTTGGCAAGTCTAATCCTATAAGGCTGTCTCCAGCACCGGGCTTCTCCCAGCATAGACACAGCTGATCCTTATAGCCAACTGACCCGGAGGTCAATTCTTCCCAGTGATACCAACAACAATAAAGACTTAATTACAACAAGGCTGTACACACAGTCCACAAAGGGGTGCACCAAGAGTGTCCACCTCAGGTTAACTGGGGAAGCAGACCCACTGGGCCATATTGGAAACCTAGCACAAATATCTACCTTACCAACTCAGGGAATCAGTAAAAATGCGGGGTCAAAGAATCAGATCACAAACGAAAGAAATGGAGGAAAACAAACGACTGGATATAGAATTCAAAACCACCGTTATAAGACTTTTTAAGAATATCCTAGAAAAGGCCGATAAATATAACGAGACCCTCGAAGATATGAAAAAGGACCAACTAGAAATTAAACATACACTGACTGAAATAAAAAATATTATGCAGAGACCCAGAAACAGAATAGAGGAACACAAGAATCAAGTCAAAGAAGTGAAATACAAAGAAGCAAAAAACACTCAACCGAAAAAGCAAAAAGCAAAAAAAAAATCCAAAAAGTTGAAGATAATGTAAGAAGACTCTGGGACAACTTCAAGCGTACCAACATCAGAATTATGGGGGTGCCAGAAGAAGAGAGAGAGCAAGATACTGAAAACCTATTTGAAGAAATAATGACCGAAAACTTCTCCCACCTGGTGAAAGAAATAGACTTACAAGTCCAGGAAGCCCACAGAACCCCAAACAAAAGGAATCCAAAGAGGACCACACCAAGACACATCATAATTAAAATGCCAAGAGCAAAAGACAAAGAGAGAATATTAAAAGCAGCAAGAGAAAAACAGTTAATTACCTACAAGGGAGCACCCATACGACTGTCAGCTGACTTCTCAAAAGAAACTATGCAGGCCAGACGGGAGTGGCAAGAAATTTTCAATGTGATGAATAGCAAGAACCTACAACCAAGATTACTCTACCCAGCAAAGCTATCATTCAGAATTGAAGGGCAGATAAAGAGCTTCACCGATAAGAAAAAGCTGAAGGAGTTCATCACCACCAAACCAGTATTATATGAAATGCTGAAAGGTATTCTTAAAGAAGAGGAAGAAGAAAAAAGTAAAGAGAAAAATTATGAACAACAAATACATATCTATCAACAAGCGAACCTAAAAATCAAGTGAATTAAAAACCTGAGGAGCAGAATAATCTGGTGAATATAATAGAATCAGGGGCATAGAAAGGGAGTGGACTGATAATTCTCAGGGGGAAAGGGGTATGGAGGGGTTCATGAAGAGAATGGACAAAAATCATACACCTTTGGATGAGGACAGTGGGGGGGAGGTAAGGGCAGAAGGTGGGGTGGGAAAGGGGTGGAGGGGAGCTATGGGGGGAAAAAGGAGAAATAATTGTAATAATCTGAATAAAGATTTATTTAAAAAAAAAAAATTAAAAAAATTAAAAAAAAAAATAAAATAACCATACAGCCCTAACCGGTTTGGCTCAGTGAATAGAGCGTTGGCCTGCGGACTGAAAGGTCCCAGGTTTGATTCCAGTCAAGGGCATGTACCTTGGTTGCAGGCACATCCCCAGTAGGAGGTGTGCAGGAGGCAGCTGATCGATGTTTCTCTCTCATCGATGTTTCTAACTCTCTCTCCCTCTCCCTTCCTCTCTGTAAAAAATCAATATATTTTTAAAAAAATAAAATAAAATAACCATACAAAACATGCCCATGCTCTTGGGGCAAATGTACATCTTTTGAAACTGGCAGTAGGACACAGCACTGACCAGTGGGACATTATCACAATAAAATTAAAATGTAGTTAAAATGTGGCAGCATACTCCTTCAATATATCTTTCTTTTCGCTGATGCCAAAGTTTATTTTAAATTACTGCATTGATTTATAAGTTTATTTCTTAGTTTATTTTAAATTACTGCATTGATTTATAAGTTTAATTTGTGTATAAAACCTGATGATAATTTCAAAAAACAAGAGTAAACTAGGTCCATTTGTTTTACACTCACCTCCTCATCAGACTCAAACTGTACATTCACACCATAGGTTTCATCAATGTTGTCATCTGAAACAAGGAGGGATTAGAGAAACAGGTAATGAAATGAGGTACTACAGAGCGCATTTTCTCCCCAAATGCCTGACTTGCCTCTCCTCAGGGCAGATCTCAGGTCTAAGGACTCACAGACACTTAAAGATCAACATAAGAGAGCCATCTGTACTGCCACCAATGAGGCCTCCTCTGACCAGCCAACCTTGGATATGACCCTGCTCTGTTTGCTCAACCACTTTGAGTCCCCCAGGCTCTGCCCAATTTTCCCCCCATCTACACTAATAAAAGAGAAACATGCAAATTAACCATCACTCCGCTACGCCCACCAGCCAATCAGAGCGAGTATGCAAATTAATCCAACGAAAGGTGGGTGGCTAATTTGCATACACAGACTAGAGTGAAGACTGAAGATAGCATAGAAGGAAGAGGGAGGAAAAGTGGAAAGCGAGGCCGCAGTGGCAGCGTGAGGGAAAGCGCGGGGGGTGGGGGGGCGGCAGTGGCGAGAGGAAAAGTGCAGGGCGGCAGTGGGAGGGAAAGCACAGGGCAGCAGCGACGGCAGGAGGGAAAGCGCGGGGGGTGAGGGAGCAGCAGGAGGAAAAGTGCGGGGCGGCGGCGGGAGGGAAAGCACAGGGCAGCAGCAATGGTGGGAGGGAAAGCGCAGGGCAGCGGCAGTAGGGAAAGCGTGAAGGGTGGGAGGGGTGGCGGTGGCGGGAGGGAAGCCCACTGGAAGCCCTGTTCTTACAGGAATCTTCCTGCAACGGGCCTCTAGTCCTATATAAAACCCTAATATGCAAATCAACCGAACAGCAGAACAACCGGTCGCTATGACACACACTGACCACCAGGGGGCAGACACTCAACACAGGAGCTGCCCCCTGGTGGTCACTGTGCTCCCACAGGGGGAGCGCCACTCAGCCAGAAGCCGGGCTCCTGGCGAGCGCAGCTGCAGTGGTTGGAGCCTCTCCCGCCTCCATGGCAGGCAGACATCCCCCGAGGGGTTCCAGACTGCAAGAGGGCGCCCCCCGCCCCCAGTGCACGAAGTCGTGCACTGGTCCTCTAGTGTTCTATACAATAAAAGGCTCCAGAGTAAGAAATGGCTTCTGTTGTAGGGATTCCAGTATCCATCAATCATAACTCCTCAAAACATACCAAACAGGTTATGGGAAGTGACACATACAGGTGTTTTAATGACTAAAGCTAGAAGGTCACATTTAGGGGTCATCAAGCAATCAGTTAATATGAGCAGGACATAATAAGCTCGATTACCCATATTCTGGATTTCCTTGTCTCCACCATAGTCTGTGATCTTCTTGCCCAAGTTCACCAGTACATGGTATCTGGTATCATCTGTCTGCCCTAGCAACAGGTCAATCTCCTTTCTCCTTTCCTTGTCACGAAGCTTTTCATTCTTTAGGACAGCTAGAACTTCATCAGCTGCCCCACAAAGAATATCACGTGGCTGGTTGCAAAAAAATAAATAAAAACATTTAGAACAAAGAGAGGCAGCACACCACAGTCCAGCTTTATGTGACAACTAGATGTGAAGAGTCACACCCCTTTAAAACCTGTATATAAGATTCTGATCATTTTCATTAACATTAATAAAAAATGCCACCAGTGTCCACCAGTGTGCTCAGTGGTTGAGCATCAAACCGTGAACAAAGAGGTCACAGTTCAATTCCCGGTCAGGGCACATGCTCGGGTTGTAGGCTTGTCCCCAGTAGGGTGTGCAAGAAGCAGCCGATCTACTATTATTACCTCTCATCGTTGATATTTATTTCTCCACCTTTCCCTTCCTCTCTGAAATCAATAAAAATATATTTAAATAAAAAATTCTAGTCACACAATTGAAGGAAACCTAATCTTTTAAAAAGATTAGGTAGGTGGTCTTAGGAAGCAGGACATGACTTCCACTAGTCTGCCACATTTCTCCAGGTCTTCCTCTAGCCCGCCAAACTTTTGGTAATTCTGTCCTCACCTCCTCTAGCACCCACCTCACCAGAGCCTCTCTGAGACTCATAAAGGTCCTGAATCTCACCACACACATACAGTGGGGTTAAGAGCAGATTCTGGGTACCAGGCTCTTATCCTGGCTCTGCAAATACAACCTTTGTGACCTGGGAAAATTATGTAACTATTCTTTGCCTCACATCTCTCCTCTATAAAACTGAAAACGGGTGTTAGCAGCACCTAATCATAGAGCTAACATGAGGACTGTAAAAGGGAAGACATGCAAAGTGCTATCCCACAGAAAGTAAGTCTCAGCAAACTGGCACGGCCCTCAGAGGGACACCACAGACAAGGCTCTTCTGGCTCCTTCCAGTTGTGACTCTCTCCCTCTCTAAAATCATGACTTCACCCTCTAGCTGCCTCACCTGGTCCCCAAGGGCAGCCTGGATGAAGCTGAGCAGCACTTCGTAAGTCTCCCGGGTTTCTTTGGTTTTGGGCTTATAGATGATGCCCACCATCTCATCAATGCCCTCCGAGAGCAGAGTGTACCCCTTCATCTTGTTGATGTCGTGCCGGTCCTCGTCACGCTTTCTTCGCCTAACGGACACACAGAGTGATGGTGAACAGGCAGAACCTTCCCTCCCAAAGGCAAGACTAAAATCAGGCCCCACACCCCTCCTTCTCAGCTCCATGGAACACAGGTAATATCTTAGAACATGAATCTGTACCTCAGTAAGTCATCCCCACTTGGCCTTAATTACTTGCAGGAGTTACTTCTTTATAGGAACACAGTAACTAACACGAAGAGAGTCCACTATCATTCTCTCACTAGAAGCACTGAATGTTACAATGAGACATCCTCTCATTCATTTAATAAACAACTCTTTTCATTTTGTATGACATTATACAAATGGATTTTGACTGGTGTTTCAGATAAATTTTCTTTTTCTAGCCAGAGCAATGGTAGCTCCGAAGGAATCTACTGCCACTGGGTCCCAACAAATGATAGCAGAATGGGTAAAGAAGTCATATTTTGCAAAGTAGAAGACCAATAATGCATTAACTTATTTCAAACATAACTACTTTAATCAAAACTGAGCCTACAGAAACAGAAATACCACATGATCTCACTCATTTATGGATAATAAAGAACATTATAACCTGATGAACAAAAAGATAGATACAGAGGCAGAGAAGCATCAAACAGACTGTCAAATTACAGCGGGAAGGCTGGGGAGGGGAGAGGGAGGTAAGAGATCAACCGGAGGACTTGTATGCATGCATATAAGCATAACCAACGGACGCAAGACACTGGGGGGTGAGGGCATGTATGGGAGTGGGGTTGGGGGTGGGACAATGGGTGGATATGGACACATATAATACCTTAATCAATAAAAAAAATCTATAAAAAAAACCTGAGCCTACAAATTTTTGAGACTTCATGGGCGGAGGAAAAACAGATGATCAGGGTGAATGGAGTTGAATGAGTTTTTAAGTTTAAAACATATCCTCCAAAAAGTAAAAAATAACAAAAAAAAACCTGTCATTTATACCATGGATGGTTGAATATTAGCTTATAAACTTTTAACAAAAGTAGGAAATGGGCAACAGCAGAAGGAAGTAGGGGTGGGAAGTTGGTAATGGAAGAAAAAATGTTACTGAGACAAGGGAACAGCAAGGGTCTTGAAAATATCAGAAAGAAAATTAAAATCTCTCTATGGACCAAAAAAGCATACGTTAGAAAAAGGTCTACAAGTAGGGACTCCACCCCACCTATACGGTGGTCAGTGTCCTGTCAGCACCAGCAATGGCCATGGCCTCAGCCCTTGGATTGTAAATTAGTGACTAAAGCTCCAAGCAGCCGTTCCTGACAGTGGCAGCGATGGTGGCCCTGGTATCAGCCGACCCCCCTCCCACAATGGCACAGGCACAGGAGCCAGATGGCCCATCACCTGCCAAGACTTCTACTGGCTGTGCTCCTTCTTGGCTTGAGGTATCTCGGGATGCTGTGCTAAAGGTTACTCCTTTGGGTGGAATAAAGGTTTTATTACAAGCTCACATTCACCATTACAAACACTTAGGAATATTTTCTATATTGTGTGCCATTTCCAAAAGTAGGGATACCTTGGATTGTATAAATTTTAGGAAGCCCAGCCCAGCACTGCTCAATGGTTAGAGCATGGGCCTGCACACTGGAGGGTTGCGGGTTTGATTCAGGTCAAGGGCACATACCAGGAGAGGATCCAAGATGGCGGCATAGGTAAACACCTAAACTGCTGCCTTGCACAACAATTTCAAAACTACAACTAAAAGACAAAACGTCTATCACCCAGAACCACGGGAAAGCTGGCTGAGTAGAAGTTCTACAACTAGAAGGAAAGAGAAAAGAGCATTGAGACGTGCACAAGCGCTGAAAAGCTGAGGTACGGAGGTGCGCAATCCGGGCTGGCGGCAGGCATTGCTTTTTCAACCCGAAGGGAGACAAGCCCCCAATTACTCTGAAATCCAGTTTCTGGGGAGACGTGGGGGACCCAAACTCCTACGGGGAGAAGCTGGACTGTCTGCCATCGGGTCAGAAAGTGAGGGTGGCTTGCTTGCAGAGCTGCCCACAGGAATAATTGTTTACTGCGCAGAGCCGGCTAACTGGCAGCCATCGCTGTTTGCCACGCCCTAGCCTAGTGAAGCCCTGAGACCCCGCCCCACACAACCTACAAACCCACCCAAGCTCCAATCAGCAGCTTTAGCATATGAATGGCCTGCCCTATCGCAGCTTAACCTAGCAAACTTGCAGCCCAGGTCAAACAGCTCCAAAACCTCCAAACCCCAAGCAAAGAGGAGAAAACTGTAGTTCTCACTGTAGCTCCTTCTGGGTGGCCTCAGACAGTAGTTGACCTGCACCCCATTGGAGATCCAGAAGCCAGTGTACCTAGTGGTCAGTGTGACACACCAGATTTCAACTCCTCACACCCATAAGTGACACATTCAAGAGGCAGACTCAGTGAGCACCAAAGCCCCACTGAAACAAGTCCTGCACCATAAGCGTGTCTCCAGCGCAGCACTTCTTCCATTATAGACACAGCAGGTCCTCACAGCCAATTGGCCTGGAGGTCAATTCCTCCCAGTGTACCAACAGCAATCAAGGCTTAACTACACCAAGACTGTGCACTCAGCCCACAAAGGGGTATACCAAGACTGTCCACCTCAGGTGATTGGGGAGGCTGAGCTACTGGCCCCTATAGGTCACCTACCACACAAAGCCACTCCATCAACGCAGGGAAGCAGCCAAAATGCGGAGACAAAGAAACATGTCACGAATGAAAGAAATCGAGGAAAGCAAACTACTGGATGACACAGAGTTCAGAACCACATTTATAAGGTTACTCAAGAATCTTCTAAAAACCTCTGAAGAACTTAGTGAGACCTTTAAGGATCTTAATGAGAATGCCAAAAAAAATGGAAAAGGACCAGTCAGAAACTAAGCATACACTGTCTAAAATAAAGAATATACAGAAACTCAACTGTAGATCAATGTACCCCAAGAATCAAACCAAAGATCTGAAATATGAGGAAACAAAAAACACCCAACCAGAAAAACAAAAAGAAAAAAGAATCCAAAAATATGAAGATAGTGTAAGGAGCCTCTGGGACAACTTTAAGCGTACCAACATCTGAATTTTTGGGGTGCAAGAAGAGAGAGAGCAAAATATTGAAAACCTATTAGAAGAAATAATGACAGAAAACTTCCCCTACCTGGTGAAAGAAATAGACTTACAAGTCCAGGAAGCACACAGAACCCCATACAAGAGGAATCCAAAGAGGACCACACCAAGACACATCATAATTAAAATGCCAAGGCCAAAAGACAAAGAGAGAATATTGAAAGCAGCAAGAGAAAAACAGTTAGTTACCTACAAGGGAGTACCCATATGACTGTCAGCTGATTTCTCAACAGAAACTATGCAGGCCAGACGGGAGTGGCAAGAAATATTCAAAGTGATGAACAGCAAGAACCTACAACCAAGATTACTCTACCCAGCAAAGCTATCATTCAGAATTGAAGGTCAGATAAAGAGCTTCACAGACAAGAAAAAGCTAAAGGAGTTCATCACCACCAAACCAGGATTACATGAAATGCTGAAGGGTATTCTTAAAGAAGAGGAAGAAGAAGAAAAAGGTAAAGATAAAAATTATGAACAAAATGACATCAAATACATATCTACCAACAAGTGAATCTAAAAATCAAGTGAATAAAAAAATCTGAAGAACAGAATGGACTGGTGAATATAATAGAATCAGGGACACAAAAAAAGAGTGGACTGACAATTCTCAGGGGGAAGGGGTGTGGGGGTGCGGGAAGAGATTGGACAAAAAATCTTACACCTATGGATGAAGACAGTGGCGGGGGGTAAGTGCATGGGGTGGGGTGGGGAATCAGGTGGAGGGGAGCTATGGGGGAAAAAAAAAAGAGTAACACCTGTAATAACCTGAACAATAAAGATTTATTAAGCCGAAACCGGTTTGGGTCAGTGGATAGAACGTCGGCCTGCGGACTGAAGGGTCCCGGGTTCGATTCCGGTCAAGGGCATGTACCTTGGTTGCAGGCACATCCCCAGTGGGAGGTGTGCAGGAGGCAGCTGATGGATGTTTCTCTCTCATCCATGTTTCTAGCTCTCTATCCCTCTCCCTTCCTCTCAGTAAAATATCAATAAAATATATTAAAAAAAAAAAAAAAGATTAAAAAAAACCCAAAAAACTCAGGAGTCGGGCCCACCAGCCCTGATCTCTCCCGGGTAGTCCCCAGCCCTTTCCTCCCTCCAGTTCCAGGCATCCAGGTTCCCTGGCCCTTCATCTGTTAGACCCAGGACTCCAAGACCCTCCTCCTTTAGTTAGCAGGAGTCCAGGCCACCATTCCCCTTTTCTTTCTGCAGGTGTCTGGCGCCTCCTTCACACGCAGGAGTCTGGACTTCCAGGCTCCTCTCACCTGGAGAGTGGGCAGGCAAAAGGGCACGGATGGGATAATGTGGTGGGCGACACCACTGCTGGTGAGATGCCAGTTGGGCCAGGATCCTGGATCCTCAGCCCCAGAGATGGGGGGCCAGGGAGGGCCATAGCGCAGAACTAGGGTCCGACCGACCATGATCCCTCCCCCGCCCTTTGGCCAAGCCAGAGACTTCTTGTGGCTGTTGCCATAATGACAGAACCTCCTCACTGAATCCAGCCAATGGAGGGCCTGCAGGCTGTGGATGGGGAGAGTGAAAAAAAGGTCTGGGCACAGAGGGGCATGGACTTTGACAGAGCGGGGCAGAGACCCCCAAGAGGGGCACAGAACCTCAGAGAAGTTGGGTGGAGGGGACCCCAGACAGACAGGAGGGCAGAAATGGGGCCCCGAGGAAGGTGAACTGGAAGTTCAATTTTAGACTTTTAGAGACAGAGACCCCTAGACAGGGGGAGACAGAAATTCACAGAGGAGACAGCAGAGAGGACATAAACCTGGGGGGATCAGAGATCCAGGAAGCTGGTAACAGAGACTCTGTGGGGGAGGAGGATACACTACCCAGCACATCAGGAAATCCATGGGAAACACCCCCATTCCTATAGGGATCCAGCCCTGCTGACTGCCTGCTCCCTTGGCCAGGCCTGTCCACGAGGGGGGGGGGGGGGGTTGACGCAGGCTGTCCCTCCTTCCCTGTGTGTATAGAGTCAGCATCTATCCTACTGCCTTTGATTTGACTGGAAACTTCCACCTGGGAATGGGGGAGGGCAGAGGGAGAGACCCACAGAAGAATGCACAGGAAAAGACTTCACCAAAAAGGGGGGTGGCAGTGGTGCAGAAAGGGCTTTGATGAATGAAAAAGACACGCAAGAATGGGTGAGAGATGGTGACTAAGAGACAGACAGAAAGGGAGCTACTGACGCAGAGACAAGAGACGGAAGTTAGAAGAGACAGGGACGTGGCAAAAAAGAGTAGAAGTGCAGACCGAGAAGAGATGTAGCCACAGAAGCAGCCAGACCCTACCCTGCCCTGCCGCCCACCCTTCCCAGGGACCCAGTCTGTGATGGTGGGGGGTGAGGGTTTCTATGTCCTTTGCCGAAGGCTGGCCCTAAAATAAAGTCTGTGAGTTGGTTAAAAAAAAAAGGGGCGGGGGCACATACCAGAGTTGCAGGTTTGATTCCTGCGCCCCTTCTCCTCCAACCCCCGTCAGGAGGCAACCAATCGATGTCTCTCTCTCACACTGATGTTCCTCTCTCCTCCCCGCTCCTTTCCACTCTCTCTAAAAATCAATGGAAAAATAACCTCACTCCTCTGATGAGGATAAATAACTAATAAAGAATTTTAGGGAATGTTACAATGATGATTCGAATCTTTCCCTATGGTGCAATCCAGTTTATGGCATTTGAGCATTATAAACATTAATTACTACAAATCTGGGAATTTCTGGTTATGTGTACAGATTAATGGCTGGGTCCCTGCCAGGTATGACAGCATACCTTCTTGACATGGTCAGAGCACACCTAGCATTCCAGGTGAAAGAGGAGTACACACAGCATATTCATGCACTCAGAACAATGTGTGCGAGGGAAGGCGGTTTCCTTGGATGTTACAGAGGCCTGAGGCCGACTATATTAGGATTGGCTCTATATGCCTGGTTTCATTTTGCACTTTTGGTACCTTAAAGAGTATTGGGCTTCCATGCACATACCCTTCTTGGCAGACCTACATCAGACAATCCTAATGTCTGTTTTGAAAACTCACATAAACTTCCTTTATGGTGGTGTTGCTGGAGCAATAGCACAGACAATATCCTACTCATCTGATGTCGCTCGTAGGCGAGTACCATTGGGAACTATTCTTCCAGATTTTGAAAAGTACCTTACCATGCCGGAGACTATGAAATACGCCTATGGACACCATGGAACTGAAAAAGGATTATATCATGGTTTATCTCTGAACTACATTCGCTGCATTCCCTCTCAAGCAGTGGCTTTTATAACATATGAACTTATGAAGCAGCTTTTTTCACTTCAGTTAAAAAAAAATTTCTTTCCTTAATAAACTCTTAGAGGGAGAAATAAAATATTACTTTAATTTTGGGGTAAACATTACTTGAAGGGGGATATTTATCCTGTCACTGGAATCACTGATACTTCAGCACTTGAATTTTTATTAATCATAAATCCAAAGTGGTTACTATACCTTCTGATGCCAAAAGTTACACCACAGAACATTGGAAAAAATCCTAAACTGATGCTGCCTAATCAATTAGGTTATCTGAAACCATTCAAATGTGTTATGTGGACATAAAAGTAACTTAAAATGGGATTCAAGAGGTTGACATTAGCTTTAGCATGCTGTCCCAAGCTTTTCATTGTAATCATGACTTTCAAAGACTCTATAATATTGGTTATTATTATAACAAACAAACTTTGCAGCAGCATGAGAACTGAACTTTTAAGTTATATAAGCCATAGCATAGAAGCCAGCACTGAAATATTACTATTATTTCTCTTCTTAAAATTCTGCTCCACTGCCCACTGGTGTGGCTCAGTGGTTGAGCGTCAAACTATGAACCAGGAGGTCACAGTTCAATTCCTGATCAGGGCATATGCCCGGGTTGGGGGTTTGATCCCCAAGTAGGGGTGTGCAGGAGGCAGCTGATGGATAATTCTCTCTCATCATTGATGTTTCTATCTCTCTCTTTCTTCCTCTCTCTGAAATCAATTTTAAAAGGAATTCTGCTCCACTGAATCAAAGGACACTTTTTCTCTTTTCAAAAAAATAAATGTTGTATTTAAAAAGTAGTTAAATAGAGAATCATCAATAAATGAAGAATTTTCAGGTATTGGTCAAAGTATTGTATTGTTTTTAAAGTACTTTTTATGTTTTAGTATAAGCATGATAGAAATGGGAGAGGAATAGTTATAGTTTTGTCTTCAGAAATAGTGATTTGTATGAGCATAACCAATGGACACAGACAGTAGGGGGGTGAGGGCATGTGCTGGGGGGTGGGAGCAGCCGGGAAGAGGTCAATGGGGAAAAAAGGAGACTCATGTAATACTTTAAACAATAAACAATTTAAATTTTAAAAATAAATAAATAAAATGTGTAAAATGAAAAAAAAATAGTGATTTGTAAAACTGATGTAATTTTTAAGATTTTAGAAAACTAAATTCAAAGTGGTATTTCTGCTTTGTTATTTGTGCATAAAAGATTGCTTGTCACACCTTGGTAAAAATTAGATGAACTGGTTTCATTTTCAAAGTCTTTATTTTAAAATAAATATGTATCTTTGTATGATTTGTAAGTGTACATACAGGCAGAAATACATATGTTTCTAAAACTATTTTGTATATTTTCATTTCTGGATTGTTCTGTAGCTAATATTGTTATCACCAAATGTCTAAAATAAATATCTCAGTTATGTTATCAATAAAAAGGACAGCAAGCCCGGCCAGTGAGGCTTAGTGGTTGAGCAATGACCCATAAACCAGGAGATCACTGGTTTGATTCCTGGTCAGGGCACATGCCTGGGTTTCCAGCTCCATCCCCAATGGGGGACATGCAGAAGGCAGCCAATTGATGTTTCTCTCTCATCAATGCTTCTATCTCTCTATTCCTTCTCTAAAACAAAAACCTATATATTTTTTAAAAGGATGACAAACTGGTACTGGCAGAATTGCAGGTATATAGATCAATGGAACAGAACAGAGACCCCAGAAATCAACCCAAGCCATTATGCTCAATTAATATTTGACAAAGGAGGCAAAAACATACAATGGAATCAACAGTCTCTTCAATTAGTATTGGAAAAATTGGACAGGTACATGCAAAAAACTAAAACTAGAACATCAACTTACACCTCACACAAGAATAAATTCAAAACGGATAAAAGACTTAAATATAAGTCATGAAACCATAAAAATCTAGAAGAAACCATAGGCAGCAAAATCTCATACATCTCTCGTAGCAATGTTTACAGATACACCTCTTAGGGAAAGGAATCTTAGGAGAAAATAAATAAATGGAATTATATCAAAATAAAAAGCTTCTGCACAGCAAAAGAAACCACCAACAAATGAAAAGGGAACCCACTGTATGGAAGAACACATTTAGCAATGATACATCTGATAAAGCGTTCATATCCAAAATATATAAGGAACTCATACAACTTAACAAAAGATAAAACAGGGGTCCTCAAACTTTTTAAACAGGGGGCCAGTTCACTGTCCCTCAGACCGTTGGAGGGCTGGACTACAGTTAAAAAAAAAAAAAAACTATGAACAAATTCCTATGCGCACTGCAGGCCCGGGACGAGTCGGCTGCTCAGCAGGACAAGCAGCGGCACCCGGCGGCCGGATAAATGTCCTCGGCGGGCCGCATGTGGCCCGCGGGCCATAGTTTGAGGACCCCTGAATTAAAAAATGGGCAAAAGACCTAAATAGACACTTCTTCAAAGTGGACACACAAATAGCCAAGAAACATATGAAAAAATGCTCAAAGTCATTGATCATCAGAGAGATACAAATTAAAATGACAATGAGGTATCACCTCACACCTGTCAGAATGGCTACTATCAACAAATCAACAAATGACAAGTGCTGGCGAGCATGTGGAGAAAAGGGAGCCCTAATCCACTGCTGATGGGAATGCAGGCTGGTGCAGCCATTATGGAAAACAGTATGGAGTTTCCTCAAAAAATTAAATATGGAACTGGCATTTGACCCAGTGATCCCACTTCTAGGAATATATCCTAAGAAAACTGAAACACCAATCAGAAAGAATGTATGCACTCCTATGTTCATAGCAGCACAATTTACAATAGCTAAGATCTGGAAACAGCCCAAGTGCCAATCAGTAGATGAGTGGATAAAAAAACTGTGGTACATTTCTACCATGGAACACTATGCAGTAAAAAAGAAGAATCTCTTACCCTTTGAGACAGCATGGAGGGACCACGAGAGTATCATGCTAAGTGAAATAAGTCAGTCAGAGAAAGGCAAGTATTACATGATCTCACTCACATATGTGGAATCTAATTAACAAAATAAACTGATGAATGGAGTGGATCCAGAGACATGGAAGAATGAAACAGAGTGCAGAATCTCAGAGGGAAGGAGGGGGTGGGGGATAGTGGGCAGGCGGGTGGGTGGGTGGTAATCAACCAAAGACCTTGTATGCATAAATATATAACCCATGGACACAAACAATAGGGTGGTGAAGGCCTGGGGCAGGCTGGAGGGGGTAAATGAGGAAAAATAAGGGACATATGTAATACTTTCAATAATAAAAATAATAAACAAACAAATAAATAAAATTAGCAATGAACTGGGGTTGGATGTGGAGTTTAAAATTTCAAACGTGATGACTTCTCTATTTACTCCTGAGGGCATTTTATGGCACAATGATTTTAATTTATCTTTTCACTAAAAAAAAATGACCTTCATATCCTCTTATTGTGCTGAAACCTTTTATATAACTCAGAATGACTTAAAACATTGAAATATTTATACAGCATGGTAAAGCAGACTCTAGAAAAGTGATGTTTTAATAGCTTCTAGGTATGTACATTTACCTATATGTCTATATCTACATCTAAGTGCATATCCATATGTAACCTTCCGTGATTTAGAATAGGGTTGAGGAACCTTTCTTCTGCCTAAGGCCATTTGGATACTTATAACATCATTCTCAGGACATACAAAATTATCAACTTAAAAATTAGGTTGCTATATTTGGTCAAACATTTAATTAACTCCTCCTACTGCCTTGGCAGGGCCAGACCAAATGATTTTACGGGCCTTACATAGCCCCAGGGTCAGATGTTCCCCACCTCTGATTTAGAGAATCATGGGAAGAAGACAGATCAAAGGTAAAAGTACTATGAATTTCTTCGGCATTGAACAAATTAATTTTTTTCCTATTTTTAATGTATTTGGGATTCAGTACTGATTGCATGTGTACAGACTTAAACACTACAATCAAGGGTGCATTTGAAAAATGATTTGTCCATATGTTCAGGAACTCTTGTTTGTAGGCTGCTGAAGACAACGGAATTTTATTTTATTTTTTTATATGTCCAAAGACCATAGAGTTTACTTGATGCATTAACTGATTTTAGAGATTTTTCTCATATACACCTGATAAAAAACTGTATAGAGTTAGATAAATTGTACTGTACCAAATATAAACTAACTTTTTGGGTAGTTTTGGTAGCAAACCAAAGCTCAAGTATCACTCAGGGTTTTAGCTGGCTGCTGTTTGCATAGGGTCATTTACATCTGATAAGGTGCAAACACCTGTTTCCACTTAAGTCACTTTTTAAAAATTACTTAAAATAAGGGTATAAGGTGAATTCTGCCATCTTCCTTTAAAAAAAGGAGAAAAAAGGGACAGCAAATACTTTTGTCTAAAAGTTGTTTTCCACTTCAGGGACACTTGTTATGGCCAAAGAACCTTCTAAACGCATGTTGTTTTTACCTTCACTATGTTGTTTTAATGCCACTGATGTCTCATCCTGTATCCAGCATTTCAGCAAAAATGCTGCTCAGTTGCTCAAAGGAAGATGAATCATTCTCCCCTAGGTACTCACTTGGCTCTTCTTTCTTCCTGCATCTGTGGTTTGGTCCGTTGAGCTTTATCTCCCATCCGAGTGCCCTCCAGCTTCCCAACCAGGGATAGCACCTCTCCTGTGGGTTCATCCCGGCGGGTCCGGTCAATGAGAGAACGGTCAGCTTGGAGGACAAGATTCGAGTTCTGAAACAGATCACAATATTATCAAAGCTCTGACGTGAGCAGAGCCAATTCCTACATCACAAGGACACAAGCGGATAATAACAAAGGAAGTAAAAATCAGAGCGGTAAGCACTGATGATCACTAGTCGGAATAAAAATGTTTTCCTGAAGAAGAGAGAGCATCGTATAATACCGCGTGAGCAAAGGGCGAGCAAATCTGTAGACTAATGCGGCTCCTAACGCTGCCCCTATCCCACCCCTGGGAAAGTGCTGGGCATGATGCTGGGGGTGACATCTAGGAGGTGGCGGGTACAGCGCTGAGATATTGGATCTCCCCCCCGCCTTCGTGGTCTAGGCCTTCAGGCTGAAACCGCTTTCCCCAGCCTCCGGCTCCCCACTGGGCTCGGAGCCCGAGTCTTCCGCAAGCCCCCACGCACCGCCTTGTACTCGTACTGCAGGCTCCGGGCGGTCACATCTGCCATGGCGGCGGCTGCTCTGGGGTTCAGCGACCCGCTCCCCTAAACCGCACGCTCCGGAGGCCCGCCGCTCAAAGATCTCCTCAGATCAACGCAGGGAAGACGCTTCGGAGGTAAAGAGAAACGAGCTCCCTTCCGCTTCCGGGTCGTGCGCCGGAAGTGCGAAAGGGCGTGTCTTTGGCGGGTGCCTGGTGTTGCGGCGGCGGCGGGGGCGGCGGCGGGGGCGGCGGCGGGGGGTGCCTATTCCCGTTTTCGGAAGCCGGAACCTCGGACTCAGAGTCCGATCATCTTCTGCCACTTCGGACCCAGGACCAATACTCTCCCCCCCACCTCGAGCTCCGGCCTTCGACCCCCAAGACTCTTATCTTCAGGACAAACGTAGGCCTCCTTACCCGTCTAACCCAAGCACTTTCTTTCTGGCCACTGACTGGGATTATGCAGGCAGGGAAGGGTCCTTAGGCCCATTTCCGGCTGGAAGCTGAAGAAGCCATCGAATGAATGTAGTGTAAGTGTGTGTAACTGATGTCTTCCTTTGGGTTTCTCTTCTATATTTGAGAACTAGAAGAAAACTCTATTTCCCGCCCCCCCATCTGCCCTACCTAAAGCCCTAGGCCAGCTGGGGCCCTCAAGTTGCTTCCAAACGCTTGTCACATTCCACGGCAGAGCTCTGCACGGCTCTCTTGCACGACCCTCGGGGGGATCAACTCCTTAAAGACAACTTAATTTCTTACCCTACGACAAAGCCCCTGCCCTCCCACCCCCAACCAACCAGTTCTCACCTGTGGAATGGCAACTAACAGCTGAATGGGTACCTCACTTAGAGCCTGTTTGCTTTTGAAAAATAAATGAATTCATCCTCAATAGCAGTCTCCTGGGCCCAAATTGACCTGTGGGGGTATTTTGTTTGGCTCACTATTGGCTCCTTATTTTAAAATTCTAATAGCTCACTACCACCATGACAACCAAGAAGAGGGGAAAAAAAAAGGGATATTTCACACAAAATCTGGATTTCCTGCATCTAGGGATAAATCAACACTGGCCACATGAGACCCAGCAGTGCTGATGAGCATTTGTCACTGCTCCTGTTTTCTCAGACCTGGCCCCTCACTCCTTGGTGTTACCTGCCTGGGCTCTATAGGCATCCAGTTTGCAATCCTGACCAAATTTTTCCATCTCAAACTGGGCCTTCCAAGGGACAGTCATCCTTGTGGCTCTGCCCCCCAGTGGCTGTGTGACCTTGAGGTAGCTACCTGGTCTCTGGATGAGCATCATTTTGTTATCCTTAAAATTGAGGTAATAGCCCTAGCTGGTTTGGTTCAGTGGATAGAGCATCCGCCTGCGGACTAAAGAGTCCCAGGTTCAGATTCCATCAAGGGCACATGCCTGGGTTAGGGGCTCGATTCCCAGTAGGGGGCGTGCAGAAGGCAGTCAATCAGTGATTCTCTCATCTATGTTTCTATCTCCCTCTCCATTCCTCTCTAAAATCAATAAAAATACATTTTAAAAAAATATGAGGCAATAAAGCTCCCTCACAGGACTGTTGTGATTACATGAGGTCCTGTGTTTAAAAGCACCAAAAAAGTGCCTGACTCACGGTGGGAGTTCACTGAAGGCTATTGAGATCTGAATCCTCAAGACTGACTTATTCCATGGTAATGCTCTGGCTCACCCACCTGACACAAAAGGGTCTGAAAAGTATTTCTGGGATTCTGCTCTGCATTTCTGTAGGAGTGGTGCTCATGTTCACAATCGAGCCTGGGCCCCAGGGAAAGCTGAAGCAGGGGGAAAAGGAAAATTCCCCCATCTTTCCTTTTCCTCTCTCAGCAATCTCTACCAAGTTTAATCCTCCATTTAGTAATTTAAATGGATTTGGCAATTTCCATAGGACATGAGGACTGGAAAGAGCTTTAGTGATAGAGTAGTTCAGGTTTTCACTTGAGGAAGCTGCAAACAGAGAATTATCCCACAGAAATATATGAACAGGAAGAAAAAAATGACAGCTATGCTTCCTCACTCTAGAGAAGGGGCAGCGTTTATGTCAGAGATGACAGCTCTGTAGGGGGAACCAGTTCAAGGAAATTTCATGGGCTTTTTAAAAAAATATATTTTTTATTGATTTCAAAGAGAGAGGGAGAGATAGAAACATCAATGATGAGAGAGAATCATTAATTGGCTGCTTCCTGCATGCCCCCTACTGGGGATCGAGCCCACAACCCAGGATGTGCCCTTGACTGGAATTGAACCCGGACCCTTCAGTCTGCAGGCCGATGCTCCATCCACTGAGCCAAACCAGCTAGGATTTCATGGGCCTTCTTAATGAAAAGGGTGAGGCTGGGAATCTTAGTGAAGTCAAGGAAAGAACTGAATAAGAAAAGGAAGACGAGTAGCGGTTGGAGGTTGGCCTGTAGAGAAGAAAGGAGAAAGGGATCCAGGAGGCAAGAGTGCTCAGAAGATGACCATCAGCCAGGACCTAAAGGAGACACAAAAAGTTCCCATCGTAGACTGGCTGATGCACTTTTAGGCAATGATCAAATTGTTTTTTAGTTGCTACCCATATGAACTTTGCAGTATTCTCCATTCATTTACTCGAATCCTGAGTGAGAGTTTGCCACACATTGTTGTGTTCATGGTACTCTAGGGGATGAAAGAATGAAGGTGGTGTTTAGGGAAAGTTGAAATGAAGAGAGAAAGTCTAGGTCATAGAAGACAAGACCCAGAGCTGAGTGAAAGCAAGAATTTGGTACAAGAGGTAATGGAGGGAAAACACAGGGGTGGGCAAAGTAGGTTAAATGAGTAGTCATCATTACCTAAAAGGTAAATCACAAGTAAGGGTACAAAACAATAACAACAATAAGAAGACAATAAAGACAAATAATACAAATAAATAATACAATAATTAATAAATACATAATAATACAAGAATAAACTCTGTTTCACATACCCACCCCTGTATGTCCCAGAGAATTCCTAGACTTCTGACAGTGGAGGGATGTTGTTGTCCTCATAACATGAAGAATGAAGCTTGAGGCAATTATTGTAAGATTAAAAGAGATAAACAGCCCTCACCAGTGTGGCTCAATGGATAGAGAGTCGGCCTGTGAGCAGAAGGATCCCGGTTCAATTCTGGTCAAGGGCACATACCTCGGTTGCAGGCTCGATCCCTGGCATGTGCAGGAGATAACCAACTGAGGTGTCTCTCTCATGTCGACTTTTCTCTTTCTGTCTCCCTCTCCCTTCCACTCTCTCTGAAAATCAATGGAAAAATATACTAGGTGAGGCTTAACAACAACAAAAGAGAGAAACATATAGGTCAATGGAATAGAATTGAGAGTCCAGAAATAAACCCATACATTTATGAGGAAATCATTATTTAAATTGACTTTTAGAAAGTAAGGAAGAGAGAGAAACATCAATGTGAGAGGGAAACATCAACCGGTTACCAGGGACTCAAACCCACAACCTATGTACCCTGACGGGGAATTGAACCCAAAACCTTTTAATGTACTGGACAATGCTCCAACCAACTGAGCCACCCAGCCAGGGGTGGGCAAATGATTTTTGACAAGGATACCAAGACAATGCAATGGGTAAAGAAGAGGGTTTTGTTTTGTTTTTGTCTTTTTGTTAATTTTTACATGAGGATATTTTTTCCATTGCTTTTCAGAGAGAGAGTGCAAAGGAGGGAGGGAGGACGGAAGAGAGAGAGAAACATCATTGTGAGAGAGACACATCAATTGGTTGCCTCCTGCATGCATCTTTCGGGGTGAGAAATTAGCCCTAAACTCAGGTACATGCCCCTGACCAAGAATAGAACCCTCAACCCTTTGGTGCAAGGGCCAGTGCTCTAACCACTTAGCAGCACTGGCCAGGACAAGAAGAGGTTTTTGTTTTGTATTTACCAAATGGTGTTGGGACAACTGGATATTCACATGCAAAAGGATAAATCTACACCCCTACCTCATACCATTCACAAAAATTAACTCAAAATGGATAATAAGCTTAATGTAAGAGCTAACTAAAATTGTAGAATTCTTACAAGAAGATGTAGGGGTTTAATCTTCATGACCTTGGGTTAGGCAATGGTTTCTTAGATATAAAACCAAAAACACAACAAAAGAAAAAATAGATAAATTAGGCTTTACCAAAATTAAAAAAATAGTTGTGTTTTAAAAAGCACCATCAGGAAAGTGGAAAGATATGAGACTAGTATCCAGAGTATATAAAGAACTCTTACAGCTTAATAATAAGACATATAACCCAATTCAAAAATGGGCAAAGGATTTTAATAGTGCCCCAAAGAAAATATACAAATGGTCAATAAGCACATGAAAAGTTGCTCAACGTTATTGTCATTAGTCATTAGGGAAATGCAAATCAAAACCACATTGGAACTCTACTTCATACCCACTAAGATTGCTACAATAATATGGACAATAACTGTTGGCAGGGATATGGAGAACTTCATACATTGCTCATGGAAATGTAAAATGGTACAGCCACCTTGGAAAATAATTTGGTAGCTCCTTCAAAAATTTAAATATAGAGTTATTTGACCCAACAATTCCACTCCTAAGTGTAAGGTCTGATCAAATAATTGAATTGATACCCCCTCCCCGGGGAACTGACCTTTAGGCCACTTCACAATGGACATTCCACTTGCTTAGACCACATTCCTCTTGCTAAGACCATTATCTCTCCCCTCCAAAGTTTCCCAGAATCCCAAACCACCCAGAGAATTCTCCGCCCAGAAAAAGCCCGCCTAGAGTCTTTTAAAAATCTCTGACTCCCTGTCTTTGGGGGCTGGTGCCATTTTGGGGCTTAGCCTATCTGGGTTTCCAGATGACCTAGTAAATTCATAATTCTTTACCCCCTTTGGCCTCGTGTGTTCCTCCTTTGGCAACCCTAACACTAAGTATCTATGCAGGTAATTGAATACATGTGTAACCATAAACTTGCACATTAATGTCCATTGAAGCATTATTCATTTTTTAAAAAATATATTTTTACTGATTTCAGAGAGGAAGGGAGGGAAAGATAGAAACATAATGATGAGAGAGAAGCATTGATCGGCTGCCTCCTGCACAACCCCTACTGGGGATTGAGCCCACAACCTGGGCATGTGCCCTTGACCAGAATCGAACCCAGGACCTTTCAGTTCCCAGTCCTCTGGCCACTGAGTCAAACAGGCTAGGGCACTATTCATTAAAAAAAAATTTTTTTTATTGATTTCAGAAAGGAAGGGAGAGGGAGAGAGATAGAAACATCAATGATGACAGAGAATAATAGATCGGCTGCCTCCTGCATGCCCCCCACACACACACTGGGGATAAAGCCCTCAACCCACGCATGTGCCCTGACCAGGAATCGAACCATGACCTCCTGATACATAGGTCAATGCTCAACCACTGAGCCACATCTGCCAGACTGAAGCACTATTCATAATAGCCAAAAAGTAGAAACTACCCAAATTTCCATCAACTGATGAATGGATTCACAAATTATGGCACTTTAGATTTATATAATGAAACTAGGGGCTCAGTGCATGAATTTGTGCACCTTGAAAGGAACTGTGGGCTGTGATGCTGTGGTGGGCATAGGGGCGGGTCTCGGCCCATCCTCTGAGCTCCTGCCCGGCCCCTCCCACCGTGGGCCCCCCCATCCCCTTTCTGCCAGTAGCCCTGCTCCTGCAGCTACAGCCACTCCCACACACTGATGGCCCAGCTCTGCTTGTACCCGCTGAAGGCATGGAGCAATTGGCGGAACAACCTGTCATTCAGTTGTGCCCCGATTGCCTCTCAGGAGCAGGGGGAGGTGGAGAAGCCCTCGGGGGAAATTGGGGCCATCAGCCGCTACTCACACCCGCTGACTGGCTATGAGCGATCGGAACCGGCACCTTCACTGGCAGCGGCTCTAGCACCGGCAGTGGGTGCAAGCAGGGCTGTTGCTGGCAGTGGTTGCGAGAGGTGGCTACCAGCCCTGATTGCCCCTCAGGAGCAGGGGAAGGTGAAGAAGCCCTGAAGGGTGATTGAAGCTACTTGTACCCACTGACAGCGCCAAGCGATTGGGACTGGCAGCGGGTGCGAGTGGCGGCTCCGGCACCAGCAGCAGGTGCAGGCACCTGGCAGGACTGCAGTGCACGGGAGCAAAGAATTTTCAGTAACCACCAGAGGCTTGCCTCAATGACAGTGACTAGTGCCCCACCTTGGTCTAGCGTCCCCACTCACCTGCTCCACCATCCCGCCACAGCCGATGCCCACCATGTTCCTCGTTCTGCTGCCTGCTGCTGATACCCGCCATGTTCCTTACGTGCTCCCTGGTGGTCAGCACACGTCATAGTGACCAGTTGTTCCACCATTCAGTCTATTTGCATAATAGGGTTTTATATATAGAGATATTATTCAGCCCCCAAAACCAGTGAAGTCCTAATACATGCTGCAACATAGATGAATATCAAAAATACATTGTGTTAAAAGATAAAATGAGGCATATTGCATTTTTATATAAGTTTATTTGAGTAAAAGCAGATTCAAATTGGGCAGAACCAAACCATAAATGGTTAGGAGTGCTCCACTGATAGGAGCTAGGAGAAAGACTTGTAGAAAAGATGAGGAAGCAAAGCAAGGAAATTATTTTATTATCTGTAGCTTACTCATTTATCTTACTTGGGAAAGCTGTTTGGTTGGCTCTTCAATTGGTTGTTGTTAGGTTTTGATTTTTTAATGTGCTTGAGGCATTTCAGGATTAGGTTTGGTTTGCTTACATTGGCTGCTGAGCCATTAGAACCACTATTAGAACCAAATTGATTAATTTAACAAGTGAAAGAAGTCAGTCACAAAAGACCATATTTTTCATGATTTCATTTATATGAAATGTCAAAAATAGGCAAATCTATAGAGATAGAAAGTAGATTAGCAGATTAACAGTTAAAGGGGTGGTGTGGGCAGAGGAGAGATGGGGTGTGACTACAAATGGGAACAAGCTTTCTTGTTGAGGTGATTAAAATGTTCTAAAATTAGACTCTGGCGATTGGTGCACAATTTTAAATGCAGATTAAAAATTATTGAACTGTAGATTTTAAATGGAAGAATCATATGGTAGCTGAGGCCGCGTGGCTCAGTGGTTGAGCGTTGACCTATGAATCAAGAGGTCATGGTTCGATTCCCAGTCAGGCATATACCTGGGTTGCCAGCTTGGTCCCCAGTTTGGGGTGTGCAGGAGGCAGCCGATCAATGATCTCTCTCATCATTGATGTTTCTATCTCCCTCTCCCTTCCTCTCGGAAATCATAAAAATAAATATTTTTTAAAAGAATCATATGGTATAAAAATTATATATTTTTTTAAAAAACAGGATTATCCCAGCATCAAACAGAGTGTCTAATTACAGCAGTAAGGTTAGGGAGAGGTGGGGGAAATAAGAGATCAACTGAAGGACTTGTATGCATGCATATAAGAGTAACCAACGGATGCAAAACATTGGGGGGTGAGGGCAGGTATGGGAGTGGGGTGGGGGGGGGCAATGGTAAGATATGTACACATATAATACCTTAATAAAAAATTTGAAAAAAAAAACACAGGATTATCCCCAAGAAGCTGAAGAACCTGGGAGCACCCCAACAGAGGGAATATTAGTTACCAAGTTGGGCTCAGATTTAGCTTTGTTGCAGTGTGCCCCATTGCACTCTCTGCAAAGGTGATCTTCAGAATTCACTACTCCCTAGCCCCAGACTGACACAGGGCTACTCAGGCTCCGGGTCTTGCGTTTCTGTACCTGAAGACTTGCCACTTCATTTAATTACCTCTCAAATATTTATTTGTGCACTAAATTCTGTGAGCACTTTTAGGGACTCGGAGAAAAAAGGTGCAATTAGAACCCCTGAGAAGTTTCAGTCTTGTAGAAGAAATAAAACATACAAATAACTACAGTTAAAAAGCAGGATGCAGTCAGTGCCACAAGGGGGCATTGTAGGAGATCAGAGAAGTCACTTCTGATTTAGGAACCGGAGTGAAGCTTTGCAGATGTGTTACAAAGGCTGGCTAGGATTTTAGTAGAGGTGAAGATTTCAGGGGGATGCAGAAAAAACAAAAGCATGAAGTTGGGAAGACAGACATATCCCAAGAACTGTTAAGAGCTCAATTCAGCTGAGTGTGGGGCAATGAGAAGAATGAAATCATGGGATATAATTTAGAATCCCTCTCTGTTTTTTAAATCCTCACCCGTGGATATTTTTAGAGAGAGGGAAAGACAGAGAAAAACATTGATGTGCGAGAAACACATCATTTGGTTGCCTCCTGTACCCATCCTGACCAGAGCCCGAGCCAGGGAGGAGCCTGCAACCACAGTACGTGCCCTTGACTAGAATTGAACCCGGGACCCTTTGGTCCACATGCCGATACTCTATCCACTGAGCCAAACCAGCTAGGGCAATTTAGAACCTCTTGAAAAAATGCCATTGTAGAGTTTTTACTTTATCCTATGAGACAGTAGGAAGCCATAGCAAGTTTCTGGCTTGGAGAGTTTTGTTTGCTTGCTTTTTGTAGCTATTTGATTAGGGGGACCAATATTTAGATTAAGCAAAAGCTTACTATTTTCATGTGGCAAGCATTTGCAAAGTACCAGTTTAATGTATATTATTGAATCCCCGTAAATCTCTATGAAATATATTGGTTTCCCCCATTTTACTAATGAAGAAATCAAGGCTCAGAGAATATAACTGACTTGTCTGGCCTCACCAGCCTCAAAGCCAGGCCATCTCATTCCAGACCCTCAGTACAGGGGCTTCTTCACTGAGCTGGCATCAGGAAGCTAAGAAAGATGGTGGGAAAGTGGGAACAGAAGGACCAGAGACAGGAAGTACAGCTTAGAGGCTTTTGCAGGAGGTGGAGCAAGAGATGAGGTATACCTGCTGGAGGTGCCATGGGCAGGAGTTAAGGAACATTAGCAATGAGAGCCAAATGCAAAGGAACTTGGTCATTGTCTTGCTGTGTCCAGGAAGTTCTTAGGTTGCCTGAACTCTTTTTTGCTGTTGTTAATCCTCACCCAAGGATATTTTTCCATTGATTTTTGTGGAGAGTGGAAGAGAGAGGGAAAAACAGAGAGAAGAAACACATTGATTGGTTGCCTCCTGCACAAGCTCAGACCAGGGCCCAGGCAGGGAGAAGCCTGCAACCAAGGTACGTGCCCTTGACCAGAATGGAACCCAGGACTCTTTGGTCCGCAGGCCGACGCTCTATCCACTGAGCAAAACTGGCTAGGGCGTAATGCACACTTTTTAAAAAAAAGAATAGTTTATTAATTTTTAGAGGAAGAGAGGGAAACATCGATATGAGAGGAAAACATTGATCAGCTGCCTCCTGGACACCCCATACCGGGGATCCAGCCCACAACCTGGGCATGTGCCCTTGACTGGGAATTGAACAGACAACCTTCTGGTGCAAGGGACACTGCCCAACCAATTGAGCAATACCGGCCAGGGTCATAATGCACACACACATTTATTCACTCCCTCATTTAGCAAAATTTTATCCTATATGCCAGTCACTGCACCAGTTTCCAGGGCTACACAGTAAAAAAGACAGATATTATATGCAGATAAATGTAAGATTTAACTATGTAGCAATAAAATTGATTTTCTAACTAATTCATCTGGGATATGTTTCCAAACAAGCTTTGTTCCTTTCCAAGTGTTCACCTTAGGAGGCAATGCCCTCCTTTTAACCAAGAGGCAGTCTGGTGTGGTGATTAGAAGCTGGGACTGGTGTGAGACTGCCTGGTTCAAATCCTAGCTTTATCCCTTACTAGCTGTGCAATCTTAAGTAACTTCTTAGTGACTCCATGCCTCAGGTATGTCACCTGTATAATAGGGATAGTTTTACGTACTCCATAGGGTTCCTGGCTACCTATAACTAAGCCAGGAAATAGTAAGTGTATTGTCCAACAGAGCTGCATTTCTCAAAAGCATTTATGAAACACTTGTGTTTGGAGGCAATTTGTGACTCAAACACAAGAACACTGCCTTGTTGTGCCTTGTCATATCCTTCCTTTCTCATCCTAAATGGTCTTGCCAAACTTGATGGCCTTTTCCCCTAGCAAAGTTGGTTCTGAATGATTGTGAGCTTTTCTCAAACTCCAGCCCTGACATAGGAGACAAATTCATCAGCACCAGGTGTATCCAACAGCTGTAGGTTGAGTGGCTGTGCTACAATGCGGTGGTCCAGGAAAGCACTCTTAGATTAAGTGTGTGGCCTCACCAGGTGGCTGGTTTGTAGAGACTGAGAACTCATTTTGAGAACTCAAACACAAGAACACTGCCTTGTTGTGCCTTGCCATATGCTTGTTTAAAAATGAAATAATGTCATAACTGTATATATATATAAATGAAGACTCTTGCAAAGGCAATCATGGGTCAAGGTGTGGAATTTGATGATGAACACTACCTCAATTCTAATGTTAACATTTTATTATCCCTGTTTTATCACATATCTATCTACCTATGTAACCCTCTATCCATCTATCATTCTACCTTATTTTTCAAAATATGGTGTTTTTTTATTGATTTCAGAGAAAGGAAGGAAGAGAGGGATAGAAACATCAATGATGAAAATCATTGATCATCTGTCTCATGCATGCCCACTACTGGGGATCAAGCGGGCAACTTGGGAATCTGCCCTAATCAGAAATTGAACTCTGATCTCCTGGTTCATGGGTTGACTCTCAACCACTGAACCACACCGGCTGGGCAATCCACCTCATTTTATGATGCATTTCAAAATAAATTACAGCCCCTGCCGGTTTGGCTGAGTGGTTAAAGCGTCAGCCTACCTACTGAAGGGTAGTGGGTTTGATTCCAGTCAAGGGCACATGCCTCGATGCAGGCTCAATGCCTGGCCCAATAGACCAAGGCACATACAGGAGGCAACCAATCGATGTGTCTCTCTCACATCGATGTTTCTCTCTGTGTGTCTCTCCCCCTCCCTGATACTCTCTAAAAAGCAATGGGGAATATATCCTTGAGTAAGGATTAACCAAAAAAAAAAAAAAAATTAAAGAAATAAATTACAGACACCAGTACACTTCCCCTAAATACATTAGCACGAATGTCACTAACCATATTTCAATATTTGTTTACCAAAAAAATCAATGAAACCAAGAACTGGTTCTTTGAAAGGATAAACAAGATTGATGAACTGTTAGCCAGACTCATCAAGAAACAAAGAGAGAGGACCCAAATAAATAAAAACAGAAATGAAAATGGAGACGTAACCACTGACATCACAGAAACACAAAGGATTGTAAGAAAATACTATCAACGATTATATGCCAACAAGCTGGACAATGTGGATGAAGTGGACAAATTCCTAGAAAAATACAATTTCCCAAAAGTGAATCAAGAAGAATTAGAAAACCTGAATGGGGCAATAACAAGTGATGAAATAGAAGCAGTAATCAGAAACTCCCAGCAAACAAAAGCCCTGGTCCGGACGGCTTCACAGGGGAGTTTTACCAAACATTCAAAGAAGAACTAACACCCATCCTCCTCAAACTATTCCAAAAAATCCAAGACGAAGGAAAACTTCCAAGCTCTTTTATGAGGCCAGCATTGTTCTAATTCCAAAACCAGATAAAGACACTACAAAGAGAGAGAATTATAGGCCAATATCCCTGATGAACATAGATGCTAAAATCCTCAACAAAATATTAGCAAATCCATCCAGCAATATACTAAAAGGATCATACACCATGTCCAAGTGGAATTTATTTCAGGGATGTAAGGCTGGTACAATATTTGCAAGTCAATAAACATGATACATCACATAAACGAATTGAAAGATAAAAATCACATGATCATATCAATAGACACAGAAAAAGCATTTGACAAAATCCAACACTTATTTTGGATAAAAAAACTCTCAGCAAAGTGGGAATAAAGAGATCATATCTCAACATAATAAAGGCCATATATGACAAACCTATAGTTAACGATCATACTCAATGGGCAAAATCTAAAACCATTTTCCCCAAGGACAGGAACAAGACAGGGATGTCCACTTTCACCACTCTTACTCTATATAGTACTGGAAGTCCTAGCCACAGCAATCAGACAAGAAAAATAAATAAAAGGCATTTAAATTGGAAAGAAGAAAGTAAAACTCTCATTATTCGCAAATGACATGATATTGTACACAGAAAACCCTTAAGACTCTACCAAAATACTACTAAATTTAATATATGAATTTGGCAATGTAGCAGGATACAAAATCAACACCCAGAGATCGATGGCATTTTTTTTTTCAGCCTTGCCAAAGCAAGGCCTCCAAAAACTAGGTTGCCTCAAAAAAAAGGGGGGGGGGGGAGAGAGTATCGATGACATTTTTATACACCAATAATAAATTCTGAGAAAGAGAAACTAAACAAACTCCCATTTACCATTGCAACCAAAAAATTACAGCCCTTAGGGATAAGATACTTAGGGATAAACTTAACCAAGGAGGTAAAAGACTTGTACTAGGAAAACTACAGGACATTGGAAAAAGAGATAGAGGAAGATATATACAAGTGGAAGAATATACCGTGCTCATGGTGTTACAGAAAACCAGAGAAGAACCAAGCAACATTTAGAGAGATGGAGTTATATTTATTACACGCGGGTCCAGAGGAAAATGTCTCTCAAATTCTGGGCCCCAACATGGAGGAACTTTCCCTATTTATATGTTTTTACCTTCTTTGTCTCCCAAATATGGAGTGCTTCCGGCCCCCTTTGCAAGTTCTTAAAGAGCCCCTATGTGCTGGGGCCTTGAGACCTCAACCAAAGGCCTAGTGTTGTGCCAGCACTGATAACTTGGTCCGGGGAAGGTTTAATGGCCTCTCTGAAGTGGGAGTAGCCTTATTTTCCTTATTATTTAAGTAAGCAGGCATTTACAGAAGCCAAATAGCAGGGTTAAAATTTCAAACAGCAGTTTTTATATAAGATGGGTGCTTCAATGGATTGGTAGAATTAACATCATTAAAATGTCCATACTATACAAGGCAATCTACAGATTCAATCCAATCCCTATTAAAATACCAATGGCATATTTTACAGATCTAGAACAAATACTCCAAAAATTTATATGGAACCAAAAAAGACCCCGCATAGCCATGGCAATCTTGGGAAAGAAGAACAAAGTTGGAGGGATCAGAATGCAAATATCAAGTTATACTACAAAGCCACTGTAATCAAAACAGCCTGGTACTGGTACAAGGACAGGCATATAGATCAGTGAAACAGAACAGAGACCCCAGAAAGTCACCCAAGACATTATGCTCAATTAATATTTGAACAAGGAGGCAAGAACATACAGTGGAGTTAAAACAGTGTCTTTACTAAGTGCTGTTGGGAAAATTAGACAGATATATGCAAAAAAATGAAATTAGACCACCAACTTACACCATGCACAAGAATAAACTCAAAATGGATAAAAGACTTAAGTGTAAGTCAAACCATAACAATCTTAGAAGAAACCAAAGACAGCAAAATCTCAGACATCTCTGGTAGCAATATGTTTACTGATCTCCTAGGGCAGTGGTCGGCAAAATGCGGCCTGCGAGCCACGGTTTGCTGCTCCGTTGACTAATGAGTTTGCTGACCACTTGGATAGGGGCTTAATCACAAGGAACAACAACAGCCTGTAATTATTGGAATCGAGAGTCAAGGTCAGTGGTCGGCAAACTCATTAGTCAACAGAGCGGCAAACCGTGGCTCGCGAGCCTCGTTTGCTGACCACTGCCCTAGGGCAAAGGAAACTAAGGAGAAAATAAATAAATGGGACTACAACAAAATTAAAAGCTTCTGCACAGCAAAGAAACTATCAACAAAATGAAAAGGGAGCCCACTGTATTGGAGAACATATTTGCCCATGACATATCTGAAAAGATTAATTTCCAAAATACATAAAGAACTCATACAACTTAACAAAAGGAAGACAATCCAATTTAAAAATGGGCAAAGAACCTAAATAGACACTTCTCCAAAGTGGACATACAGATGGCCAAGACACATATGAAAAAATGCTCAAAGTCACTGGTCATCAGAGAGATTCAAATTAAAATGACAATGAGGTATCACCTCACACCTGTCAGAATGGCTACCATCAACAAATCAACAAATGACTAGTGTTGGCAAGGATGTGGAGAAAAGGAAACCCTAGTACACTGCTGGTGGGAATGCAGACTTGCAGCCATTATGGAAAACAGTATGGAATTTCCTCAAAAAATTGAATACGGAACTCCCATTTGACCCAGTATTCCCACTTCTAGGAATATATCCTAAGAAACCCAAAACACCAATCAGAAAGGATATATGCACCCATATGTTCATAACAGTACAATTTACAATAGCTAAGATCTGGAAACAGCCCAATTGCCCATCAGTAGATGAGTGGATAAAAAAGTTGTGGTACATTTCTACCATGGAATACTATGCAGCAGTAAAAAAGAAGACTCTCTTACCCTTTGAAACAGCATGGAGGAACCTGAAGAGTATTATACTAAGTGAAATAAGTCAGAGAAAGGCAAGTGTTACATGAACTCACTCATATGTGGAATCTAAGTAACAAAATAAACTGATGAATGGAGTAGATCCAGAGACATGGAAGCATAGAACATAGTGTGGAATCTGGGAGGGAAAGCCGGGGAAGGTGAGTGGGTGGGAGGTAATCAACCAAAGACCTTGTATGCATATATGCATAACCCATAGACACAGACAATAGGGTGGTGTGGGCTGTGGGGGGGGGGGCGGGCAGCAGGGGGGCAGGCTGTAGGAGGCCAAAGGGGGGCGGAATGGGACAATATGTAATACTTTCAACAATAAAGAATTATTAAATAAATAAATAAAAGTTATTAATAGGGCAAAAAAGAATATTTCTTTACAGTTCTGTTTGTCCTCCCCCCCCATTTAACATACTTTTGTTTTATTCAGTTTTTTAAAAATTACTAAAGTAGAAATGAACATTGTAGCCAGTGAAGCAAGACAGAATATAAAAAGAAAAAAATAAAGAAAAAACATTTCTTCCTTCTCCCCGTCTGGCCTCCAGTGCTCCCTTTCACACCTTCCACTTTTCCAAGTCAGCTGAGATTGTGTGACCTTGGGCACAGCATTTGTCCTGGCTGGATCAACCATTTGTCCTTTTGAAATAAAATTTACATAAAATGAACACACAAACCTTGAGTGTAAAATTCTCAGAGCTTTGATGAACTCATCTACCTCTGTAACTCAATGCCTACTGCCGCAGAACATTACCCCAGAAGTTTCCTCCAGGCCCTTCTTAATCTCTGTACCCAGGGATAATCAGTGTTCTGATGTTTTTCTACTATAGATTAGTTTTTCCTATTATAGTATTTCAATTTTTTTTAAAATAAGAAGAGAAAAAAATGTAATGGGCATATTGCCAGGCATTGTTCTAGGTGCTTTATAAATATTAACCTCCTCACTCTTCATGTCAACCTTTTCAGCATGGTAGTATCTTTCCTCCATTTTGCAGATGGAGAAATGGGACAGAAAGTGAACAGATAGCCTGACCAAGGCCTCACAACTGAAGAGAGTGGGGCTGGTCTGCACAGCCCACTATTACATACTCTGCGGCATCTTTCTGACCTAAGTAAACTACAGAATGCCAGCAGTAGTTATCTTTGGGTGGCGGGGTTGTGCTGATTTTTTCTTCTTCTTTTATCTGTACTCATGTGATTGGTCACTTCAGCAAAGAACATGAAAGCATCCAGTGTCACATGGGAACCATGTCTATTAGTTGACAGATCTCAATGTAGGCAGATGAAAGGCAGGAAGTGACTACTTCTCCATGGGTTTCTGAATGTATACTCCTCTTGAAAGCTCCATAGACTTTGTCTAAAGTGTAACATGTTTGCCCTGTATTTTAAAATTAATGGAGTACTTCACAGTGTTAATAAAGATTAAATTCCTTTTTTTCTTTTTTTAAAATTTTATTTTGAAGTAATTTCAAACTTATATGTACTGTTTATCCACATTCACCAATTAGAGACATTTTGCCACATGTTTTTACCATTCTCTATTTCTCTGTTTTTTTCTGAAGTAGTTTACAGTTGCTATATATCAAGCCTCTTTATTCCTTAATACTCCCAGGTGAATTTTTAAAGAATAAGGACATTTTCTTACCTAATAGTAATACTATTTCCACATTCTAATTTTAACAGTTATCTCAATGTCTTTTATAGAATTTTTAAATTGTCTTATGTCTTTACCTTTTTATTTATTTCAGAGAGAGAGAGAGAGAGAGAAACATCAATTTTTTTGATAGAAAACAATTATAATTAAATACAGGGGACAGTAGCAGTAAATATAAAACACAAAATCCAACATACAGGGAGCGGGAGGACCCTCGAGAGCTGAAAGGGCTGAGGGGATCTCCACTGACAACACCAATTCAAATCTGTACTTAAGAGTTTCTTTTTCTTTTTTTAAAATAAATCTTTATTGTTCAGATTATTACAATTGTTCCTCTTTTTTCCCCCCATAGCTCCCCTCCACCCGGTTCCTTCCCCACCCTCTGCCCTTACCTCCCCCGCACTGTCC
The DNA here is from genome assembly GCF_963455305.1 of Plecotus auritus. Classification (NCBI taxonomy): domain Eukaryota; kingdom Metazoa; phylum Chordata; class Mammalia; order Chiroptera; family Vespertilionidae; genus Plecotus; species Plecotus auritus. The sequence continues at coordinate 111,623,016 of NC_137782.1, read as the reverse complement.
TCAACCATAGGTGTATAATTTTTGTCCAGTCTCTTCCCGCACCCCCCACACCCCTTTTCCCCTGAGAATTGTTAGTCCACTCCCTTTCTATGCCCCTGATTCTATTACATTCACCAGTTTATTCTGTTCATCAGATTTTTTATTTACTTGATTTTTAGATTCACTTGTTGATAGATATGTATTTGTTGTTCATAATTTTTATCTTTACCTTTTTCTTCTTCTTCCTCTTCTTAAAGAATACCTTTCAGCATTTCATATAATACTGGTTTGGTGGTGATGAACTCCTTTAGCTTTTTCTTATCTGTAAAGCTCTTTATCTGACCTTCAATTCTGAATGATAGCTTTGCTGGGTAGAGTAATCTTGGTTGTAGGTTCTTGCTGTTCATCACTTTGAATATTTCTTGCCACTCCCTTCTGGCCTGCATAGTTTCTGTTGAGAAATCAGCTGACAGTCGTATGGGTGCTCCTTTGTAGGTAATTAACTGTTTTTCTCTTGGTGCTTTTAATATTCTCTCTTTGTCTTTTGCTCTTGGCATTTTAATTATGATGTGTCTTGGTGTGGTCCTCTTTGGATTCCTTTTGTTTGGGGTTCTCTGCGCTTCCTGGACTTGTAAGTCTATTTCTTTCACCAGGTAGGGGAAGTTTTCGGTCATTATTTCTTCAAATAGGTTTTCAGTATTTTGCTCTCTCTCTTCTTCTGGAACCCCCATATTTCGAATGTTGGTACACTTGAAGTTGTCCCAGAGGCTCCTTACACTATCTTCAAATTTTTGGATTCTTTTTTCTTTTTGCTTTTCTGGTTGGGTATTTTTTGCTTCCTTGTATTTCAAATCTTTGACTTGATTCTTGTGGTCCTCTAGTCTGCTGTTAGGTCTCTGTATAATATTTTTTATTTCAGTCAGTGTATGTTTAATTTCTAGTTGGTCCTTTTTCATATCCTCAAGGGTCTCGCTAAATTTATCGGCCTTTTCTAGGAAATTCTTGAAAAACCTTATAACCGTGGTTTTGAACTCTATATCCAGTCATTTGCTTTCCTCCATTTCTTTCATTTGTGATCTGTTTCTTTGTCTCTGCATTTTCGCTGCTTCCCTGAGTTGGTAGAGTAGCTTTGTGTGGTAGGTGTCCTATAGGGCACAGTGGCTCAGCCTCCCCAGTTACCTGAGGTAGACACTCTTGGTGCACCCCTTTGTGGACTGTGTGCTCAGCCTTGTTGTAGTTAAGTCTTGATTGTTGTTGGTATCACTGGGAGGAATTGACCTCCAGGCCAATTGGCTGTGAGGATCAGCTGTGTCTATGCTGGGAGAACTTCTGTGCTGGAGACAGCTTATGAGACAATACTTGCAAAATTGCAAAAGCCTCTGTGCTCAGCTTGGATGGGGCGGAGTTTCAGGGCAGAGCAGACAGCCTTGGCTTCCCATCAGCCCTGCCCTATGAGGCCCCTGGTGTCCCTCGGTAATCACTGCAAGCACCTCTGAGAGAAAGCCGCTCTTGAGTTTCGCCCGCTGCCAGACAGTCCATTTTCTCCCCAAATGAGTCTGGGTTCCTAGAAACTTGCCCGGAACTGGAGTTCAGCGCAGTCGGGAGCTTCTTTCTCCCTCCCGCTTTAGAAAGCCAGCCGCACACTCAGCCGTCCATGCCCTGAGCAATCAGTCTTCTCTGCGCCCACGCGCCTCCATACCTCTGCTTTCTACAGCTCCCAAGTCTCAGTGTGCTTTCTCTTTTCCTGACGGTCCAGATTCCCCCCGAATGAGTCTGGTTTCCCAAAGTCTTGCCCGGGACTGGAGTTCAGCGTAGTTGGGAGCTTCCGTCTCCCTCCCGCTTTAGAAAGCCAGCCACACACTGAGCCGCCTGTGCATTCAGCCGCCCGTCCTCTCCACGCGCGCCTCCATACCTCAGCCTTTTGCAGCTCCTCTGAGTCTCAATGTGCTTTCCTCTTTCCTTCTAGTTGTAGAATTTCCACTCAGCCAGCTTTCCTGTGGTTCTGGATGGTGTCCGTTTTATTTTTTAGTTGTAGTTTTGATATTGTTGTGCGAGGCAGCAGTTTAGGTGTTTACCTATGCCACCATCTTGGTTTTTCCCTAACATCAATTTGTTGTTCCATTTATTTTGTTACAGAAGACCAGAGAAAACCCAAGCAATGCTTAGAGAAATGGAGTTACATAGATTTATTACGCCAGCAGGCTCAGAGCAGAATATCTCTCTCAAATTCTGAGAAACAACATGGAGGAAGCTGTCCCTTTTTATATCTTTCCCAGTCCTTTGTCTCCCAAATACAGGGTTTTCTGATCCCCTTTGCAAGTTCTTAAAGAGCCCCACGTGCTTGGGCTTTGAGACCTCAACTAACGGCCTGGCCTGGCACCAGATAACTTCGTCTGGGAATGGTTTATGGCCTCTCTAAAATGGGAGTAAACAGGTCTTGTAGGATCAGACAATTAAAGGGGCAGTGACTAGATTCAGATTGCTAGTCCCCAAAAATGTCTCTTTTTCCCCATTGTTTGCATAAACATAATAAGAATGGTAACTGACCACCTTTGCCAGAATTTCATGATTGAATCTTAATATGCCCCGTAGGGCCGGGAAGCCAAGCCATCCAGCTGCTGTCAGGCCTGCCTGCAGTATCTGCCGAGTTAGGTGTATTCCTCACCTGTAGCAACTCTACCCAGGCCCACGTCCTAGGCTTTAAGTCCCATCTCAGCAGCCTTCCTACTCATCACAGCCTAGAGTGCGTGGGGGTTCCGCAGGGACGCAGAGGCACCCTTATTGTTCCCCTTCTACTCTAACCAACTGCAAGTGATGGTAGGGTACGGGCCTGACTCTCCAGCGCCATCTATTTCTATTTTCAGGGCTACCAAGCAGGATATCAGGCTTTCTCCATGACACTTTTATTGGCTTCAAGTCTTCAGAGTTCAGACAGGGCTCTTTAAAACGTGATACTCCAGTCAAAGTTTTCGGTCAATAAAACCACTATTAGAAACCAGTCTTACTGAATTTATGCAAAGAAATGTATTGCCAAATTTTGGAGGAATTATATAAGGAGAAAAATATGCTGACCTGCTTCCCTCTGTTCTAAACAGGCCTTCCCCACTTTCCCAAAGTTAAGGTTTGTGCTACCCCTGACATGGGCATGGTCACACAGGCCTGCAAGGCAGTACACAGGCTGCCAACTCTCTGTCACAAGAGAGCATCAGCTCCTAGTTTTCGTTTATAACTGAGATAAAAACCTGATGGATATTTTTCCTTGCCCATTTGGGCACCTGCCCTTTTGGCAGCTAGGTACCCTTTATTTCTTTGGGGGTTTAACCCTATATAACCCCCTCCCAGGACAGCTAACATATGGCTATAACAATGATGCTTAGTGTGGGAAACTGAACATTTGCCAGTTACTCTCAAAGACTACTAAAGCCTGTAGACCAACATAGGTCTATAGTAATTGGTGGCAGCTGCATTTAAATCTGCAAGAGAATTAAAGGTTAATACAATATTTTAACATAATAAAACATAATATTGGCACCGTGGCCACAACAGGCAGCCACATCCTTTGCCATTAAACATGACACATGGTAAAGCTATGCAAAACACCTCTGAGGGAGGGCGACTAAAGTTCACTGTCGACACTTTTATGCAAAAGTAAACTGTCCTTGACTCTCTGGAGTCATGTTTATGGAGAAGGCACCAACTAAGTTCATCATGCAGTTTTCTGTAAGTCACAGTTATCTATTAAGTGCCATTGGCTCCTCTTCACTAGTCACACTGGACATCTGTAGGGCTGTGTGCAGGGGACCATCCTTCTTCACCCTATCCGCAAACAGTCTGTTCAATCTCCCTAGAATGTATTCTGGCACGGGAGAAAGTTGTTTTGCTATACACAGGCAGCTTAACCTCTACAACCGGGCTTGGACATCTGCCCAGAAAGCTGCAAGTCCACATTAGCAAGTTCATCCTGCAGCCTCTGGTCCTCCCAACCGGGGTTTCAGCCAGTGCCTCAGTCAGACTTCTCCTCTCCCAGGAGAGTCTAAAAATCCTGAAGGCTCTCAGATCCAGGGAGAGTGTCTTCCCTCCACCCTCTTCTGTTAACCCTGTGTGCCAGTTACAGGACCTTGCCATCCTTGTCTCTTGCTGCCCTTTGGCTTTAAGCTGCCAGCCTAAAACAGCCAGGACTGCAGCTAGAAACAACTTTGCATATTGCAAAGCACTCTGGAGGCTGCAACCTGGGCATCAGGCCCCGCCTTCCCACCTGTCCTCTTTGTGGCAGAGTAGCAATCAGGCCTCTCCCAGAGGAGTGCACTGGAAGGGGACATCTGCCCCTCCTCTCCCAGCAGCAGCAGCAGACACTGGCAGTTGCTGTTGTAGTTCTGAACCCTTTGAGCACATTTGCACACAGGGAGCTTTCACTAGCTCCATTGCTGGCTGCTTTCACAGATCCCAGGGCTTACTGATTGTCTCCCTTTAACCAGCAAACCAAACGCTTAAGTCTTTCAGTGCGTGTTGTAAAACACTTATAACTCACTGGGCAGCAACTTGGGTGTCGGGTCACTGGCATCCCCGGCTTCTTGCTGCAGCTTCTGCTTCTCCAGGTGGCTACAGGCAGTTTGGGTGTGGATAGCAAATGGTACTGATTAAATTTCTCCTATTAGTCTTCCTCAGTACTTTGATATAAGTTATTTACCCTTTGTTTAGGGAGTCAAAATGCAAATTATTTACTTTTCCTGGCTTACTGGCCTGTATTATTTAATTAAATTCCTTTTAATATTTCTCTTCTTCTGATTACATACATAACCTTTATAAATTTTATATTTCTAAATTAACCTCTTTCTATGTCCTTCAAAAATGCATAACAATACCTCAGACCTTCCATTAAGTATTTTTACTTTAATATTCTTTCTTTTTGCTGTATCTTCAGTAATTTGTACTAGCTTTTTCTTTCCCTTTTTCTTTAAAATGTATTAGAATTCCTTATTCTCAATCCTTCAATGACAACCAAAAAGTAAACAGTCAGCATTTCTTAGATTAACATTTATGAACACACTTTAAATATACTTTTGCTTTCAAGAAAATAAACCTTCAACAAAGTACAAGAGAACTTCTGTGATAAAACTAAGAGCAAGCAAATTAAAACGTGTAACATGCCGAAACCGGTTTGGCTCAGTGGATAGAGCGTCGGCCTGCGGACTGAAAGGTCCCGGGTTCGATTCCGGTCAAGGGCATGTACCTTGGTTGCGGGCACATCCTCAGTGGGAGGTGTGCAGGAGGCAGCTGATCGATGTTTCTCTCTCATCGATGTTTCTGGCTCTCTATCCCTCTCCCTTCCTCTCTGTGAAATATCAATAAAATATATTTAAAAACAAACAAACAAAAAAAAAAAAACACGTGTAACATTATGTTAGTTTTCTGTTTTTGCCTTTCTTATTTTGCTAGGCTCGGAGCCAGAAACCTCCTGCTCCTTTGTTTAAAGTGAAAAGACTTCTTTTTTTCTTCCTCAGTTTTTATCTTTCCCCCTCTACCCCTCCCTGGTTTCATTAACCATTCCCTCCATCCTTGGCAAGAAGAGATAAAGGGAGCTGTGAATAAGTCTTTGTTTAAATCTCCTTGAGATTTTTATGACTTTACAACTCTTTTGCAAATAGTTGACTTTAGAACTCTTTTTTTTTTCTCTTGCTTTGCCTCACGAGTAGTAAACTTGCCTGGGTTGCAATCTTTACAAATTTTATACCTTTAAATTAATCTTAGAATTTTAAATTTTTTTAAAATATATTTTATTGATTTTTTACAGAGTAAGGGAGAGGGATAGAGAGTCAGAAACATCAATGAGAGAGTAACATGGATTAGCTGCCTCCTGCACACCCCCCACCGGGGATGTGCCCGCAACCAAGGCACGTGCCCTTGACCGGAATCAAACCTCAGACCCTTCAGTCCGCAGGCCGACGCTCTATCCACTGAGCCAAACCGGCCAGGGCTGAATTTTAAATTTTTAACCCAACATAACAAAATCATAAATCAGGAAAGAGCAAATTAAAGTCTCTACTGTACAAACATAGTCAGAAATTTCATTAGCTAAGCGGGCTAATTCCCTCCATGATAGAGAGCAAGAATGACCTTGAGAAAAGAATTCTTTTTTTAAAAAATTTCTTTATTGATTAAGGTATTACATATGTGTCCTTATTCCCCCATTACCCCCACCTCCCATTCATGTCCCCACCCCCCTGTTGTCTGTGTCCATTGATTAGGCTTATATGCATGCATATAAGTCCTTTGGTTGATCTATCCCCCTTACCCCCACCCTCCCCTACCTTCCCTGAGGTTTGACATTCTGATTGATGTTTCTCTGTCTCTGGATCTATTTTTGTTCATCAGTTTATGTTGTTCATTATATTCCACAAATGAGTGAGATCATGTGATATTTATCTTTCTCTGCCTGGCTTATTACACTTAGCATAATGCTCTCCATCTCCATCCATGTTGTTGCAAATGGTAAGAACTCCTTTTTTACCGCAGCGTAGTATTCCACTGTGTAGATGTACCACAGTTTTTTAATCCACTCATCTGCTGATGGGCACTTAGGCTGTTTCCAAATCTTAGATATGGTGAATTGTGCTGCTATGAACATAGGGGTGCATATATACTTTCTGATTTGTGTTTCTAGTTTCTTGGGATATATTCCTAGAAGTGGGATCACTGGGTCAAATGGGAGTTCCATTTTTAGTTTTTTAGGAAACTCTATACTGTTCCCCACAGTGGCTGCACCAGTCTGCATTTCCACCAGCAGTGCACGAGGGTTCCTTTTTCTCCGCATCCTCGCCAGCACTTGTCATTTGTTGATTTGTTGATAATAGCCATTCTGACAGGTGTGAGATGGTACCGCATTGTTGTTTTGATTTGCATCTCTCTGATGATTAGTGACTTTGAGCAGGTTTTCCTATGTCTCTTGGCCTTCCTTCTGTCTTCTTTCGAAAAGTGTCTATTTAGATCAGTTGCCCATTTTTTGATTGGGTTGTTTATCTTCTTTTTGTTAAGCTGCATGAGTTCCCTGTAAATGTTGGAGATTAAACCCTTATCATTGATATCATTGGCAAATATGTTCTCCCATGCAGTGGGCTTTCTTGTTGTTTTATTGATGGTCTCCTTTGCTGTGCAAAAGATTTTATTTTGATGTAGTCCCATTTGTTTATTTTCTCATTAGTTTCCATTGCCCTCGGAGCAGTATCAATGAAGAAATTGCTTCGGCATATGTCAGATATTTTTCTGGCTGTGTATTCCTCTAGTATTTTTATGGTTTCTCGTCGTATGTTTAAGTCCTTTATCCATTTTGAGTTTATTTTTGTGTATGGTGTAAGTTGGTGGTCTAGTTTCATTTTTTTGCATGTATCTGTCCAATTTTCCCAACACCATTTATTAAAGAGACTGTCTTGACTCCATTGTATGTTCATGCCTCCTTTGTCAAATATTAATTGAGCATAGTGATTTGGGTCGATTTCTGGGTTCTCTATTCTATTCCATTGATCTACATGTCTGTTCTTGTGCCAGTGCCAGGCAGTTTTGAGAACAGTGACTTTGTAATACAGCTTGAAATCTGGTATTGAGATTCCACCTACTTTGTTCTTTTTTCTCAGGATTGCTGTGGCTATTCGGGGTCTTTTTTTATTCCAGATGAATTTTTGAAGAGTTCTTTCTAGGTCTGTGAAATATGCCGTTGGTATTTTAATGGACAGTGCATTGAATCTATGGATTGTTTTGGGTAGTATAGACATTTTAATGATGTTGATTCTCCCAATCCATGAACATGGTATGTTCTTCTATCTGTTTACATCTTCCTCTATCTCTTTTTTCAGTGTCCTATAGTTTTCCGCATATAGGTCTTTTACCTCCTTAGTTAACTTTATTCCTAGGTATCTTAATTTTTTTGGTGTGATGGTAAATGCGATTGCTTTTTTAGTCTCTCTTTCTGTAAGTTCACTATTGGTGTATAGAAATGCCATAGATTTCTTGGCGTTAATTTTGTATCCTGCTACATTGCCAAATTCATTTATTAAGTCTATTAGGTTTCTGATGGAGTCTTTAGGGTTTTTTATGTACAATATCATGTCATCTGCAAATAAGGACAGCTTTACTTCTTCTTTTCCAATTCGGATGCCTTTTATTTCTTCTTCTTGTCTCATCGCAATGGCTAGTACTTCCAGCACTATGTTGAACAGGAGTGGTGAGAGTGGGCATCCCTGTCTTGTTCCTGTTCTTAGGGGAAATGGTTTTATTTTTTGTCCATTGAGTATGATGTTAGCTGTGGGTTTATCATATATAGCTTTTATTATGGTGCGGTATGATCCTTCTATTCCCACCTTGTTGAGAGTTTTTATCAAGAAAGGGTGTTGGATTTTGTCAAATGCTTTTTCTGCATCAATTGATATGACTATGTGATTTTTATCTCTCAATTTCTTTATGTGATGTATCACGTTTATTGATTTGCGGATATTGTACCATCCTTGCATCCCTGGGATAAATCCTACTTGGTCATGGTGTATGATCTTTCTGATGTACTGCTGGATCCGATTTCCTAGAATTTTGTTGAGGATTTTGGCATCTATGTTCATGAGGGATATTGGCCTGTAATTTTCTTTCATTGTGTTGTCTTTATCTGGTTTTGGTATTAGGGTGATGCTGGCTTCATAGAATGAGCTTGGAAGTGTTCCTTTCTCTTGAATTTTTTGGAATAGTCTGAGGAGGATAGGTTTTAGTTCTTCCTTGAATGTTTGGTAAAACTCCCCTGTGAAGCCGTCTGGTCCCGGGCTTTTGTTTGCTGGAAGCTTTTTGATGACAGCTTCAATTTCTTCCATAGTCATTGGCCTATTGAGATGTTTAGATTCTTCCTGATTGAGTTTTGGATGGTTGTATTTTTCTAGGAATATGTCCATTTCCTCCAGGTTGTCCAGTTTGTTGGAATAGAGTTGTTCATAGTATTTTTTAACAATCCTTTGTATTTCGGTGGGGTCTGTTGTTATTTCATCTCTTTCATTTCTGATTTTGTTTATTTGGGTCCTCTCTCTTTGCTTCTTGGTGAGCCTGGCTAGAGGTTCATCAATCTTGTTTATCCTTTCAAAGAACAAGGTCTTGGTTTTGTTGATCTTTTGTATTGTTTCTTTGGTCTCTATGTCGTTTATCTGTGCTCTGATCTTTATTATTTCCTTCGTTCTGCTTACACTGGGTTTTTCTTGTTGCTCTCTTTCTAACTCTTTGAGTTGTAGGGTTAGGTAATTTATTACCATTGTTTCTTGTTTTTTTTGTAGTAGGCTTGTAGAGCTATGAACTTCCCTCTCAAGACTGCTTTCGCTGTGTCCCATAGATTTTGGATTGTTGTGTTTTCATTGTCATTTGTTGCCATGATGTTTTTTATTTCTTCCTTGATCTCTCTGGTAACCCAGTCATTGTTTAATAGCATGCTGTTTAGTCTCCATGTGTTTGATGTTTTTGGATTGTTTTTATTGTAGTTGATTTCCAGTTTCATGCCACTGTGATCTGACAAGATGCTTGATATGATTTCTATCTTCTTGAATTTGAAGAGACTTTGCCTATGACCCAACATATGGTCTATCTTTGAGAATGACCCATGTGCACTTGAGAAGAATGTATATTCTGTGGCTTTGGGGTGAAGTGTTCTGAAGATGTCAATTAATTCCATCTGGTCTAATGAGTCATTTAGGATTGATGTTTCTTTTCTGATTTTTTGTTTAGAGGATTTGCCCAATGGTGATAGTGGGGAATTAAAGTCTCCTACTATGATTGTATTGCTGTCAATCTCTCCCTTGATAACCTCCAGTAGTTTTATTATGTATTTGGGTGATCCTGTATTGGGTGCGTATATGTTTACCAGAGTTATTTCTTCTTGTTGGATTGCTCCCTTTAGTATTATGAAGTGGCCTTCCTTATCTCTTGCTATGTCTTTCACTTTGAGATCTAATTTGTCAGATATAAGTATTGCTACCCCAGCTTTTTTTTCATTTCCATTCTCCTGAAAAACCTTTTTCCATCCCTTCACCCTCAGTCTTTGTGCGTTTTTTTTCCTGAGGTGGGTTTCTTGTAGACAGCAGATATATGGGTCGTGTTTTCTTATCCAATCCGTTACCCTATGTATTTTGATTGGGGCATTTAATCCATTTACATTTAAAGTTATTATTGATAGGTATTTATTTGTCACCATTTTTATTCTTTACCCCTGTGTTCCTTCTTCGCTTCCTATTTCTTTTTTTTTTCTTCTTTTTTTTTTTACAGCAGATCCTTTAGCAATTCTTGCATTGCTGGTTTGGTGGTAATAAATTCCCTTAGTCCTTTTTTGTCTGTGAAGCTCCTGATTTCACCTTCAATTTTGATTGATAGCCTTGCTGGGTACAGTATTCTTGGATTCAGACCCTTTCTTTGCATGACTTTGTATATTTCATTCCATTCCTTTCTGGCCTGCTGAGTTTCTGTTGAGAAATCAGTTGCTAGTCTGATGGGGGTTCCTTTGTAGGTAACTTTCTGTCTCTCTCTGGCCACTTTTAAGATTCTTACTTTGTCGTTGGGGTTTGCCAATTTAATTATAATGTGCCTTGGTGTCGGTCTTTTGGAGTTCATTTTGCTTGGGACTCTGTGAGCTTCTTGGATTTGTGTGGGTTTTTTCTTCCCTATATCAGGGAAGTTTTTTGTCATTATTTCTTCAAACAGGTTTTCTATTCCTTGCTCAGTTTCCTCTCCTTCTGGAACCCCTATTATGCGGATGTTGTTTTGTTTCATGTTGTCCCAAAGTTCCCTTAGGCTCTCCTCCTGCTTTTTAATTTTTTTTTCTAGAAGCTGCTCTACTTGGGTATTTTTTCCTACCTTGTCTTCTAGCTCACTGATGTGGTCCTTTGCTTCTTCTAGTCTATTCTTGATGCTTTCTATTGAGTTCTTTACAGCAGCGATGTCATTTTTCATTTCTTCTTGGTTCGTCTTCATTTCCTCTTGGTTCTTACTCATATTTTTGAATTTGTCTTCCATTCTTTTCAGCCACCTTATGACCATTTCTCTGAATTCTTTCTCTGACAGGTTGCTTGCCTCCATTTCATTTATTTCCTTTTCTCTTGATGCCTGCTTTTCTTTCATATGTGGGCTGTTTCCTCGTCTACCCATGGTCTCTCTTCTCAGGGTGTCTGGTTATGTAGTTCTCTCTCTCCTGTGTTGATTTAAAGGCACAAAATACAACACAACCAAGTACAACACCCAAGGCACTGAACAGAAATGTATTCATGATATTAATAACCCCAAATAAAGGTGACCACCAGAGAAAGGCAAAATAGGGGATAGGAGAGAATGAAGAAGAAGAAAATAATAATAATAATAAAGAAAGGAGTGCCAAAATGAAAATGGGAAAAGGGAAAAAAATAAGAGAGAAAAGAAAGAGAATAAGAAGGAAAAGGGGAACAAACTATAAATATGGGGAGAAAACTCCAATAGAATAGCCACCAATCCCAGCAAATGCCAGCAACAAGTACCTGGAGATGAATACAAACTACAAACGACAACTAATATCAAGCAAGGCAAGGGAAAACAGAAGCAAAAAACAAACAAAAACAAAGCAAACAAAAAAACAAAACAACAAAAAAGAATAAGCAAAACAATCTCACAAACAAGCATAAAAAAATCAATATAATCAACATTCGAGCAAACAACAACAAAAGGACAGAGAGAAAAACAATTTTTTGGATAGTGAAGACAGAAAAGAGAGAGGTGTGTATGTACTCGGAGCAGGGGATTGGAAATTAGATATATAAGTAGGGTGAAATTTTAACGGGGTAAAAAGAAAGAATGGGGAAAACCTGAAGTAGGAGAAAGGTAAGAGAAACAGAACAACAAAAGGGGAAAAGTTAGGAAGAGAGTGATGGTATAAAGGTAGAGTTGAGATAGAGTAGAATGATGCTAAAGGAAAGATGAAAATAGAGTGTAGATCACTAATCTCAAAATCAAATAAAGAGAAAATAAAATGACACTTTTTTAAGAAAAGGTAAAATAGTAGTAGTAATAATACTGATTGAAAATAAAAATATAATAATTAAAAAGGTAAAATCAAATGAGGAAAAAAGAAAAAAAATAGTTTCTTAAGTAAAAGATGAAAAATAAATAAATAAAAAATAAAGAAATAAAATGTGCAGTAGTGACAGTCATTCACTTCCTCTGTTGTTCTGTTTGGCATGCCTGTTTCCCAGTCAGGACAGTATTGCAGTTCCTGCATTCCACTGCTCCTCAGTGTTGTAAGCCAGTCCTGATTTTTAAGCAGGCAGTGTGTCTTACTTTTTGTATTCCTTTATTTTTGATTACACAAGAGTCAATTTGTGATTCAACCCCTGGGTGGCAGTGTTTCCGGTTTTACCTCTGGGTCTGTATGACCTCTCTAGCCTGTGCTTAGATCCTGCCTTCCCTGTGGCACTCAATACCTGTTTGTGGGAGTGGGCTGCCCCAGAGCTGGTTCTCCGATGGTCACTCCCCGCTCCGATCCCCAGGTCCCAGAAAAACAACTTTCCCCTGCAGTCTCCTAGGGTGTCCCCAACTGGGTGATCCCATGCACTGGGCTCAGCTATCTGAAGCAGGGATTTAAAGAGGAGAAAGCGTACGTGTGTGAACTCTGGGGTTGCGCGAAAGTCTGCGCAGTCCTTTCTCTTCCCCCAACCCCCCGTGTCCAAGCAGCCGGCACACTTTTAAAATTTTTAGGCTGTCCTTTTGCGTCAGATCAAAATGGGTTGCTTTTTAGAGATCCCCTCTGTTAGCAGCTCTGAGGACCCCCTTCCACATTCATGGATCACACCAGCCCCAACAGCCACGGATTTTTCTAGGCGCAGATTTCCCCCGGTCCTCCAGCTCCCGCAGTGTGCGCGTTTCTCTGTCCTGCCGGGACCAGAGACCTCACCTTATCCCAGGCGAAATCTGACCTTTTCTTGGTGGAGTGTAGAGCTCCTCTGAATCCGTGGGTTTGCGCCAATTGGGGACCAGTGCTCTGGGGTTCTCAGCTGTTCGGTGGGTGCCGCAGTTGTAGATTTTCAGGCTTCAGATAACATCCACTTTCCCCTTCAAGATGGCACGGTCTCCGCGTCCGAGCTGGTGGCTCCAGGAGGGAACCCAGCAGCAGTGGGGGCTGCCTGGTCAGGGGAGCCCCATCCAGCAGTCCCCCACCTTCTCCTGGAATATAACTGTCCCTTAACTCACCAACAGACATTCCCCATGCGACCCTCAGCTGTTCTTTCTATCTGCTCCGGGACAAGTCTTGGGACACGTCTGTCTATTCCACCGCCATTTTTTCTCTCTGATTTTTCGAGAAAAGAATTCTTAGCAGCTGTCTGGGACACCTGCAGTCTGTCACAGTGTTCTGCCTCACCATACAATTAGGCTTCCCCCTAAAGTGGGGTTTGCCCTATCTTTAAACAAATTAAACAACAGAAAGAGATAACAAATACTCTCATGTGTGCAGACAGATGGCACAAAGTAGTTTTTGCTTCACACAGGCTCTCACACTTACAGTCATACACCAGACAGTCTGAGTTTTGACTTTCACCCACAGAAAGTTCCTGACGCAAATATTTTGCCTAAGTAGTGTTCAGCTACTTTTTCTGCCCCTAAAGGCCTGGCTGAACTTGGACTGCACTTTAGTAGACACTCACTCAGAGTTTAAACAGTCCACCCAGTTCCTGACTGATTTACCTGAGCAAGTCGTATGACTTCCCTGGAGGTGATCAAGCTCCCCTTCTACTCACTTGGAGTGGGCCTGACTGCCTGAGGCCCCTACCTTACTGTTCCTGTCGACAGGTCCAGAAGTGTCCATTCACTTTCTCCAGATGCTGGCCGGATCCTAGACTGAGGTCTGGGAGTGCCCGGAGTCCCCCGGTTCAATTCTGCTAAATCAGCAGAGTGGCGCCTCCTGGAGGCCTATCTGGCACCCTTGGGCCCCAAACCCGGCCCACTCACTGGAGGCCATAAAGACCAGCGCAGTTGGGCTTCCTGGTCAGGGGACCAGATGTTACAGAAGCTGGGGGGAAACCAAGCAACACTTAGAGAAATGGAGTTACACAGATTTATTATGCTGGTGGGCTCAGAGCAGAATATCTCTCTCAAATTCTGAGCAACAACATGAAGGAAGCTGTTCCTTTTTATATCTTTCCCAGTCCTTTGTCACCCAAATATGGGGTTTTCTGGTCCCCTTTGCAAGTTCTTAAAGAGCCCCATGTGCTGGGGCTTTGAGACCTCAACCAAAGGCCTGGCTTGGCGCCAGCACTGGTAACTTCGTCTGGGAATGGTTTATGGCCTTTCTAAAATGGGAGTAAATAGATCTTGTAGGATCAGACAATTAAAGGGGTAGTGACTAGATTCAGATTGCTAGCCCCCAAAAATCTCTTTTTCCCCATCAATTTATGTAATTAGTTGCTTCTTTAATATATATATATATATATATATATATATATATATATATATTTATTTATTTTGCCCAAGTATACATATATATATTTTTATTGACTTCAGAGAGAAAGGGAAAGGGAGAGATAGAAACATCAATGATGAGAATCATTGATTGGCTGCCTCTTGTGAGCCCCACACAGAGGATCGATCTTACAACCTAGCCATGTGCCCTGAATGGGAATTCAACCATGACCTTCTGGCCAGGAATTAGTTGCTTCTTATATGTTCCATGACCGAGGATGGAACCTGCAACCGTGGTGATGTTCCAACCAACTGAGCTACCAGGCCAGGGCTTGAACTATGTTTTCAGTTTCCTTACATCTGGAGCTATTCCTCCCCTACTTTTTTTTTTTTTTGTCTTCTTTGACACTATTATTTTGAAGGGAATGCACCAGTTGTTTTGTAAGATGTAATTTGTGAGGAGATAGAATGCCTTTATGAACATGTATGTATTTGATAAGTATGTTTATGCATTTTTGAATGTTTACTTTATTCAAAGGCTTAAATATTTAAGAAATATGTAAATGGCTAGGAATCTGTATAAGAATTCTAAAAACCTTTGGAAGAAAATGCTATTGACACATAAGGAGAAAAAGTAAATTGACCAGAATATGGGAAAATAATCCATAATGATGAAGAACAGAACATTAAGGAGAGAAAAGAATGTTAGCAAACTGAGAGCAAGAGAGGAGGAAAAAAATGGGGGGAATGTGTGTTTAGCACTGTGATCCCTGTCAAGAATTTTGTCCCTGTTCCTATACCTCCCATTATCTTGGTCCAAATATACCTTTCATGGTTATAAAAATGCTCAAGTAAATATTTGTGCATAAACAATTTGTCACAACAGGCTTTGGAGAGAATCTACTTATATCTTTCAAGTATGTATTTAATCATAAGCATCTATCATTGTCCTACCCACAGTACAAGTGCTAAGGCTGAGAAGAAAGAAGCTATTCATTGTTTCTAAGAAGTATATGAGAATACAGATGCTATTCGGATTTGGTGCATTCTGTGCACAGAGGGCAGCTCTTCTGTCAATAATCCTCCACAAAGCTCCTCTGGATGATTGAGCACAATGTAGCAATTTTCTACTTCCAAACAACTTTGACCATACTTCCAAAAATATAGGCAAATGAAAAGTGTATTAAACAGCTTGATATTACTTGTGATTTAAAGTTAGTTGTTGATATATCATCACAGTATAAATTTCACACATAAATGCCATTTTGTCCTGTGATTTTAGTTTGAATTCATTAAGAAACAGTATTAAGTTTGCAAGAAAAGTTAATGTCTAAAGTCATTCAGTGTTTGATCATCGTAGTTGAAGGCAGTTCTCATTTAGAAAAAAATTTTTTAAAGTATGTTTTTTATTAATTTTTAGAGAGAGAAAAAGGGAGAAATCTAGAAATAGAAACAGCAATAAGAGAGAAACATCATTGATTGGTTGCCTCCTGTACGCCCCCTACTGGGGATCGAGCCCAAAACCTGGGCATGTGCCTGACAGGGAACCATTGAGCCACACCAGCTGGGCTCATTTCGAAAAAATTTCATCTCAGCTCCAAGATAAAAAAAAATTGCAATAAGACTTTACTACCCCCAAGCCACCAAACTGATGTGTGGAAGGGCAAGTCAGGATATTAAGCTTCTATTTCTGACCCAAACTCACCAAACTAATGATTTAGAAAAATTTATATTGATTCTAGAGAGAGGAAGGTAAAGAGAAACACAGATCAGTTGCCTCCTACACATGTCCAACTGGATCAAACTCACAACCTGGATAAGTTCCCTGACCAGGAATCAAACCTGCCACTTGTTAATGTGAGGACAATGCTCCAACCAACTGAGCCACACCGGCCAGGGCTAAACTGATGAGTTTTAAGTCCATGAAAGTGAACAAAGTTCACTATTGACATTTGTTCACTAATACATATGGATTCAAATATTTTCCACAAAGTATCTGTTGATAATTAATATAATGAACATAGGTTTTAATCACCTTACATTTTCACAGGCTTTGTAAATTTGTCCACCTCAACTTTTTTCTTCTTCACATATATTTTTACCACCATTGGTTGCAACACTTGTGCAGCTTTGTTGCAGGTTCCATTTAGGGTTGTACTGAATTAGTGATTTCTTAACTCCTTTGAAATATTCTTGCCTGTGGTTGTTTCATGCAAATTATTCATAAGTCTAATTCTTCAGTAACTACAAAGTCTGCACTGACTTCTGGAATAAACAGCAATAACTGAGCTGTATCAGTAACTTATGCCAATTCATCAAGAACCAAGGAAAACCACTCGAAATCACTTGCCTTTAAAAAAATTGATTATGGATGTTTCTCCCAACATTCTCAAGTCTTTGAACAACTGTTCTCACCAAAAGGCTAATATAATAGTCTTAAGCAAATTTTAAGTCTTATGGGCCAAGGCAGAATTGAGTAGATTATATAAATACTTACTTTCTATATCCTTTATAATGTACTTTTTTAAATGATAAGAAAATTTTATTTGGGTGGAAAACTACCATATTTCATTGCTTGACGAAGGTAAGTTCCATCACAGTGGAGCCTAAGCACCGCTACAATTTACTCATACGTCATTTGTGTACAATCACCAATTAACATGACTGACAAGATGACCCAATGACTTCATTCCCTTCAGTTCCATTGACTAAACCAACAGTCATTTCACATCATGCTGAAGAAGAAAAAGCACCAAAAACACAGACTAACAAATTTCCACTCTTTGAGGTTTTTTTGTGATTGAAATGTTTAGTTCTCTAGCTTGGGGTCTCTAATTCTGTTCAACAACTAACTTCATTTCTGTGTAGATCATGAACTAGCAAATGTCTTCTAACCCCCAAATACTTTTACAACAAACCTGTATTTAACCACTTGGCTTTAAAAACCATTGGTTTGTGCACTTTGAAATGTATTTTTTTTTTCATTCCAACATTGTCATGTCATAAATTTTTAAATGAAGGAGAATTTCATGATCATCACTTGAATGCTTAGTAGCAGCCTGTGGTCTGTTACTTTGCATTGCAAATTTATAAAGAGGGACTTTGGAATTTCAGTCATGGTCATCCAGAAGATGGTCTTTCCCTCTGTGATTAAACCGATGTTTTTGGAAGTACAGTCAAAGTTGTTTGGGGTCCCTTCTTCACTGCCACTGGATAAGGAGGCCTGAAACTTGTTCTTTCAGCCAAAGAACTTTAGTTACTATCAAGAGATCATCCCTTCCTTTTCTCCTTGGGTGGTTGCCACAGGACAGAAGGCTGGGGCTCTTCCTGATATCTGAAGATCCTTTTCAGGGAAATCCATTCTGTTGGTGTTTCTTTTTTGTTGTTTGTTGTTGTTTCTACATTTTTATTGATTTCAGAGAGGAAGGGAAAGGGAGAGAGAGATAGAAACATCAATGGTGAGAGA